>NC_092857.1:8092141-8403228 GCF_039878825.1 Excalfactoria chinensis | reverse complement strand
CTCATTTTCTCTCCCCTGCCCCTCTCTCCCCCACAATTTAAACAAAAGATTCCCCCTCCCTCAGCCCCCAGATTTAAATGAAAGACATTTTAACAGTCTTAGCACTCATTAAACCATTATGTTGAAATATTACAGCTTGCGCTTTCACAACAAAGGCGCTTGCTACAGATACGCAGCCCATTTAAAGCTTCTTCAAAATGTCCCCAAAGAAGATAGCGAAGTGCTTTTTCTGGCCTGGTAAACAGGCAAATTTCAAACATCTCCAAAGCAGCAAACTCTGCACTTCTACCTCTCACAAAGAGTTGGGAAGCAAAAAAAGTCATAGAGAGACAGAAAGTGTCGTCTTAGTTGCACTGTATTCTTTTACTATTCCTATAGAAACAGGTAGAGATAGACAGTAAAAGCATCCTTCACACAAAGAAAAGTTACTGTGTTCTAAAATCTTTTCTAACTGCAGAAAGAATAAAAGCAAGCTAATGAGCAGCAATATTGGAAAAATGCTTTTGTTCCTGGGACAATTTAATGTATACAGCATCGTGCAAAACATGCTCACTGCCACATGCAATATATTCTTTTAAAGAAACACCTCAGAAACTGCACTGCTTCCTGGCTAAATCAGGGAAGATAATGGTGAGGTAGTTCAGCTAATACTCCGCTTTCATATCCCCTAGCAACTAATTATGGAGTGGCACAGTGACCTCACAGCATGCAAAACTCCCAGCTGCAATCTGAGAGTAGTTCTAGGAGCTGTCACAGGGGAAGGAGGAGGAGCAATAATGAGAGCAGTCACCTAGCACAAACGAGTGCCACTCTTAAATCCTTGCTGAGTAGCTTCATGGGTACCCCTGGACAACATCTAAAGATGTTGTGTTGTGGCTGAACACAACCCACAGGAAGAAGTCAGTAGCATGGGCACTGGCATGTGACTGTGCAGACAGATACAATCCCCTGCTGCAGCCTTACCCCCAGTCCTGCATGGATCATGTCAGTGGCAGCCACAGACTCTGCAGCAACAGGAATGGTATAGCTGAGATGATGGTGCAATTCAGGAGCATGTTTCACCAGACACCAAACTCTTCTTCCAGAAGCACACTCCTCAGGTGCTGCTCCAAAAGTAAATGTGGGCCACAGAACAGGGGAGTAAAGAGCACTGCTTTGACAGCAATGCTGTACTGATTCAGGCAGCCAGAAGCAAAAGCTTCCCACTTCAGGGAAGGGACAATAAATTGCTGCTGAGTTGGGTAATATACCTGTTAAGCCCCATGAGCACCTCTTCCTACACAGGTTATATAAACATCTCAGTTCCTCTCAAAACCTGCACAACAGCTGTGTTCTGCACAAGACAACCACCACAATCCCCCAACCTAACAGCAAGTCCATGTTAGTTCAGGGAAAAAATAAAAATTAAAATGAAACACTTAACTCCAGGATTCAGTAACTTTCGTTCACTTTGTCTTACAAGGCTATAGCAGTTTTGTGTTAGGACTACGGAGAACTGCACCAGAAGCTTTGAGAGAGCTGGACCTGGTTCTGCTCTTCATGGCAGGGACTGACATCCCCTCCACTGCAAAAGGGGACCTGCAAAGCACTTCCATGGACAGCAGGTTAATAGCAGAAATGTCACCATGCAAACCTGAGCAAAAAGAGCTAACAAGGATCACTGTGCAGAGGCCCTGGGTGCACATACAGATCTTAACTGCCCTGACCAGCCTCATCAGAGGGCCTCCACCCACACCTTTTTCTCATGACCAAGGAGCTCCATTTAAGCCCAGCAATGGGCCTCCAGTCAGCTACATAAGTAACCTGAACTGCAGATGTGCACATCTCTGGCTTAGCCACAGCTGCACTCCATGCCTGCCCTCAGATATCATCAGTCCAGACCCAGCAGAGACTGACTTCTTATGACAACCTCAGCCTTGCCACTATGGGCCTGACTGGCAATTGCAGGACTACATCTGACCCTGATTGCCATTACCAGACATAATCCTGAGTCTGACTTTCTAATGTGCACTCCCTGCTTAACCTCGGAGCTGCCTCACTACTTTGAGCTTGTCTGACAGTCTGGTCTCTCAGCAGAAGTTCACTTAGTCCTTAGAGCTGCCCTGTTCACATTCCATGAGTACTGTGGGACTTAGCACTGACAGGTGAGCTCCTGCTCTGCCAGATGTTACACTGCATTCTGCTTCCAGCTCCTCATCCTCCAAGGAGTATCCAAGCCCCTGCTGCACCCTACCTACCAAACATGTCTGAGAACAGGAATCCAGGGAAACTGTTATCATTAAAAGACACAAGCTTGTGTCGACCACCAATCCAGGGCCCCATAGAAATGATCTCCAGTCTCACACCTCCTTGAGCACAGGTCAGTGTATACAACAGAAAAGTAAATTACTGAAGTTGTCACCAGTTTGGGAATTTCACTCACTTAACTACTTAGTCCATTCAGCACATCACAAAAGCAGCTTCAAAGAAGTGTCAGTGCTCTCACTCCACAGCCACCTCACCAGTGCACAGCACAGTACTTACAACATGAAGTCTTGCTCCCAGCATGGTTGATCACCTCGCACCGCTACTGTTGTGCTCTTCACATTTTGCACTTTCAGGGTCACATAGGTATTGAATTTATCTGGGGAACAAGAGGCAAAAAGTTATCTTCCACAGTTTACCATTTCATCACACAAGCACAATATTTCAAGGTTTTTAGATCTATACAGTTGCCCTGGGCAACTGGTTTAGTATTAAATGTGGAGGTTGGTGGCCCTATTTGAGGCAGGGGGGTTGGAACCTGATGATCCTTGAGGTCCCTTCCAACTCAAGCCATTCTATGATTCTATAAAACAGCATGAAGGTATAGGGCCCATTATGTGGACCATGCAGAGCTAAAATAAACAAGCATGAGGCAGTAGTGGCAATCATGCTGTCTCTTCCCTTCTCACCTAACTGCTCTCCTAGTTACTATCTGGTTTTCCGTCCATGAGTCCACAAATAAACTTTAAAGACAAGTCAGGGGCAGAAAGAAAATAGTGACTTATGCTGATTGTGATAAAATGGATCTGTGTTGCTTAAACGAGCTGACCTGGAAGAACTGTGCTATGCTCATTATTTTGATACGCCGGGATATGCTCAGATGCTTTGTCTTCTAAATCTAAATAAAAAATAAAAAAGCCTGAATGAGGCTTTTTTTCTAGTTCCTACTGCCTCTTTGCTAGCAAGACTAAAAGCTGCCAAGCACAGACACACAGGAAGTTTGAATATAAGCATCTGAGAATGAACAGAGTTCCCACCTCAGACCTACCTATCAGTTTCACCAAACCTTGAATAAGACTTAAACTAATTAGCTATAAAGCAGTGTACAACTTTTAATACTTGCATGTTTGCTGTACCCCAGTATTTGTTAAATCACAACTCATTTTAATGCTGCCAAAATTCATATTGCTGTGAGCTACTACAGCACACCTCAGCATCTAGCTTCAAATATCCTGACAGACAGGAACCAGAAGCTTAAGGAGGAGTCACTGAAAGATGGATTTCCTCATAGCTATCTACATTCTAATTTACATCCTTCTGGGACACTGGGCTTGTTAGTGAAGCCATACACTCACACACTTCTGTTTAGCTACAGTACAGGACAAATACTTCACAGCTCTGAGTACTGTTCTTGGTTGGAAAAAGGCTAAGGTACATAATGTCCACTTCCACTCTGTATAATCAGCTTTACTTCCCTGGAAAAAACTAGGTTTGTTTACACACAGCTATTGACCTGACATGGAATATGGGCAAGGAGAAAGCAACAGAACATGCACAAGCCAGAGAAGTGGGAAGCTTTCAGGTATAACCCAAGAGCTACTATTCAAGAGAATACGGTTGAACAAATACATCATGATTACAGCTGGGGAACTGATTTTGATCTGAGCACTGTTCTAGGTGATGTTCCAGAGGCCACAGTCATTTTTTTCTTTAAATATTCCATTAATAATACATAAAACACTTTTATAGACCTCCTAAAACTGAGTTCTAAGAAGGAAAAAAGAATGAATTGCTTATTCTTCTTTAAACAGAACATCAAATTTCATTCAACAAACATATTTACCTGCTAAGGATTCCTTGTCTAGCATAGTGAAACGTTTGTTTAGATTGGAAATGCTGGGTGCCACCAACCAATTATGTTTATTATACTGTGTGGACACACAACCTGGCAGATGGTATTTCAATCCCAACCACAGCCGTTACGGACCACAACACAAGTGAATCAGTCCTGAGGTACCATCCAGCAGCCCCCTTCAGGATCAAGGAGTCTTGTCCATCAAAACCAGACAGCCACATACTCATTCTGCCTGGTGGATATTTTCAGATCTTGTTTTTAACATGATCAGGAGAAGGGCGAAAGGAAAAGGCAGGATGGAGTGGGAAGAGGTGACCTTATAGGAAAACTTTCCTCACCCACAGCCTGTGCAGGTCAGGAGAGCAGGTGGATATTTCTCAATACTATGTCCAGTTTAGGCTTTCTCTTAACTCAGGTTGTCTGGACACCTGAGGGTAGCTTTTGTCTCTCGTAAGAGAACGTGGAGTAATAAAGAAAAGCAGAGGAAAACTAGAGGCAGCAGTGTGAACAGAACCCACTGCTGCTACACACATGACTCATCAAACAGAGCACGTCTTACCTGGAGGTCCCTGCAGTTTAGCTTTTTTTACTGTAAAGAGAAAAAAAAAAAGAAAAGAAAAAAGAAGAGTCTGTTAGTGATTTTGTCGTGTTATAGTTGTATCAAAGGACATCACATTAACTTGAGAACACTGCACAACAGAGGCTTAGAGGCCAATGACCTGTACTCTTCTTCAGCTTAACAGACCTGGTAACAGAGCCTCCTCCATACCCTATTCCACCTTTCAAAAACAAATCATAGGATTACAGTTTGGAAAGCAATTGGATACGGCTTATGTACAGAAATTTTAAAATTAGCTTTTTCTGCTTAGTAAGATGCCATTTCATACAACCTCACAATGCAACAAATATTCCAAAAGAAATATGGAATTCTTTATAAGCAAAGAATCTTTCCTCAACAGTGCTGAGCAGACTCAACTAAAACCTGAAATAACCAAACCCAAACAGTATCTCTGGTACAACACCTGTAAATCAGATTGACCTGCCATGCCAAATAAACGCAAGTCTGCATTCAAACGTCACTTTTCAGAGCTCACGTCTGATAATTCAATTCCAGGAGGATATTTATCAAAAAAAAGTGGTTAGAACACAAAACAGCACTGGCTCTTCTCACATTTGCTAAGTGTATGCACTAAGATGAGACATCTTTAGGCACAAGGTAGTTTTCATGGTGGAAAATTAAAACTAAGAAGAAAACATACTTAAATTATAGAAGAAGATACACTTGAGTGGCAAAAAGGAGAATAAAAGAACTGTGGAAGTCAACCACCAAAAAAAAAACAAACACCCAACACGTAGCAAAAGTTTCCACAGTCTAACTTTCAAGATAAGAAAGAATGGAGGGGAAAAGGAGGAAGGGAGAAAAGGAAAGAAAAGGAGGAAGGGGGAAAAAGAAAGAAAAGGAGGAAGGGGGAAAAAGAAAGAAAAGGAGGAAGGGGGAAAAAGAAAGAAAAGGAGGAAGGGGGAAAAAGAAAGAAAAGGAGGAAGGGAAAACGCTGCCTTGGAGCAGGCAGTCACCAGTTTATCTCCTCTCCTCAGCAAAAGGCAGGAGACAAGAAAAGGTGTGCATGTGCTGGAGGAAAGGAGAAGGGAGAAAGAGAGGGACTTGCAGTAAACTTCAGCCAGTCTCTCCCTGGTAGAAATAAGCTCCAAAGTTTTCTGCAGGGAAATGGAAGCACACGCTGCGGAAATCACAGATTATTTCACACACAAAAAAAGGGATCTAGCATGGGCCAGTTGCCTCTAGACACAGAGACGGACACAGTCTCTGCAGCTGTCAATGTGCACAGTTATTTCTGTACTGCCACAAAGCGGAAAGCTGAAGATGAAATTTTTAAGTGAAAGATCTAGATGAGAGATGTCCTCACCCACTCATCCCACTTACCACAGGCACTCCAAGCTTTGAGAAAGAACATTTTTAAACAAATGGGAGATGTTAAGTCCCGTTTGGTTTCAAAATGGCTGCTCCCAGCAAATTGCAGGAAGCCCAGCCATTCACAGGCAAGTCCTACACCACTGCTACATTGCTCAGGAAGGGCAGCAGAGGGGCAACAAAAATGAGAGGAAGTCAGGAAGGAAAGAGTCCCATAGCTTTGCACTGCCATGTGCGAACACTGCACTATGGAGATGCAGAGATGCACCTGCTCTCACTGTGCAAGGGAACATCCATTCAATTGCAGAGGGAACAATGAAAGACTGACATATACCTCAATTTTCGGTGTAATGGTAAAAGCTATTAGACAGTAGACAGGTTACCTTGAAACAACTGGATGCAAACTGAACAGATAGGTGGACAAGAAAAAACAAAACAAACAAAAAAGAACAACTGGTGTAAGTAATCAGTTCATACAAATAATTTTCCTTGGAGATCCTCCACCATTATGGTGCTTCTCTACAGACAAGACAACATCTAAATCAAAGTCCTGCCTCTGACACTTCATGAAAAATGAGAATGAGTAAAGAAACCAAGGTTTTACAGTCTCTGCAATCGTCCGTGTGCTACAAAAGGCTGGAGAATAAAACAGACTCTTGAAATACTGGGAAAGATAAAACACAAGATGGTAGAAAAGGTTTAAAATCATTGCCCAGGGGGGGGAAATACAACAGTAAAACATATGTTAATGTTACATTTCAGTTTTACAGATTGATTCTTACGGTCCACTCTTCTATCTGATGGGTATTTTCCTGACAAGGTGCACCATAATATCAGCCAGTGATTTAGGATTAGGCATGCCAAGTAAGCATGAGGTTCAGACAATGCTTTACACGAACCTTGTGAATGGGAACACGCTTACATTCACATAAAGGGAACGTGGCTGTTCTGAACAGCCGCGGATTCGATCTCACCTTTAACATTTGCTTGCAAATCAGAGGGATGCAGACACAGGGAGTGCCTGAGCAGATGGCCAAAAGATTACATCCCCACTAAATCCAGCACATGACTTATCAGCTGGTCACTCATCACTCTACAACAAAATCTACATCCTTACACTGAGGCCAATAACGTGCCATGGACAGACTGTGGGAGGAGAGGGAAGAATGAAAGGATGTGGTTTCATTAGTGCTCTTAAAAACAAAAGCAGTGCTGAAAGCAGAGCATTCAGAATCCATTCTCATGATCAGAAATTTGACAAATAGTTTCCTTTTCCCTGTGAGACATGAGTGCAGCACTAATGTGCTTTTGAGAGTAGGCCATGTAATCTAACTTCCGTAGTAGCTGTTTCCAGCCAAACAGCAGTATTGATTCTAATTTCCATTTCCCTCTATGCTTTTCTCACCTCTCGCAGGCGCTCAAACTTCAGTGCACAGCAATATGAAGCACTAGGTGCAAAGGTTGCTTAAAAGGGAACGAGACCACAGCAGAAGGTTAACGCTGTCCAAGACTGAGTCACCACACCAAATCCACTGCCTGTGCACCCTCACAGCAAGCACAGGGAACAGAAGGAGTCCTGCTTGGCAGAGAAAGACTGGCAAGACCATGCTCTAGGCCTGGAGGTCTGTTACGTTTTCTATCAGCTATATTGAGTCTCTGGTAGCAGTTTTGCTGTCTGAACCCTGGATCAACTGCTCCAGCACATGTAAGCATAACAGGGTCAGAAACTCGACACCTCCTGCACACTTCTTGAAAGCCATTTATAAACCCATCAGAGGTGGATAAGTGGTGCAATACTGGCACATCTAGCAAGGACTGTTCTGCCCTGAGGATCCTACAGGTACTTTCCCCTCCCCAGGAAATCAAATGTTTTCCAAGCACAAACCCTGCAGGTCCTCACCTCCTTTTTTTCTTTCCCACTACCTGGATCACAAAAGATGCTCTAATCTGGAGGGAGCAGAAGCCTTGCAGTGATTTTGACCCATGATTTTTAAATCAGCCATTGTTCTGCATTGCACGTTCCCTATACAAGCTCTGCAGCACTGTAGGTATGCTGTTAAACACAACTGCATATGCAATAGCGGAACAGTAGTACTGACTGCGCCATGAAATTCTTCTCATTCCTTCGTAACTCTAAAAAGGAGAGAGCTGGATGAAACAGCAGCTTACTGGTTTCCCAAGCCCGTTGTACCAATTCAGCATGGTGCAGCCACCATGCCATTTCAAGCGTGAGACAGGTTCTAAAAGATATGTTCCGCTGCACTCTCACACTTCTAGAACAGCACTATGTATAGAAGGAAAAGACTTCCCTGAACAAGTTCAGAGGAAAAATAACTGCACAGAAGCCCCCAGGAACCCACTGGAGCTCAGCAGCAGCCTCCTTCACAGGCAAGAGCAAGGTCTACTTGGACCCATCCCCTGTACACAGAGAGCTGCTGAGTTAAAGTGGTCATTGCAACCGAGACGTTACTTCAACCGTATGGACAGATAAGAGACTTAAGTCACGTTTATTACATTATGCTTTGTCTTTCTGCCAAGGAAAACAAACCACTGGTTTACATAAAACCATTGTTCCGCTGAACCAGTGAGGAGAGTGCTTTACATACATCCTTCAAGAATGACGTGTTGGAAACACAGTGGGTACCTTTGAGGACCAACAGATCTAACAGCTGAGATCACATGTACAATCAATAGAGGTTAACATTATGCTATGGCTTGATTTGAAGGGAGGGCTGAGCTGACCAGAGTGCTAGGGAGCAGAAGAAAGAAGAACCACAAGAAAACACCACTGTACTTGATAACGGGCAGACAGCAGGGATCCAGCACAGACTTCCTTCAGGACCAGAAAGATTCAGATTGCACCTAAAGTCACAATTTTTCTGACTTAATACTCAAATACTCCAAAAAGCCACCACCTGTTTGGCTGCAACAGCTCTGGGGAAACCTGGATGGCCTGAGCAGCAAGCCACCTGAACCACTACGTTGTTCTCAACTGTAGTCCAGGATAAACGAAGCAGATGAGTGTTTATTTTTATGGTTATTTTTATATTACGTTTATTTTTAATAACAAGAAATCAAGAAATAAACACTTTAAAATTACAACTCCTGGCCACGTAACAAAGAACTTTCTTCAATTTGACCACTCTAAATACCCACAGGACAACCTGTTTCATCTTTCTCAAGGCCCTGGGAATCACACCAAGCAAGAGGAGGGTAAGCTCCTTTCAGCAGCCACCTACACCTAAAAATCAACCGCTTTCATTCTTGGATTCTCTCAGAGGCAAAGGAAAGCTTCTATTCTCTTTCCTGTGGTAGCAAATCGATCTACCCAGGGGATTTTCGTTTTGCCAGATGTCTTGACATTGAATTATAATCCCTCTTAATTCACATCAATTAGCATTTTCCTGCTCCAGATCATCTGCAAATTCATTACCCTGTCCAGAGACACACAAAGCTACAAGGTTTATTTGATTTACAATACAATTTCCAGCAATGCTTCCTATTTCAACTTCAGAACTTTGGAGATATCAAACCCAGGAAATCACTACATGAAATACACATCCCAATAAGCATCTAGATAACCAAACTTCAATAGCATTTGTCTGTCCTCTGCTAGTTTAATATTCAGCAGTGCCTGCAAGCCCACAAACCCACAGGAAGACAGCATTTTCCTTGCCTGCCTCCTTCCACATCTTGGACACCTCACGCCTTGAGCCTGACAGATATTTCCAGTGGGGAAGGGACACTGCAACTACTTCTGGTTCTCCCCATCACTTTTTCCTTTGCAGAATTTACACTGCCCTGAGCTCTTCAGTTGTACAGGCAGAACTTTGGTGGGCAAAGTACTGAAATCCATCAAGAAAAAGCAGGTTTTGTTATACACAGAAGCTATATATCATTGTCTTGTCAAAACCTGCTCTACTACTGCCGTAGCTCATGGACATCAGAGAGGCACAGCACACCGGCACCCTATTTACTTCTCAAGAATTTGGAGAGATACCAGAACAGCAGGATGGCCAATCTGTGGAAAAATGAGCAAACACACGTTTAGTATGCCATGTTATTGAAACATGCATCTGACTATTTTGTTCAATACCCAGCCTGATCACCATTTCATTACAAGGCCCTACTTCCCTAACAGATATTTCCTGCAAAAGAAGGGTGACGATTCAGTTTACTTTCTACAGTTGTTTAATGCAGTAGGCAGTTAATAAATGTAGGCTTCTAACACTCTCAATGATAAAATTGACTCAGACAGTTGGAGAGACATCTGGATCTTATTTACAGGTTAATCTGTTACCAGATTTGGTTTGACACACTGACTTAACAACACACAGGTTTTCGTGCCCATGAACTGAAGAGTTTTGTACGCACTCTTGCTGGTTGCTCAGCTCAAGAACCCACCTACCTGAAATACTCCTTGAACAACCTCAACAATCAAAATTCAAAAATACAGAAGGCAATTCTAGAAGCCTGTCAAAGAGCAGCAATTTATATACATAAATGTGGAGAGAGAGAGAGAGAGAGAGAGAGAGAAACACATAATTAGTGCTACAGAGCACATGCTGTGGCAATTGCAATGATGAATGAAGAGTTTTAAGATAAAAATCAAACCAATATCTCAATTAAAAAAAAAAAAAAAAAAAAAAAAAGAGTAACAAGCCAAATAAACAAAAAAACAACACTGAGATCAAAAGCATCTTATTTGGAAGGACAGAAAAAATGAAATGAAAATTACACTTATCATTTTACCCAATAAAACCTTAGAGATTTTACCAATAAAATGCTTAAAACACTGACATGCTGTTTTGTAACCCATAGCTCAAATAATTATTGCACTGAGCATTAGTACTCGGTGAAACTCCTGCTTTGTAGCAAGGAAGCTGCAAGAAGTTGACTTACAGCTGACCTCAGAATGAGCTTCCTGAAAGTCAGAAGGAAGCATTCTATTGATTTCAGATAAACAGCAGCTGAAAGGAGCTTGATTGTTTCTCCTATCTAGGTAAAAAGCAAATACTCAGGAGCCTTACAGCCACAAAAAACTGGAGACAGATGCTGGGAAGCAGAAAAGAAAGTAGAGCATGCAATTCTTGAACTTTACAACCACAGCAAGGGATCAGCACTGCTGGTGAATCCAGTGCTTCAACAAAATATCTAGTTTCCATACAAAATGCAGTCAGAAACAACAACAACAACAAAGTGTAGAAGTCTCTAGTTCTAGGCTGCTTGTGTGGCTGTGTCAAGCAGGAGAGGGGAGGTATTCCAAAGCCAGGTGAGGATCACTGGTGAAGTTCTTCCATAATATAGGGCTACCTTTTCTCCTGACAGTGTGGTCCCACACTTCAGCTCACAGACCACCAGGCCCAGGAGACTTCCCCACCAAGCACCCATAAGACCAATAGCAGAGCCTCAAGTCACCATTCAGGTAAGAAGAATCATAAGCCGTCTTCTGTTAGCTTTGGGAACTGCTGCAATGACAGCTTCCTGGTGCCCAGACAAAAGGTTTTCCCACTAGAAACACATCTCATTACCCATCCCTAAAGGCTGGTCAAAAAACAGCTTTCAGGAGCTCCTCTAACTGCGCTGGAGACACAGAGCCCCAGAGTTACGCCCAGTTTAAATACTGCTCTCCTGAGAGCCCTTCATGTCATCACTCACTTCTCCAGCTTCTCTGACAATAATCATCATCTCAGTGCAGGCTGACAAACTAATTCTACAAGTAGAGAGATGCTTAGTTAGAAGTGAGCTTTACAACTCCAGATTTTGAGGGGCTACAAGCAGGGTTCAGTCCCTTACCACTACAGTCCTTGCTCCTCTGGAACGGACACACACACACTGCTTGGCTGAGTAATCCCTCCTAGCTGTGGGCAGCCTTAACATCACCTCTGCTTGGTCTGGATCATTCGTGTTTTCTTCAAGATTAGAGAAAACACACACCAAAATTTTGTATGTAGTGATTAACAAATCAAGAGATGATACTTTCGTCTGACGTTTGCTTGGGGTAGAGGGAGAAGCAAAGGGTGGTGACTGAGAAACATATTTGATCCTATATGTGCAAGAAAGCATATTTTAAACAAGACAGCAATAGAGAGTGTAGCCAACACCCCTGATTCTGCAGAAGAACTCAACCTGTAGAGATGTAATGTCCAAACACTAAAGCCAGCTGCTGAAAAGCACAACTCAGATGAATCCTCTGTCATCTTTTTCTTCCCTTCTTGGCCTGCCAACACATATACATATTGCAGAAGATTCCCTGGAGTTTCTGCTCAGCAGCTGCTTTGAACTGAGCAGTGAGGACAGGAACAAAATCTCCTACTCAAAGCAGAGAGATTATGGAGAGGTTAATCCTCCTGATGCTGGCAACACAGACAGCTCTGTCAGGTGACCTGGTTCCCGACCAAGAGGTGAACTAAACAGGAATCCAAGCTGCCTCTTCTCTCCGGTATTCTGGTTAATACAAAACAAAACAAAAAAAAGCTCTGCAAAAAAATACTAGAGTTAGTTATTCAGTGCGTGACTCTTCCTTACAAAACATACTGTTAGATCGTGCTTCGTTTCTTTTGCTTTAAGAGGTTCCTCACAGGTTACAGATTTCCCCTGAACATATCATGGTTTATGATCAGAAAAGACAGAATGCCTACTCCTGTGCCTGTGCCTGATTAGGAAAAAGAAAAGAAAAAACAAAAGAATCCATCAAGTCTTTCCAAACTTACAGATGAAGATAAATATAGAGCAAGGAAGAAAGAAGGCCTGCACGTTTCCAGTAGCGCAACTTACTCTTCATTCAAGCTCTGTGAGATTAAGAAATGTGATTTTTTGCATTAGTGGAAGTGCCTGAGTGGATAAAGTGAACAGAACCTGCACTTTTCGATTTTAAACAAAACAGACCTTAACTCAGATATGCCAATAGCTGTCAGAAACTATGGAAACGCATATGATGAAAGCCATAGCCTTGTGCCAGAAGGCAAGATGTAATATTTCAAATCTCATAGCAGCCACTTTGAGTTGGGAAAACAACTTTGCTGACAAACAAGTAGTTCAACTAATTTAGACCTAATTCAGAAATGTTTGCTTTTTTTTTATTATTATTATTTTTTAATGAATTTCATTTCTTTACAGATTAATTTCTTCCAAGACAGAAAGGATGTGCAGTAGCTGCTCAGGCATGTACAGGTAAAGACCACTTAAATGTCTTGGCAGAGTTATTAGGTCAAATGACACCACCTGGTCACAGCAAGGTAACAGCTACAAGACACAAGTATTCTGTCTGGTACCAAACAAAGAACAAAAAACAGGAATTACAGATAGAATAACATAACTTGCATTCACTTCCTACAGCTAGAATGTCATCTGTACAGATTCCTGAATGACTTTTGCTTCTGCGCTTCCTGGTCAGATTTAGATTAAACCAGAAACGCCCTGGAAAAGAAGTTGCTGACTAACCATACAAGAAGGGAATGCCACCTAAATAAGGCCTCAGCACCTTCTGGTACTTTCAACTTAAAGAAGCAAGCAATGGACTGAACACAGCTACTCATCAAGCGTGAGTGAACACAAGCCTGCCAGAAGTGGGACAGAGATAAAAAGAGACAGTAATGTGTATCATTGTTCAACTTCTAAAGTTTAACATACTTGTTGGAAGAGCAACTCAATGCAATTGTGTGTGGATTCAGTAGTGTTTTGTTTTTTTCCTTCTAATAAAAATATCCCACCATACTACACTCTGCAAGATAAGCTCCCAGGAAAAACAGCACCTGCATTCTCCTGAAGCAAATAATGGAGAAGAATTAGTCTACTTTGAAAAATAGTTTTAATAAAGATGTTAAAATTATCTTACTTATTTCAATGCTCTGGTACACAAAACATAAAAAAAACATAATACAGAGAAGATAGAAATAAGCTGGCTGCAAGCACAAAAGAAGAGTAGAAGAAATCCTAAGGGTATCAGGTAACCCAATGAGATTCCCACACTGGGATGAAGGATTTAGCAGAATACTGCCTGTGGAGGAACTTCTTGTAAATCTAACTTAGCTCTCAGCGTTCACTGAGTGCTCAGACAGCAGTAATCCCTGGAGAACAAAGACGAATTGCAGAGGTAGAACAGACAAGTCTCATCAACTTTCTTTCGTTCTGCTTCAGTCCCTGGGATGTCGATTGCTTTTTATGTTCCCCTACAAAAGGCTGAAAAGGATATTTTAAGTCAAGGTTGTAAAGACAGAATGTGTTTCCCAAAATTCAGCTAGGGACTGACACCAAAACAAGCACTGGATTCTACCTCCACCTGGGAGCAGAAGCTGAATGCCAATTCCCCACAGCAGTACTGCAATACTGGAAGGAACTATGTCTCCTGACCACTTTAGCTCTCACCTGCTAACATTTTTGTTCTGACGCTGCAAGTATAAAGAACTGAACTGTAACCTGGTGTTGCTGTTGACAAGGTTTATGCCCAAGATACACAAACCCACGTGGTCTGCATATATTTTGGCCTCCATTAAAATTATACTGAAATTCCATCAGGCTAAATGCTATTAGCATCAAAATTGTTAACTAAAATGAACAGCCTTTATTAACAATTTAGCGTGAGCAAATCTCACTCAAAGCAGTTTGTTGTATTATTGTTGTAAGCAAGCAGTTGTCAGAGCAATAATTCACATCATAATGAAGCTAGTGCTGTGAGGATCACAAAACTGGAATGGCCCTTAGAGTCACCACACCTAGTTTTTGTTCTCACAAGAATCTGAACTGCAGAATCACAGAATGGCTTGGGCTGGAAAAGACCTCAAAGCCCACCCAGCCCCAACCCCTGCAGTGGGCTGGTTGCCCCCACCAGTTCAGGCTGCCCATGGCCCCATCCAACCCAGCTCTGAGCACCTCCAGGGATGGGGCACCACAGCTCTCTGGGTAGCAGTGCCAGCACCTCACTGCTCTGTGAGTCAAGAATTTCCTCCTAACCTCAATTTCTCCCATTTTAGTTAAAACCATTCCCCCTTGTTCTATCACTATCAGACCAAGAAAAATTTAGTCTTTCTCCCAGTTATAAGCTCCTTTCAAGGACTGGAACGCCACAAGGTGGTCCCCCCAGAGCCTTCTCTTCTGCAGACTAAACAAGACCAGCTCTCTTAGCCTTTCTTCATAAGAAAGGTGCTTCAGCCCTCAGAGCACCTACATGGTCCCCCTCTGGACCTGCTCCAATAGCTCCACATTCCTCCTGTACTGAAGGCCACAGACCTGGATGCAGTTACTGCAGGTGGGGCCTCATGAGGGCAATGCAAAGAAGGACTGGCTCATGCCAAGTCTTCCATCTACCTGAATCCGCAAGTCCTCCTTTTCAGGGTCTGCTACCAAGGAGCACGTCTGGGATTGTCCCAGCACAAACGTAACACCTTTGCACTTAAGTGTTGTTGAACCTTATTTGTTTCACTTTTTTGGGACTACTTTTCAAGGCTGTCCAGGTCTCTTTGGATAGCATGCCTTCCTTCAGCTGTATCAACTGCACCACTTCACTGGACGTCACCAGCAAACTTGCTGAAGATGCAGTCAACCCCACTGTCCAGGTCATTCCCTTTTTCCAGTAGCAGGGACTTCACAGGACAATCACAAGTTCTTGGATATGACAGAGAATGGTTTGGCAACTACATCAGTCTCACCAGGCAGTCTTGGATTTGCTCTGGTCTTACAGTGGGAGGGATTTGGCTCCCCCAGCCGCTGTCCAGAGTTTCAGGGATGTGAGAAACACAAGGAACCCAAGACAAAGAACTCATTTGAAACCCTCAGCCTTCTCCACATCTGTTGAAGCCAGTTCTCCCTTCTCATTTCCCACAGGCAGTACACTCCCCATTGGCCTGTTACTTCAGACCAATATACCTGTAAAATCTCTTTTTGTTATTTTTCACATCCCCTGCCAAATTCAGTTCCATCTGTGCCTTGGCTTTCCTGATCACATTTCTGCATATCACTTAATCCATTCAAAACCATTCCTAATTTCCAGGTCAGGCTCTATTTAACAACACAGTTTTACCTACTACATCGTATGCCAGTGCTATACTCCACCCTACGAGGCTTTCTTTACCCCATGTTTAATTATCTGATGCTTTTTCTGGACAGAACTCCTAGATCTCACCTGCAGCTGTTGATCAGTTGGAAAACGTCACAACATCCTTGTCTTCTCACCATAGATACTGAAAGGAAGAGAGAGTCAGTCATGTTTACTTCAACCCTCTCCATTTAGTCCTACCTGAGCTCATCTTTTCCAAACAGGTTCGGCCAGTGCAAGGCACAGCACTCATGGACGATTTACCTACACCTTTGTACCTCCCTCTCTGCTCAGAATACTTCCCCTAGCAATACTGTCTCACCTTTTCCAATGTGGCAGAGACAAAAGGACTCCTCAGCACCTCTCCTTTCACTAAGCAACTTGTTTTTCGGAAATTCTTCTCATTTGCCTTCACACTCATAACTCTACTTACTATCAGCTCATTTTCATTATGGCTGTCCTTGGGGTCATTTAATCCTTCACACATTATACTTACTTGCTTCCAAATCAACTATACCACTAGGACTCAGCTTTAGAGCACATTTGACACACCTGCATTTCTACTTTCCTTGCCATACCACAAGTGGAAGACATCTATCTGCTTCTTCTGCTGGCCATTTCAATGCTACTAGCCTCTGCTACAACCAGTTTCCAGGCAACTTTACATTTCTTCTGCCAGTTCCAGATGTCTTCGAAAACAAATGTCAGCTATGGTGATTGGAGAGATGTTTGTTTCATCCACAAACAAGAGGCTGGCTCAGCACAACTTCCCACTTGCAAATCTACACCCAATCTATATCCAATTACTTTCCATGCTGCTTCCATCCATCTATAAAGCTTTTATTACACCTCTTTAAATTTGATTTTAAAACTCACGTTATCACATCCTCCCCTGCTTTAGAGGTCAAGATGCATCTGTTGCCCACAATCATCCCTTATCTCCTTATCTGTCTGCCCACTTGCAGAAACCACATATCTAGTTAGGTGATGTCACTGCTGGCTCACAGCAGTAAGCTTCTGCTACCAGACTTCAAATTTCAAGTGCTGTCTATTTCAGTACTCTGAGCCAGAGTTCACCTAACTCAAATTCAGTGAGGTGTTAAAGTTTTGCTCCCACCTGTACATCTGTGCAGGGGAAATGGCCTCAAGTTGCGCCAGGGCAAGTTTAGGCTGGATGTTAGGAAACACTTCTTTACAGAAAGGGTAGCCAAGTACTGGAACAGGCTCCCCAGGGAGGTGGTTGAATCGCCATCCCTGGATGTGTTTATGAGCCGTTTGGATGTAGTGCTCAGGGATATGATTTAGCAGAGGGTTGTTAGAGTTAGGGTACTATGGTTAGGCTGTGGCTGGACTTGATGATCTTCAGGGCCTTTTCCAACCTGGGTAATTCTATGATTCGTAACATCAGCACAGCTCTCCATCCTCATAAGAAACAACTGGTGCAGTTCAGGGATCGCACCTACTGCACCTTCCTTCTGCACCTTGCTCCTGTGCACAGTGGTTTCCTGATTCTCATTTTCATGTGACCAAAGCACCTGATGTTATCTGATTTAATATCCTTTACAGGAGTTCATCCCATCTGCTGAGTCGGAAGCCCCTGCCTTAATCCCTGGACTTCCTGATCCTCAAGATACACCTTCCTTTACAAACTGATTGTTTCAACTCACACCTCACAGAAGTTCTGTACTTGTACACTGTACCCTGACACAATGACCAGGTGAATCATCAGCTCTAGGGCCACTTGCTAGGTGGAGCCTTTCTTTGTTATTTGAGATGCTAATATTTGTCCCTGTAGCTTCACAGATTTCCATCTCCTCCTCTGTACTCAAGCTCCTGACTTCACCAAAAAGCTTCTCAAGGTGTTTCACAACTGCTGGTCTAAGTTAAATTGTGGTCACACAAACCAAGTTCAGTTCTACATCCGGCTCCTCTTCAGCATCCTCTGCACTTCTTAGGGCCTCATTTACAATTAACTGTATTGATCTTGTGGCTTCAGTCGCTGTCTGACAATGAATATGCCTGACAACACAGCTCTCTACCCAGCCATTACCAGCAGTATTTGTCCTCTGGTGTGGAGCAGTTAGTCTGCCACAGTGACAATGCCCAGGAACACTCCTCTCTAAACATATTATGAGATTTCTAGCCACATTTAAATCCTGGACTACATGCAGTAGATCTCTAGTGCTATCACAGCAAAATCTCTTATCAGCTCTTCCCAAAGTAATTTCAGCCCAGCTGGTTCTCTTTTATCCACACTAATGCAGCTTTGCAATTCTGCATCACTAACACCGTGGAATATTGCCAGTCACCTTTGTTCCTCTCTTCCCAGAGCAGGGCATCTCCTCCAGCATCTCCAGGGAAACTACTAATAAAACACTTCTCGCTGTTTACTTTCTATAAGTTTATGTAACTAAACCACTTCTTTCTAAAAATTATGTCATCCTTATTTCCTCCCCAGCACCACCAGCCCTTCCCTGAAAACATAAAATGTGAGCCTCTGTAAGCACACACAGGGTTAACTCACATATTCACACTTCAGTCACATGCTGCTCTGCTCCAATGGAGCTTGAACACATTTCCATATCTTTGACTGAAGTGGCAGATACACACAGAACGGTAACTACAAACTCAGGTTCACAACACCAGCTTGGTTGCTAGCACCCTGGTAAACCACGCTCCTCGTTCTGAGCAAAACGTAACAAAACGCTGATGAAAAATACCAGTCTGACGGGTCGTGGCATGTCTTGATCTCTTTTCAAGACATGAAAAATATGTGTATGTTTCTGATTACAGCCTGATTAGCAAGAACACAGCAGCCAAGTACTTCCATGCAAGTGATAGGCATTACCTAATCCCCCTTTTGCCAACTTTACCATACTGAAAGGTTTGACAGGAGGGTGGAATTTCATCGCAGCTTATCCAGTCTGAGCAAAGACACGTCAACTTCTGCGGTTGTGATGCTACAGCTCAGCAACCCATTCAAGCCAAAAAGCATTCATTTGTTGTGCATGATGGCAAACAACATAAGGCTGCCTGGAACTGCAGCAAATCCTTCAACAAATTTAATTCAGAATCACATCTTTTTCTAAGAGAATCTAGGTTGTTAGACTGAAAAAATACTATGTCCTACAGAGGGTCATATTAGATTACTACAACAATCCATTCTGGCCTTATAACTATAGTGTTTCTAAGCAGTTAATCTCAAAAAATCTGCTATTAAAATGGAGAATACGCAGACTCTACTTGCTTAATTTGATATGTGAAAATCTAATAAAATGTTGCAGACACAGCAAGTTATAGCAGGCAGGAAAAGCTGGAAGAAAATTACCATCTCACATCCCTTTCCTCCTTCCCAACATGCTTACGCTACCTGACAGATTCAAGCAACATACAACATGTTTAGGTCCAAATGATAGTTCAGTCTGGCACATAAGTGAACTAGAAAAGAGACCAGTCTACGAAACATTACTTCAATTTCGGTGGTATTACAATTCCCACATCCAAAAACAAAGGCAGTTTTCTAGAAGATTTTTAAGAAACACCAAAGGAAGCGCACCCTTCCAGGAGGCTACTGAAGAATGACACACTTGCTTTCAAATGAAAGCTTGATGGGGAACAGCTCGTGAAATTGGGAAAGTGAACAAAACTGGAAGGACACAATTTTCTAAAACACACGAAGCTGTTAAGTCAGCTGTCAAATTCCTTCCTCACCCACACCTGATAAACGTCCTTGGCATCATCTCAGGTAGTGTCTGATACTCCTGCCATTATAGGAAAACAGTTATTAAAAGTTTCCAGGTTAGCAGTTTGCAGATCTCCGGTGCACCTGCAGTTATAACACACCGCAGGGACTGCGGTTGCTGGAACAGAAGACTAAATGTGAATCATCACAGGCACTGGAAATCTATATTCCCTGGATACGTCCCAAGAACAAGTTCTAAGGTTTATGAAAGCCCTCAAGACAAGCAGGTATTCCTAAAGGATTTCCTTCTAGAAATGTAAATGTCTCCACATTCATGTATATCTTATATTCATTCTTCCTGAACGTCTTCATTTGCCAAGCAGATTTTTTCAGCTTAGGTGAAAACTGTCTCGAAGTTTCTTCTTACACAGCCTCTCCATCACCACCCAACTGTAAGGAACTTTTTTGTCCTATCATTCAAAAATAACTCGGAACAATTAAAAAAATAATTAAAAAAAGAACAACAACAACAAAATCTGAAAGAGATAACTTTGTATAGCAATTTTTGAATAATCTGGTCAAGGATTTGCTGAAGAACTGCCTTAAAGCAAGCCTGGAATACTCAAGATGCTCATGCCCAAGACAAGGTAAAATAAAACACACAGCTCCTCCCTCATGCTTGAAGTTTATGGTGCTCTCTGATCTCAATCAGGTATGTGGTGATATGAGGAAAAAAAAAAAGCCCATGGTGAAAGGCTACTGCAATCAAAGCATCACCTCCACGGCTCGTAATAGAGGTTCACATTCATGAGAATGATGGCAACTCAAACAGATGGAGTCAGGAAAAAATCACATGAAGGTTTAGAACCACAATGCTCCATTAGCAGCACATGAGGCTCCAAGCCATGATCCAGCTCCAAAGGCTCACACTCTATGCGCTGCACCATCAGCTACCCAGCTTGAGTGCCTGCACCACAGTGCTGGCTCAAAAGCTTAACAGAGCAAAGGGTTTTGTGGGCTGAGCTCCAGACACTTTCCTCATGAGAGGCCTGCAAAGACAGTGATGGGTTGGCTATATACTGCAGACTTCACTTAGACAAAAGAGCAACCCAAGATGTCCTTTAACGTATGAATTGTTTTTGTTTCTTTTAATGATGCATCTTACACTGAAAATTATCATGATACTGATGTCAGCTGAGAGTACAAGCAGTGGGTGCACCAACGTTCAGAAGCGCTATTCTATAATTATTGTGTATGAGATAATTACGTCCAGAAAATGCTGAACTCTCCTTATGCTGTAAAGAATTAAAAGAGTTAAGTCACAGGAGCTTTAAATAATAGGGTTAAAACCAGTATTCCTTAAATGGACACACTCAAGGCGGGAAGCCAAACTTCTTTTAAAACTCAGCAACAGTTTTAGGCTAGAGATTATCTGGGGCAAGACACCTTCTCTTATCCCTCATCAGACATCCCCTTCCACTCAATTCACTTTCCATTCATAGAGATGTCCAGCTGCAAGGAAGAGGATCCTGGGTCTTAGGTCAGCAGGAAGTTGTTCTAAGACCACACCATGTTTATGCTTCCAAATGATCCATTCCTCATATACAGGCAGGTGAAAATGGAATGAAACAGAATCCCTAATAGTTTTTAATTTGTCCAACCCTGTCCACTAACAACAAAACCTTCACACACTTAAACACAGACACCAAAAGACAAAACCTTTACACACTTAAATACAGACACTCTGCAAACAACAGGGGTGAGGAGTACATACCCAACAACATTTTGATTTAATTTTCCCTCAGTATTGAATTTCAGTAAGCTCAAGGTCTCCAAACACAGGCTTGCATGTGGAACACAAGCACCCAACTCCCTTCCACCTCTTTCCAGATCTTTACCTCTCCTGACAAAAGGATAAGCTTTCCAACACTCGGGAGCAGCGTGCTACAGAGAACTAAAACCAAAGCATGACCTCCAGCTGTCAGCATTTCCTACCATCTGAGATACCCTCACCAAGCTGTCAGAGACAACGCAGAACTGTCATTACCACCCTCAAGTTCCTTGCCACCTCCTCTAGCAGGTGGGAAAGAAGTCACATCATAACATACTGCTTAAAGGGTTCAACCAGTATCAGTCAAAATAATTCTTCAAATGAGGTCTCTTTTTTCCCCTCTAACTTCATCCCATAACCACAGCAGGTTTCTTGCACTCTGTGCTGCACAAGGGAAAGACTGCAAATATCTGCAGGCATGTGGTATCTTAAATCTCTGTTAGAAAGTGTGATTATTTAATTGAAACCCAAAGCTAATAATGGGAAAAATAACTTGTATGGGTCACTAACAAGTCCATTTTGAAAGTCTGGGGAAAAAGGTAGGTATCCCAGCTTTTTGTGACGTATCAAGTAAACCTCACTTGCATCTTTTAGGGGTTCCACTCTTACTCTTTTTTTGTTTTGTTGTTCTTGTTTTAATCTGGGTTAAACTTGAAGCTTTCTTCCTATCTGGAAAAAAAAAAAAAAAAAAAAAAAAAAAGATAACACTAACTACTGGTATATTGCTATCCCAGCTCATTCACTCACTTATTGGCTAATGGCAAAGAAGTAACAGGCATCCAATAAATGTCTGCCCCAAGCGTGGGGAGAGGCAATGCATCTGCGTGATCAGGTAATTCCCAGCCCATCTGTTAAGTGATCATAGCAACCAAAGTACATAACAAAAATGAGGAAGTTTAGATAGCTAGTGTCCAGGCATCAGTGACATTTGCTTTAAAGACATTCAGAGAGTCTAGAAAGAAGCAAACTGCAATGCCACAGTCCAGGTGACAGAGCGCATTTATGAGAGGACAGGTGCCTACAGGTCATTGAGCACACCAGAAACAACAGAAGTGACACGGTGCATGCTGAGTGTTTAAGGAAGGTCCAAATCAAAAGAAAGTCACTCCAATATCCTGCTAAGTGCAGAGAGATCTGAACACCCAAGGAGCATCCATCTAACAGGAGCCTGTATTGTGATGAGCATCTGCCAAGTTTTACATGTCACAGCAGACAAACAAAACTTTATTGCAGCAAAGTCCTTGGCAAAGATGGCCAACGCATACAGAGGTAAGCAAAAAGGAATGGAGCAGATTTCGTTCTTCATTTCAGAACAATGACATCAAACCAATTTTTCACTTCTACAGGAACTGCAGTAGCATAAATAAAGGCTGCAAATAAAAAGAGCAAATCCAAACATTGCAGAAAAACATCCAGAAAGCATTCTGAAGTCTGCAGTTCAGCTAACACGAAACAAGAGGAGCAAAGTGCTTTCACACACCTCCTCAGAGAGAAAACACCAGGTATCCACAGGCTTTCATCTACCAAAACGAAAGCAAGGGAAGTTCCACACACCCTCACAGCAGTTCCCAATCTGTTTGCAAGTCCATGCAATGAAATCTCTGCATGAAAAAGGAATAAAGAGTTATGTATATAAATACATCACTCTGATTGAAGCTCTCTTGGAAGAGCAATGAGAACAGCTTTCACTGAGTAGCTAAAGCAGTAGAAAATTTGGTAACAAGGCATGGAAAAAAAAAAAACTGGAAGAGAGGAAAGTTCCAAAACAAAGTAATGAAAGGATCGTTTGCCATCGCTGCCATCAGACATATGCACTTCACGTGCCTCCAAGTCAAATATTTAAAGTAAGGTCCTAAGTTTAAAAGAAAAAAAAAGGAGGAAAGGAGGAAAGGAGGAAAGGAGGAAAGGAGGAAAGGAGGAAAGGAGGAAAGGAGGAAAGGAGGAAAGGAGGAAAGGAGGAAAGGAGGAAAGGAGGAAAGGAGGAAAGGAGGAAAGGAGGAAAGGAGGAAAGGAGGAAAGGAGGAAAGGAGGAAAGGAGGAAAGGAGGAAAGGAGGAAAGGAGGAAAGGAGGAAAGGAGGAAAGGAGGAAAGGAGGAAAGGCGGAAAGGAGGAAAGGAGGAAAGGCGGAAAGGCGGAAAGGCAGTTTAATTTGCTTAGATTTCATGTGATACTGTGTAAACTGCAATTAGCTCTCAGGCCGTTACAGTTCATAATGAGGAACTCAGATCATTTTCTTACTAGTAAGTTCACCAGTTTGTTGTATAATAAAGCAGAACGATAAGGGAGACTTTAATAAGTTTGACCTGGCAGATCCCAAACTGAAAGAATCAATAGAGAGGATGCCAAGCGAGCAAAATAAAGTTGCTATTCAATTTCAGGAAGCACCTCTGCATGCTTCTGTCATCCACTGAAAATCAGGGAGGATTTTCAAGTATCTCTTTGTTGAAACTTTGCAGTAACAGTGTCCAAAGCTGAAAGAGCACAGAAAAATGAACCACCACCTCTCCATCACAAACCAAACACAGCTTGTAGGCTTTAACCATTCCTGTTACTTAAGAACAGAAGAAGCCAGAAAGCTTTACAATTTTCTCTCTAATTAAGCTACCAATAGCACATGTCAGCTCTCCAAACCCCAAACTTATGACTCAGTTCAATTAGGCTCCTGAAAGAGCAAAGATTCCTCATTTTAGCGTTATCGTCCAGATTTATAACACATTTTATTCCTGCACTACATACACTGGTAGCTTTCTGACTAATTACAGCTAAAGAAAACCAGTCTGCAGTGCCATGTAGCAACTTATTCACCAAGCAGTATCCTTCTATTAATACCTGCACCTCTGCTACTGCTCTTAGAATCCAAAATCCAGCTCTCATGTTTTCCACTTTTATTTACTCAAAAACAAGCGGGCTTTTTGTTTTGTTCTGTCCAATTCTGCAATCATTTCAGAATACAGCCACAATACAGATGTACAACCACCCTCTTGCTTAGAATACTGCCTGCATTACAGGAAGCTGCAGCAACAGAACTTCACCATCAGGATAAGAACTGGAGGAACTGTCTGCAGCCTCACAAAGACCTCAAAGCTGAGTTGAGGCTACTCCATCAGCCTTCTAGTTATATACTTCTAAATATTCAACAAGGTAGACGTTCTTTTATTTCTATAGTAGTAACAACCTTTCCCCACTTGTTTCTTTCGCTGGTATGTCAGTTTAATCTTGTGTGCAGATACTTGAACCCCATTTTGTTGGCAACACAGAGATGCTTCACGAACAGTATTCCAACACTCCAGCTATTCTAACAAGCCTAATTAGTCACCTGAACAAGGACGTTTTGCAGCAATTCAGAACAGCAACAACAAAGTACCCCCCAAGTTCAAGACAGTGTCATTTCATTTAATAGTCAACAGCTATTAGTTCCAGAGGGCAGGATGAGAACAGGTCCCCAGACTTAAGCTCCTGCACACCTCAGGGAAGCTACATCTCACACAGATACTGAAGATTAGGCCCCAAGACAACAGAAGAACTGTGCCCCAATGGGGTTAAGCCACACAGTAGGTGTGGGGATAACAAAAGCACTCCACTGCCAATATCCTTGGAAAAGCAAAGAAGTGAAGGGTTTCAGGCTCTCAAACAGTGAGCAAGACAGATGATGTATGACACAGATCAACACAAATGTTACTGCAGTTACCAGATGGGTAGCTGGGAAGACAAAGCGACTGAGGATAAAGTGTGAGTTGTCACAAAGCAGAGGGGTGGAAAACTAGAAGAAAAACTTGGCTGAGTGGTAAGAAGCCATGCCACTATCTTGAGACACTGAGAGCTGTGGGGTAAGTGAAAGGCTTGGAAGGAGCCGATGACAGAGCACTTGTAACCAGCTTTGGCAGGGTCCTCGCTTGGAGTGACCCTTACAAGCTGTGCTGAGATAGCAGATACTTCCATCTGTAAACTGGCAGACAGGAGAGATCAGAAGAAAAAATATATGAAGATCCAAGGAAAAAAAGAAAAAAGAAACAAGACTTCCAAACTAAGGGTAGGAGAGCGAACAATGCAAGGCTGAAGTGAAAAATTAAACTGCTTCTCTGGGACTACTTTTATTTAATACCTGCTATTTTAACAAATACAACACTAAATGCAAACTAATAAAGAGAACTGTGCCAAGAGAAGATTAGCAGACATAATCCAGACACAGCTGCTCTGGAGTATATGCAATCTCTTCTGGGGTAGAATCAAAACATGAAGAAGTGTGCCGTAAAAGCATCAATCGTATACAATCAAGCATTCTTTCTGCTCCCCCACTTACACCCTCTGCATCCTTCAAGATTCCTCCTCCAAGAGAGTGCCTCGGGTTGCTCCTGGGACAGCCTGTGCCACTGGCTCACTTCTCACATGCTCTGCTCTGCCTGCAGGTGAGCCCAGGCTCACGGTCCTGCTGCACTCAGACTTACTGCCAGGTAATTCTGTGACACACACAGCACGAAGCTTCCAAAGAAACACCCGATTTGGTCTCTGAGAAGTAGTAGTGAAAGAAACGTACCACCTCGAAGGAGATCAAGAAGCCATGAATGGCAGCTGAAAGGCAGAACTCAGATCTACTTGTGCGCACTGTTTTAGATTATCCATTCACTAAAATATCATTAATGCACATAATTCAATGGGGGAAGGGGGGGGGAATAAAACCCAATGAATTACAACACGTTCTGGCTGCTAGGCTTCTTGTTACACTGCCACTTAAGTTTTTTTTCCACGTTTCTGTTATCTGTTAAACTGCAATTCAGAGGCAATTAACAGTGTCCTAATCGCCTACATTTCCTTCACAGGTTTCTGGTTCTCTTTCTGTTTTAATCTCAGGCCTGCAGCATCCAACTCCAAGTCACCATACAAACCTACATGTGTACCCTTCTTAATGGAAACAAAAGTGGCTTTTCTTTCAGTAGAGCTTCATCCTGCTTGCTCCAAAAGTTATTATTTCATCTCCTGATATCTAGTTTGTTTTTCCACCTGCTCCACAGCAGTATATCACCATTTTACATACCAGGTTCATACATGTGATATCTCATAAGCTCATTCTTTCAGCCACGACCATTAAACTGCTGCCAGTATGATCTACTGGCATAGATAAGACAATCACAGGAACTAGTTCCAGGCTGCTGAAACACTTTTGTCCCAAAGGCTTTATGGACATAGGAAGAACACCCTGAGGAGGCTGGACCGCTTCAGTAAATGCAGCATACAGTTGATGCTGCTGTAGTGTATTATCCCTTCATTAATGTTACTATTACCGTGACAGCGGTAGATGAGGTATAAACACACCTTTAACACAAGTGGCATCAGAAACTGACTTCTTCAAAGGACAGCCTGAGAGCACTTTGAGGATAAACCACCAAAAAGAATGAAAATAAAACAACCTTGTAACATGTAAGCTCCACCGAGACAATAAGAATCAGCTTCAATTAGGGGATCTGGAGGAAGAGTTTGAAATGGGTATGCCCACCAGAGACGCCTCAGCACGTGCTTCAGAGATCTACAGAACATTGCTAAGAGAAGCCTACCACACGTCTCCTAATGCCTTAAAAAGATCTTTCTTTTCTAATAGCAAGGTTGAAACTCGATTTGAAAGCCTCTCACAAAAGAACAGTGCTCTCCCTAGAATTCTGCACGGCGATGACACTCTGCTGCTCATGAACCGCTGCTGTCAAATCAAGGGGCATCAGCACAAAGAAAAAGCTCAGCTGGGAGCGGCACACCAGCAACAGTTTGTTGTGTTTGTTTTGTTTTAAATCATATCTGGCAAGGGAGCTGAGAGCATTAAAACAATACTTGTAAGCCGCAGGGCACAGCACGGGGACACCCTGCGACCTGCGGAACACTGACAGACACGTCCCTGCAGCACGAGTCCTGGCAGATGGTTTCCTTCGGGGATTTTACATCTCTGGCACCAGAGAGCAAGAAGTTGAAACTGAGATAAAGAGCGAGCAACCAGCGCTACGATCCGTCCTGCGCGACAAGGGAAGGCGCCTGGGCAGCAAGAACAGGCGATAACGGCGATACACCTGAAACAAACCCGCACACCGAGAACAGCCGCGATCTTAAAGCCGCCGCAGCTCCCCGCTCCGCAGCACCGCACACCGCGCTCGGACACCTGCCCAGGCGAGGAGCTGCGAGGTTCGGCCCAGCCCTCACGGCGTCCCGACACTTCTCCGCCCCACGGAGCGCGGGTGCAGCCGGCAGCTGGCCGGGACGGCGGAGAGGTGCGAATCGCTGACTGAGAAGCTTAGAAAGCCACACGCGCACACACAGAAATCAGAGCGCCGCGCTCCCGAGCGGATCCTCAGAGAGCAAATCCAAGTGCCGTGCAGCTGCCCCGGGGCACGCAGGCTCGGCCTTTCCCCACGGCCGGCCCGACACACCCCCGAGGGGCGAACGGGACACCGCCACCTGCGCCGACACCGCACGGCGCCCCGCCGCCCCGCACTCACCTCGCACGCACAGGAGCGACATGGCGGCTCCCCGCCGCCGCGCCTCAGCTGCGGCCCCGCCAGCCGCCCCCGGCTCTCCTCATGCCACCCCGCGGCTGCAGGTCGAGCGGGAGGGCGTGACGGCCAAGGCGGCAGCGCGGTGAGCGGAGGAGGAGCCGGACGGCCGCGCCCCGCCGAGGGGAGGCACCGAGCGGGCGGCTCTCCACGCCGCCGTCCCGCGGTGGCCGGCAGGGGGCGCCGCCGCCGCTGCCCCGTCACCACGGCAACGGCCCGAGCCCCGCGGCCTCCTCCTTCCTGGGGGCTTTGTCCCTTCTTTCTTTTTCTCTCGTCCTCTCTTTCTTTCTCTCCCTTTCTTTCTTTCTTTTCTTTTTTTTTTCTCACACCCCTGAGTGGTCTTTTAGTGCTGCTTCATCCCCAGCCATTAATCAGGCTCACAGCGCAGCGTACTTTTGTTTCCAAACAGAGGGCACAAATCAAAACAAAACATTTCTGGCAATGTAACTTAATGGCAAAGTGTAATATAACATGAGTTCGGTGCCTGTAGCACTTAGAATAAGCCACAAACCTATACCAAGGACAGAGGCAAAGTATCATGGCCAAGTTCTGCTCCTGTTGCTGCTTCCTATTCCTCTATCTTAATATAACGACTGAAGTCTTTGGAGCCATGGTTGTCACCGATGGCATCACACAGCACCTGGTACAGCAAGTCCCCATCGTTCCTACTGCTTACAAAGGCTACCGTAATACATCAATTATTGCATCAAAAGCAGATGATGCCACACATTTTTTGATATTGAAGTAATATATTGTTAGAAAACATGGGATCAAATAGGCATCTCGTAGCTAAAACCTTTGCTGGATAAGATCTATATAGATCTATAAGATCTATTTAGGAGGAATGGCTGGGAGTGCTGGGATTATCACAGGGGTTAGAAACTTCCTGCAACTCTGAGCTGCAGTTTGATGGAAGTGTTTTACCAGTCTTTATTTAATCCAAATAGATCGTTTATTTAAGCACTTCAGTCAGCTCCTATCTCCCAGGTATTGTGTTTGTTTGTGTGCCTGTCCATTCCCTCTGTCCTTTCCACCTCAGGCAGGCTGGAAGAAGGACAGTGCCACTGTGGTGAAACTACTGCAAGGTAGAATTACCCCTAATTAAGTTGGAGTTGCTCTTTGAAATGAGTTTCTCTGTGTTGTCCCAGCTGAAGTGGCAGTCCTCAAATGCATCTTTCTCTGTTATTTTCCCAATTCCTCCTCTGAGTACTGTTGTCATGAACACAGAAATAGTTTAGCTTTAAAATATATCCACAATCTAAAGGGAAAGAACAATTCCTGTGCCATCTTCATCCTCCTAAATGTAGATCTTCCCAGGTCTGTTCATACAAATGCACAAAAAGGAATACAAGATTCACAAATACTTCACTACAAGCAAAGCCCCAAATCCTATTGCAGACAGGGTCAGAATTCTGCAGCTCACAGTGTGGTCTGGTAGCACAGGCAGTACACACTTTCAGCATTGTATTTCATTCTTTAATGGAGATTTTTACTGAATCAGGGGTGGGAAACATACACAGCAAGCACACTAACACTCACGTACACTGAACCTATAAGCCTTTCTGAACTCAGATCGAGGTACTCTGCAAACTCAAGTCGTTTTGGTAGCTTCACAGTGATGCCCAATTTTCACTCACTGCAGAAGAAGGGTTAATTTCCTCAGGCTACTCAAGCTCCAGCCATTGTTTCAGGATCACCTGCTGTTGGATAGGAAGGTTATAAATGGGTGGTCTCCCATTCACTGCAGCATGCCAGCTGTTTTATACCTGCCTGTTTGCTGCAGTTTCCCTGTTGAGAGAGCAATACAGTAGATTTATTTGCGCTCTATGTAAACTGTGTTTTCCCCTGCTTTTCCTGCTCTTCTGTTTTGAGCTTTGCATTTCTGACGGTGTAGAATGGATCAAGCTGAAACCTGGCATGTAGCAAACCCACAGGAGCTTTATTTTAAATCAAAAGGTTTAGATCTGTTAAACCATTTTTCTGTTATGCAACTGACAAAATCATCTCAGACCTGGTTTTTGGGGCTAAGCTCTAAAGATAAGGAAAAAAAAAAGCTTTTAATTTACCCTATGACATTTGGCAGGAACTGAGTGCTGAATATAGACTAAGCAGTTGATTGATATTCTAGTATTGAGAAGTACCACTCAGATTTGACTGTAAAAGCAACAGCTACAGAGCGAGCTTTCACTGGTACCTCTGTTCCATTTATTTTCTAATAAAACACAGCGTTTGAAGAACAGACAGAGGATCACAGCATCTTTTTCACAGCACTGCATCCCATCTTACCTGTGTGTGGGAACGATTTCCATAGCATCTCGAAGCACAGCTTGCTCTGCAGTGGATCACAGCCGATAGTAAGTGCAGTAGAGTGCAGATCACACACATACGCTGGAAGCAGCCTGTAATTCCCCATTATATTTTAACCAAAGTTTTTGTTTTAACACTCTGGAATGGTCAGCCAGAATGATAACTGTGAATTTTTAAGGTTTGGAATAAATAGGACATCTGCCTCATGCTGTATCCAAAGGAGTCCACCTGCTTGTAATACCATAGGGCAGAGAGGTGAGTAGGGCTGTGAGGCACCGCATCCCTCACAGTCAAACTTGAAGCTGTAGATTTCAGCATCTTTTTTTCCTGCATCCCCATCTCAGCTTTTCCTAAAAAAGTTTGGATAACATTTGTCAGAGGCAATGCTATGTCAGTGTACATCACTGACCAGTGACAGTTTTAACCAGAGACTCTTCTGTTCAATTAGTCATGATGCCACCAAGTATTTTAGCAGGAATGTCTCACCTTAGACCTCCAAATCACCCTCTGCAGCCATTTAGCTTTCCTACCTGCATACTGTGGGCACTTGAGTAGGCTTTAGTCTGTCAGCCTTAATACTCCATCCACAAAATGGAGGTTGTGATAATTATTTAAGGATGGAAGTATTAAAGATTAGGTGTGTCCCGAAAATAACAACAAAGATAAGACATTCAGACACTGTCACCACATAACCATGTAAAACAGATAGCACAAAGAGATCTTCGTGCCAGCTTTTAGGTCACAAAATCTTGTTCAAAAGTCTGGAGAAGCAAGATGCATTCTTTCACCTCTGGTAAAAAAAACCCTCTGCCTAAGAGGGCAGCTTCCATGGGAACTGACCTTTCCATTACAGATGCTCACAGAAAAGTCTTTCAGCCACTCATGCAGGAGTCGATAGAACTGAACCTATTTCTCAGGCAATTATCTCAAGCATCTTAAATGTATTTCTTGATCACGCTGTGACTCTTTGTCCTTGAGCACATGTAAGCTGTCATATGCAGCATGGGATCTCTATATGACCAAGCACTGAATAGCTATGCTGGCATTACAGGGTATGTGTAAAATACAGAACCCAATGGGAACATTTTCCTGGAATCTGATATCTCAGATCTGTGACTGGCAGTCTCTGCCAGTGACCCCTCACTTGGCCAACACAATTGACACTGACACTAATACTGTTCCTCCCAGAGCAAATGGCATAACGTATCCATGAGATGAAGAACGTTCAGGTACTCAGAAACCTTTTTCCTTAGACCCAGATGACCTCCATATCAGCAGAAATACTCCCCTTTAAACCATGTTTATTCATTTTACCCTTAGCTATGCGATCATCAGTGGTCAGGAGCTGAGGATCTCTGGGGTCAAAAGCCTTGTCTCTACAGTCCCCTGCTCTTTCATAAGCTCTTGGGGGTTGCACCAGTGCTATTCAGAAGTGAGTCAGAAGAAAGCACCTCCAGCCTAAGCGTATTTATGCTCTCATTTATCCTTCTTTTAACCTCAGCTCTCAGCTTCAACAGCACCCTGTCCTTCCTAGTATTTGCCAACTAAATGTGTTTATAGACAGCAGTGCCATTCCCTCTCTGATTTTGCTTTGCCAGATGCAAAAAAAACAGGACTCTTTCCTAAAAGGCCCAGAGATCACTGGCTCTGTGTGGTCTATGATTTGTAGCTCTTATCTTCTGAGTTGTCTCTTCTCAATTACAGATGGCGTGTATTGTACACAGCAGGACACAACAAGATCAGACCAATATTTCCTGATATCGGACCCTCATTTTACATACAGATCTCTGCAGTTCTATGAGATGGCCACCTGATTTAATAGGAACACGCAGTACCCTTCGTGCAATTCAGCACTCTGCTTTGATCAGATTCATATTGAAACTGGCTGAAAATAGCTATCATATTATAAAAGAAGAGAGAGAAAGGGAGAGAGAATAGCTGTTTCATTCCAAAGAAATCCGGTATTTTGCCTTTCCAAGACTTCTACCTTGGCAACATGCAAAAGCCCTCACACTGGCTGGACTCGTTTCCTGTCTTACAACTGCGCTGTCAGTTTTTGTTCTGTGCATGCTAACAGGAGAAGCCTGAGGAGTGCAGAAAATTACTTCTCAATAGAGAAGCCTAAGAGGAAAGCTTTTCTCTTGCTTTCATAGTTCTTATTTATTGAAGAGGAACATTTGTCAGAGGAAAAGAGGAACTATTTGTCAAAGCTAAAGGAGAAATCGTTGGCAAGTGTTGCCTGAGTGGTGAGTTCTGAGGAAGAGGTACCAGGTAACTGCAGAGCACTCCCCTATCTGCTTTGTGCAATTGCTTCCTAGAGCAATAAGGTACAAAGCAGAGAAATGCCAACCTCACAGAGCTTCCCAGAGCCTCCAGCCCTTTAGAAGTAGGCAGGTTGACTGACATTTCTTATGCAAACAGGTCGTTTAACTCTTCCCAAGGCTGCTCCACAGATGGCTGTAGCTCAAAGAGCATGCATGTGTGCTGTGCCTTCCTGCTACAGGAAGCAGAGGAACAAAGCACGCACTCAGGCTAACTGTCCCTCTGCACACTCACATCCAGATTGCGGGGCTGTGAGAGCAGCATAAAAGCCCTGTTGTAAGCACTTTTTTTTTTGCCACCAGCCTCCTTGGAGGAGTGTGCAGATAATTAGCATTTCAAAACTATCCTCCTGGGCTTGTCCAGGAGCCTGGCTGCTAACACTCCTCCTTCTGTCCCTTTTTCCAAAGAATTTGGAAAAAAAAAAAAAAGAAAAAAATCCGAAGCTTTTAAATGCAAAAATAAGGGAAGCCCTTCTATCTCATTAAATGCCTGTAAGCTGCATAGCACTTTGCTGCTGACTGTTGCACTTTCACATGAGATTTTGCATATCTGTGCCCACAACACGGACTGCCTGGCAGATGTGGGGCAGTTTCCTTAATACCAGAGCAAGCTGCAGGTGAAGATAAGTCACAGAAGAAGTAGCACTGCAGCCTGAAAGCTGCTGTATTTATATATATCCTCATTATTGAGGCTGCTGAACTTCACTGTGTATCCCTGATGGAAGTTCCAAGATCATGAGTTTTGAGGGAATAATAAAAATAGAGAACGCCCACAAAATCTTCCCCAGGATCTCCTTGAGTAACATATGTTTGAACAGGATGAGTTTCCCTTGGGGTCTATTTCTTTATACTGTTTGCTGCATCTCTGAATGAAATAAATTGCTAAAAAGCAAATAGAAAATCAGCATTCAGAGCTGTGGCTAACAATCTGAGATTTCTTCTTTTTCTCGAGCTGGGTATTATCATTACATGTTGCCACCAGAACACTCACCATTCTAGAGCTCTTTGAGCCTCACAGTAGCTGAGGATAAAAATAAATTATATATAAAAAATATAATGATAGAAAGTTGAAAACACTGCTCTGTCAACTTTCTTTACTGTCATAAAACAAATTAAAAGAGGGGGGGAAAAAAAAAGAAAAGAAAGGAAAAGAAAGGAAAAGAAAGGAAAAGAAAGGAAAAGGAAAGGAAAAGGAAAGGAAAAAAAGAAAAGAAAAGAAAAGAAAAGAAAAGAAAAGAAAAGAAAAGAAAAGAAAAGAAAAGAAAAGAAAAGAAAAGAAAAGAAAAGAAAAGAAAAGAAAAGAAAAGAAAAGAAAAGAAAAGAAAAGAAAAGAAAAGAAAAGAAAAGAAAAGAAAAGAAAAGAAAAGAAAAGAAAAGAGCCCACATTTGCTTTTTGCTAATGGAAGTCTAAATCAGCTGGTTACATAAAACCGTTTTTCAAAGTCAGAAAAAGGTGAATATGTTCTCATGACAGAGATGCCCATCAGAAGCTTAAGTTGTGGTCTAGACCAATACCTGCAATTGCCAATTAACAGTAGGAGGTCTAAGACTTGCCAGAAAGCAGAGCTGGATCTCTTATACCTACAAATAAGAAGCCACCAAGAAACAACTGAGCTGAAATGACATTTATACAGTTCAAAGCGTTTCTGTGCAATACTAGTCCTGCTTTCTGTCCCTCTGTGCTTCTTGCTAAGTGCATTAAGCCAAAATCTCAAGTGCATGCACACAGCACAGATCCTACAACCTTTTCTGTAGGGTCCCAGCATGCTGGCCAAATTCCAGTTGGATAATTAGATCATGATTAGACAATTGCTCTCATATGCCATTTCTCTTCCCTGGAGAAGCTGGCTCTAAGTTATTTGATGCTTTCAAAGCTTCTAGTCATTAGCAAAGCTGTTTCCTTTGCCCGTGGGAGAGCAAATGCTGGTGGAGCTTGGAGAATGGCTCCGCTCTACACAGAGTAAAATTTCCTACATGTTTAGGATAGATATTGACTATAGTAGCCAAAGTTCCTCCTGCTGTTTGGGGAGATGTGACTCTGTTTTTAAAGCAGAGATGTGAGCAGTACAATCCCAAACTGAGAATGCTAGCCCAAAGTCATTGTTATGCTTAGTGGGTAGGAAAGAAGCAGAATGGAAGAGCTCTTTGGATGTAGCGGGGATCATTTTGTGGTTTGAAGATTGAAATTCTTAATGGCACTCATTACAAGTTGTTTGCTTCCAGATGCTGTTTGCTTTCATGTTCAGAGTCTTACATGCATTAACATGGAAAATTCTGCCCAGAAAAATGTTGAGTTCTGGCAGTGGAGCAAGTATGATTTGAAGAAGTAATTACACAGAACGTTCTGGTAATATAAAGGGGATGAGCCAACTGCAGGAGGTGAATCAGCGGGCTAAAGATAAAGGCTTGCGCTGGAGGTGACCGCAGAAGGACTAACAATGTATTGCCGCCATGCTAAAGAACACTAGATGACATCAAAGGCCACTAAATGAGGCTTTATCTGTTGGACAATCATTGGGAGCTGATAGAAGAATGATTTTGTAGATGTAATGAATATGTGATACGTGTGAAAACAGAATCTGTTCACAAACAATCAACTGGGGGAGCATGGGGAGCATTTCTGCGGAGTTATCCAAGTGTTATCCCAGAGCTGCCAATAACAATGCCTGCTTAATGGAAGTAAAACTGTTGGTTGTAAGTTTCTTTGCATCAATTTGTTCAGAAAAGGTCAGCATCTAAAGCCCAACTTATGTAGATGCAATGTTTTTTTCCCATGTTTTGATCTTTAGCTGCTGGCTGTTTGTACCCCATTTGTATACACACACACACACAGAACTGCTGATTTCTTACAAAGATTCCTGGTAAAGAGAGTCTTCTTTCCATCATAGAATCACTGAATTGTAGGGGCTGGGAGGGACCTCCAGAGATCCTCTTTTATTCCACCATCTTCCTGTTTCCCCACCCAGAAATTTCTCTCTGACCAGCAGCTCTCATCTGAACAGCCATCACCTTTTGCTCCCAACAGGTGAGACCAGTGCTATCTTCTGCATTGAGAAGCACTTAGAAAACATTCACTGGATGACAGGTCCTCATGCTAGGCCACAGCAATCTTAATTGACAGCAAAAAAAGCCAGACTTTCTGGTAACTGGGGCTCCATGTGCAAAGCAGAAATAACATAGAAGAAAAGCATTCCTGTTTGGATCCACCCTTCTGTAATGCAGAAGTTTCCCCATAAACTGCCAAGCAGCCCTAGTGCTGCTTCTGTGTATGAATGTCTGCCACAACACCATCCAACAGCAGTGAAGTATTACCTTCCACTGCAGATGCTGAAAGCCCCATAGCCATGTCAAACCCAACTTGTTTCTTAGGGAATGACTACAGTCTAAGGCTAATCAAAAAGCTACACAGTTTGGGCACTTTCTAGGGAGAGTTTCTCCGTGTGGCCTCATATATTTAATGCTGACCAGGTGAATATGTACAGACTGAAGTCTGTAACTTCAGGCTGCTGTGCAGGCAGCACCAGTGCTCCTTAGGTAGTATGTTTTTGTGCTAGTTATACCTTCATGAGGAGATGGAAGAACCAGGAATTCTACCCTGCCTTATCCTCCTAGAAGGAAGAGCAGTTATTCAAGTGCTTTATGCATTTCCCAACAGTGATTAAATGGGTTTGTGACACACACCAGTCTGGCCGACGGTAGAGCAGGGAGAACAGCTTGGAGCCGACAGTAACCTTGCAGAAGTAAATCAAGACAAAGAAATTTTCCCTTTGCACACAAGGCTTGCTCAGAATTCATCCTCACAGTGCTGTCCTTGCCACCATTGCATTGCCTCATTGCTACATTTTTGGATGCTCGTACAGTCACTTCGTCGTTTAACAGAGTTGGCATGTGCCAGTGTTTGGGCAAACACAAGTGAGGAGTAGCTTTCTCCTGACACCAGGTTTGTGAAAGCCTGTACAACTGCTTTGCTTCCCTGTGAAGACCCTGAGGGCATTTTCCACCCCCTTGTTGGTCTTTTTGCTGTCCCAGTGCGCAGTTAGGGAACGAGCAGATCTTTTGTTCTCCATGGTTTGTCATCACAGAGACACTGAACATGTTTTCTTTCTGAAAACTCGTTTTCTTTCTGCTCTGTGTACCATGCCTTCTCTGGCTGTCTCTGTGGTGCCACAGCAGACATTCCCCTCAGCTTATGTTCTGGGTTAGTTGCCTCTGAAGCATCTAGTTCTCTCCACTGACTGTGGGAGAACCTCAGATCAGGGGAAGGAAAACATCAAAGGCTCTCATCCAGGGCACCACCTCACTCAGCTCCATGATGGGGACTCATCCTTCTCCCTTTCTGCCCTAGATCTAGCTTTCTTTGTCCAAAATTAACCCGGATCTGCCATAATTTTATCTTTGAAGATGCATCACAGGGACTCAAGCTCATCCTGTCTATACAAAGGTCATCACATTCACTAAGTCCTTCCATTGGGTGGTACAGAATCACTGTCATGCTGTCCGGTCCTGGCCAACACCTTTTCATCTTCCCCCAGTGTCTTTGGCATTGTTTCCACTTGCAGTCAGGTTGCAGTCTGCCAGCTCTTAGATTTGGGCTTGTTTTGTTCCTATGAGCTCACAGCAGCCCCTGGAGTGCAGTCTCTCAGGAGTAGGGAGTTCTGCAATAACTCAGACTTTGGTGCTTGAAATAGACTCCTTGCCTGATTAAATCTGAATGGGGATTGGTAATGGAGAAGGAAAGATCTGCAACTTTAATTCATGGACATTATCCTCTATCCTTCCCTCATGCACTTAGCAGCAGAGAGGATGCCTATCTGCAGCACAGCACATTCATTAGAGGTACAAGGATCCCCATGCTCCCTGTGTGTTTATCCCAGCTGAATCTGGTGGAGATGCTGCACTGACTCCTGATCCAGCCCTGCTGGTATGAGATGCCAGCTGCTGGAAGAAACTTGCTCTTTTGGAGCAGGATTTCTGTGGTGTTTAATTCACTGTGTTCCTGAGAGCCTGGTGCAGGATAGAATACATGCATCTAAAGGAAAGGCGGGCAGAGAGGGCAGAGCTGGGCATCTGAAGCTGAAGAAGTTTTTCTTCCTGGCATCCCACCATGTCTGTGGTCCTGGCTGTGTTTATATACCTGAGCATGGAGAGCAATTCTGACATTTCTTACTCTATAGATGCAGATGTGTTTAAGTTGCAGAGAGAATGAGATGAAGAGTTCAGCAAGATTTTGCTCCAAATTCTGGAAGCAGACCCTAATAAAAATTTTGGTTATGAAACAAAGATGCAATGCCTGGAAAGCAGGATCTTGCCATGTTGGGAAGGGACGGGGGTCTTGGCTCTTGGATTTAGGAAGTCAAATACCAGGTTAGTGAAGCAGAGTGAGGGGTAAGTAGGTCCAATGTGAAATTGAATATACAAAGGGTATTGTGGCTGGTGCAGGATCCTGACTAGGACTAATGGATCATCAGGGGAGGGGGAACAGAACAAGGCCTGCATGATCCATGATGAGATAGTTTTGGACCTGCTCCGAAAGCTGGATGTTTATGAGTCCATGGGGCTGGATGGTTTGTACCCTGGAGTGCTGAGGGAGTTGACAGATGTGGTTGCCAAACCACTCTCCATCATTTTTCGGCAGTCCTGGCTGACTGGGGATGTCCTGGTGGATTGGAGGCTGGAGAATGTGACACCCATCTTCAAAAAGGGCCAGAAAGATGATCCTGGTAGCCACAGGCCTATCAGACTCACCTCGGTGTCCAGGAAGGTTGTGGAATAAGTAGTCTTGGGAACCATCATGGACCAATTAAAGGTCAACCAGGGGATCAGGCCTAGTCAGCACAGTGAACGGTAGATCCTGTCTGACAAACCTGATTTCATTCTATGACAAGGTGACACACTTGGATGAAGGTAAGGCTGTTGATGTGGTCTACCTGGACTTCAGTAAGGCCTTTGACACAGTCCCCCATAACATTCTTGTGGACAAGCTGGCTGCCCGTGGTTTGGATGGGCGTACACTCTGCTGTGTGAAGCACTGGTTGGATGGCCGGGCCCAGAGAGTTGTGGTCAGTGGAGTGGAATCCAGTTGGCGGCTGGTCATGAGAGGCGTCCCACAGGGCTCGGTGCTGGGGCCGCTTCTGTTTAACATCTTCACTGATCTTGATGAGGGGACTGAGTGCACCTTCAGTAAGTTTGCAGACAACACTAAGCTGGGAGGGAGTGTGAACAGCATGAGTTTCAATAGGGCCAAGTGTCGGGTCCTGCATTTTGGTCACAACAACCCCAGGCAACCCTACAGGCTTGGGGAGGTGTGGCTGGAAAGCTGCATGATGGAAAGGGACCTTGGTGTGCTGATGGACAATTGGCTGAATATGAGCCAGCAGTGTGCCCAGGTGGCCAAGAGGGCCAGTGGCATCCTGGCTTGTATCAGGAATGGTGTGGTGAGCAGGACTAAGGAAGTCATCCTGCCCCTGTACTCGGCATTGGTGAGGCCTCACCTCGAGTACTGTGTTCAGTTTTGGGCACCTCAGTACAAGAAAGACATGGAGATGCTGGAGCAGGTCCAGAGAAGGGCAACGAGGCTCGTTAAGGGCTTGGAGAATCAGACCTATGAGGAGAGACTAAGGAAACTGGGGCTGTTTAGTCCGGGGAAAAGGAGGCTGAGGGGAGACCTTATTGCTCTCTTCCAAGACCTGAAAGGTGCTTACAGTGTGAGTGGGGCAGGTCTCTTCTCACTGGTGACAAGTGACAGGATGAGGGGAAATGGTCTCAAGTTGCACCAGGGCAAGTTTAGGTTGGATATTAGGAAGAACTTCTTTACAGAAAGGGTAGTTAGGTACTGGAATGGGCTGCCCAGGGAGGTGGTTGAGTCGCCGTCCCTGGATGTGTTTAAGATGCCGTGCTCAGAGTTATGATCTAGCAGAGGGTTGTTAGAGTTAGGGCACTATGGTCAGGCTGCGATTGGTCTCCCAACCTGAGTAATTCTATGATTCTATGATACTGTGATCAGTGTTCTATGTTTCCCCATTAGAGAAGAGCCAGCTGAAGAAAGGAAAGGGAGTGCATCAGTATGGCATCAGTCCAGCACTGTGGCCACACCCAGGTGCTTCAGCTGCTCCAGGGTCATGGAAAAAATCCCCAGATGAGCAGGATTCCACTAAGAAAATGCAACTGAAGTATCCCATGGGAGAGTGTCTGCAGCTCTGATGGTTATGGCTCTCACAGGAAAGCACCTGCAGTGCGTGGGTGGCTGGGTGGGTAGATGATGGAAAGAAACCGAAGCCCGCAGTGCCTGCTCATGGCCATCTCAGTGAACACATCTGCAGGAAGTCTCTGACACAAAGTAGCCTCCAACCCGCACCAGGAGGAAGGAAACCACAGGCCACCGCATTCCCACACAGTGATCCCTGAGAGGTGAAACCCCATAGCAAAGAACTGGAGACCCCCAGCATCGTGCCCTTGTAAAGACACCTCTCCACACCTTTGCTGGAGAGCACATCTAGGCAGGTTTGGACACTCGTGAACACTTTTAATGCACTCCAAGACCACCACAGCAGGCTGGCTGAAGCCCCCGGCTGTTCCTGCTTCCCTGACGGGCAGGGAAAAGCCCACAGCTCCTCAGAGCTGTTATTTCCTTTGGTTCATCTTGGCTCCTAAGGGCTCCGAGCTTCCCTCTTTTCCTGTAGAAATAAGCTGGGCTGGACTGCCACCTGGTGCCAATTGGCAGCATCTGCTCCCCAGAGTGGCATCGGGAGTTCCCAGTGCACCACGAGTACTGGGAGGTACGTGGGTTTACAGTCTGGGTTCTGGAGGTTGCAGAGAAGGCCTCTGAGCGGAGCCCAGCAGCTGCTCCATGTTAGATTAGCAAGGTCTGTGCAGAAGGAGGGTAGGAGCAGATGCTCCCTGCAGCCCACGAGAGGTCCATGGTGGTGCAGGCTGTCCCCTGGCACATGCAGCCATGCAGGAGCCCGGTGCAGCAGGGTCAGAGAGTGCTGTGAAAGAGTGACACGAAGCGTTAAGGACTGACTGCAGCCTACATTCCCTGTTCCAGGATGACGTTAAGGGGATGTTTGCCATGTGCTATCTTGGCTTGTGTGCGCAGCACGGCCGAGACGTCACAGCTCAGCTCTGGGCAGCCTTGGCATGCACCAACCCCAGCACAGCTCACACCAGCCAGCTGTTTGCAACAGATGCTATCTGGGTTGGTAAATGGACCTTATCAACTCTTTTTTCTTTTTTTTCTTTTTCTTTTTAAGCAGGTAGGAAGGAAAGAAAACATTTCTGCAGGAATAAAGCTATGAGAGAAGCTGGGGTGTGGAACATCAAGAGAGGGACAGATTTGTGCATCCAACGCTGTCTAAGGGGGTTCCTGCAGCAGCTACCCCCTGACCTGGTAATCCCTGTGCTGCCCTCAGCCTACAGCCCCAATTCCCCAGCTCCAGGCTGGGCCTGAGGTGATGCTCCTCTGCAGCACCAGGTTCAGTGATGTTCAAGGATGGAGTAAGGGCTTTCTGTGCAAAACAGGAGAGAGATGTGCTAGCAAATGTTGCTTACACAGTTCTTCTTCCATCAGCCTGAAGAGCTTCAAGACAGAAGGTGCTGGACTACGCAGTGTGTATGTATTACTACCAACCACGATAGGCAGTGTGCTCTACAGTCTTCACGCAGCACATCAGATCTGCTGAGGCTTCCAAGCACTGCAAACCTCCAGGGATGGAGGTGCTCTTCTGAGTACCTGCTTGGGCTTTCCTATTGCACACCCTGAGTATGCCAAGCTGCAGTGCACACCCATCTGCCAAAATGTCCTCAGAGAAAAGCTCCAGGATGAGCCTCTTGTGCATTACTCATGGTCACAATCCACTTCTGCGTGTTACTACAGACAGGTAGTGAGGTGCAGTGGCTGAAGTGCTGGGTAAGGACCTGCCTTCAGCCTCATAGCCTGGAAGATCAGCTTGCTTACCAGTGCCTGTGTTTCCAGCATGGCCCTATGGTGTAGATGGCGCTGCTCTGCTCTTCAAGTTATTGAAGACAGTTGACGGAAGGGGCACAATATTGCAGGTGTGGGGTGCCTGCAGGGTTCTGGACCAGCCCAGCCAGACTAACACCCTAGCTCATTAGAAACACCTTTATGATAGTGCTGGACTCTGAATCCCATCAGACATTTTCAATTTGGCTGTTCTAACACCTACACGGATGACACAGATGTGTGGGTGAGGAGGTCACCTTTCCGTGATGACGACTACAACAACCACAGGAGCCCTGTTGGTGTCAGCCTGGCTGCCTGGCAAACCGGACAAGCCGGAGCAGCCCAGCCCAGCCCAGCGGTGCAGCCGTTGGGGCAGCTTGGCAGGCGCTCACCCAGCCATGAACTCAGCACGCCGGCGCCTTGCCATCACAGCCCTTAGAGGGAAGCCCTGCAGGCAGCAGGGCTCCATGCAGAAGGACAGCCTGGAACACCTCATCTTCCTGGGGAAACACCCTGCTGGCAGCAGAGAGGTGGCCAGGGATGGTGCAGTGCCGTGGTTGGAAAGTGCTTCTCATGCATAGAGTGGCTCTTCCAACTTCCATATCTCCTCTGAGCCATTGTCCAAAGCTGCCCCGTGTCCATCCACTCACAGCCATGATGCAGTTTGTGAGCAGGGAAATGGAGAGAATGAAAAAGCGGAATGTGCCTATTCTAAACACAAAGGCACCCTCACCCCATTGAGCCTGCAAGCATGAGCTCTCATGTCCTGCTCCTTAATCCTGCTTTTGGAGCTGAAGTTATGTTCTGCAAACCAAGGGAGGTTGCCAAGAGACTGTGCTTGGCAGGGACATCGCTCGCAAACCCTAAGCATTCCTAAATGGGAGGTAAATAACGTGGGATACCGCTAATCCTCTGCTGCCCACACAGCGCATAGAGATGTATTATTCCTGCAGAGGACAAAGGAGCCCACATCTCTCAGCTGCCGAGGGGCCAAACCAGCACATCACTCGGGTTCTCCAGGCTGATAACGCCTCATTAACCATTTGTTAACACCGAGCTCCTTTCAGCTGCTTCCAGCTGCGTCCATGGGGGTGCGGGGACTGCGGGCCGTGAGGCTGAGCGTGCGGGACTGGGATAGGCTGTGTGCATGGAGTGGGACACGCTGTGTCTGTGGGGGCGGGGTCTGTGAGGGTTTATGGGGCCGGGGACCTGTGGGGCTGCAGGCCGGGTGTGTGGGGCAGCGAGGGCGGCGCTCACGGCGCTGGGACTCGCCGTGTCTGTGGGTCCGGGGTTCTGTGTAGCCAGCAGGTCTGACAGGCGGTAAGTTTGCGGGTCTGGGACACGCTGTGACCGGGAGGCCGGCCCTGAGCACGCCGTGCCGCCGGGGTGAAGGGTCACGGCGATGGCAGCCCCCTACCAGAACGGAGCCAGGCCCCGCCCCTTCCGTCGGCGGCCAATCAGGAGCCGCGCGGCGTGAGCCCGCCCCTTCCCTGCTGTCATCACACACCCGCACGTGGAGGGGGCGGGGAGAGGGCGGGGCTCCAGGGCTGAACGTCAGCCCCTCCCCGCTCTCTCATTGGTCGCCGGGCCCCACCGGTCCCCGAGCCCCGCCCATAGCACCAATCAGAGGGGCGAGGCGGGCCGAGGGGGCGTGTCCTCGCGGACACCCGGAAGGAGCGGCCGGAGCCTAGCTGCAGTCAGGGCCGCGGCGGCGGCGGCAGCGGCGGCGGAGGGGGCGCTGGTGGGTCCGGCGGGGCGGCGCGGGGCGGTGCGCGGCGGAACCGGGCCGAGCCGAGCCGAGCCGAGCCGAGCCGAGCCCTGCACTAGGGGTGGGGGGCGATGCCCGGCGGCGAATGGGTTAATGCGCCCCGTCGGTTCCAGAAGGTTCGGGGGTGGCTGCAGTGGAATGGCCCTCGCTAACCGACCACCCCGCAGCCGTGACTGCGGCACCGGCGCAGGGCCCGGCTGGGGGGGGACGCGGCTTACCCCGGCGAGAGGCTTCTCTCGGTGTTGGGCGGATGCGGGCGGCCGCCGGGGAGCCCTGCTGCCCTCTGGTGCTCGGGAGGGCGCGTGGGGACGGGGGCAGCCGGGCCTCGGCAGCACTGCGAGGCACCAAGGTTACTGAGCGCTGCAGGTGGAAGCGGGAGGAAATGTCCCCGTGTGTGTCCGGCTACTCGCGGCTGAGCCCTTCGGAAGGGCGTTAGGACCCGCGGGGTTTGGCCGCCCCGAAGCCTCGCTGCACCCTGTCTCGCAGTGCCGGTGGCTGCCGGCTCCGGGCAGGGCCCAGCGGGGGTTGCGCTTCCCGGCTGGCAGCTCCCCGGCACCGCAGCGCCGGTCGGTGGGACTCCGAGCGAGTCGGAGGGGCGGCGGGCAGGAGCCGGGCTCTGGGTCACGCTGCGGTTGCAACGCGGCTTCGGCGTCCTCTGGCTCCCGGCCGAGGCTCGCGGCCCTTCACGGCTTGCTCGGAGCCTGTACGCCAGAAGGGCTTCCTGCGGGAAGGGAAACTGCTGGCTTTGCCCCGTGCCGGGTTTTGGGAGCGCTTTCAAGCACAACTTGGCAGCAGGCTGGGCCAGGGAGCTCCCTGTGCTCTGTTCTTCCTCAGGATAGCTTTAATCTTACCTGTGGGATCGTTGCTTTGCCCTGACAGCCTCATCGGTGCTGATCTCGATGCCCAAGCCATGTGTGCTCCCTGCAGTACGTGCTGAGCTTTCCCAGCCCGCATTCCCTTGGCAGTTTCAGGTCTTCTCTGTTCCTGAGTACAGGGATAGGGGAGGGAGCTCCCTCACCAAACTCAGCTGGCCTCGAAAGAGAGGGCAGCCCATAGGCTTTGCTGTACTCAGCCCTGCTGTGCTGCTAGCAGAGGGCATGGGCACCCAGACCTGTTCTTTTCAGGCTTAGTCACAGTTCCTGAGTCTAAGGGCAGCGTGAGGGGGTGGCTGCTGATTTGACTCCTGAAAGTCAGGGTTCCAAGGCTCAAAATGGCACAGGCTGTTCAGAGGACCTGTGGGTGCTCCATCCCTGGAGACATTCAAGGCCAGGTTGGATGGGACTCTGGGCAACCTGATCTGGTGGGGGCAGCCAGCCCACAGCAGGAGGTTGACCTTGAGATGCCTTCCAACCCAAACTATTCTGTGATTCTGAGTCTCCCAACACATCCCCGTTCCTTTCCCCAGCTTTATTGTTGTGGGCTGCTTAATCTCTCCTCCCGTGAGGTTTGGTAGCATTGTCACACAGTGAGGATTTCCATGGTGTCTGGGGGTCCAAAGTGTTCTCTGCATACAGGATGTGTCAACCTATGTACATGACAGAAGGTGAGAAAGGAAAGGGTGAAACCGTATTGGTTTGAAAAATAGCATTCTCATGAAGGCGGTCATCGTAACTCTGTTGAAGTTATTGAATCCTTCCATGGTTGGAAGGCTTAATGAGTCTGAAACTGGACAGGTGTGAAGGGCAATGTGGGTGAAATCCCGAAGGGAACCATTTGTATGTTAACAGATGGCTCACAGAGAGTGTCACTGTGGGTGATTTGGCAGTGAAAGTCTTCCATGGGGGATTCTGATTGCTTTCCACCTGGCACTGCACCCAGCAACCCTTCCTGTGGTGGATTGTGTGGGCCCCTGTAAAGCAGCTGCACGTTTTCCGTCCATCCTGTTTGCAGCACCTGGACCCTCTGCTCCCTGGAGCCATCTTTTCTGACCAGCTCTTCTCCTTTGTTTTTCCGTTTTGCTGTTTTCAGTGAGCAAGTCAGGTGGCTATAAGCCCCAGGGAACCTGGTCTCACAAACCCCATGGTTTGCTGTTCTCTTTGACTCAGAAGTTTTGTCCCTCCCAAATCTTCTTACTGGTGATGGGCAGTGCAGTGTCCTGGCAGCACCTCTGCCGGGGTGCTGGTGCAGATTGACCTGTCAGTGGTGTAGGTATGGGTACCATCAAGCAGAGTTTTTCTGGGTACCTTTGTGATCATTTCACAGGTTGGTGCCCCAGGAAGCCAATGTAGGGTTGCCTCTCTGTGTCTGAGAGCTGCCCCCCATCCCCTCCCACCTCCCACCCCATGCTTGGCAGGGCCTTGGCAGCGCAGCCACTTGGCAGCAGTTGTTGAGGTTGGAGATGCAGGGTGGTACCCAGGGCTGGAGAGCAGGGCTGCCCTCTGCCAGCTTCTGCTGATTGTCCTGGTGGCTTGTGGAACTCCGGCCTTCATTTTGAGTAGTCTGGTCCCATCCTGGTTTTCAAGGACTTAGGTCTCACTCTCGCACAGCACTGCCTCTGTAGCCTATACTTGCCTGGGGAGGAGTCTTAAACAGCGTCTTTGTGGCAGTTCTGGCTGGCCTCATGGAGGCTTCTGTTAAGCAGTTGCTGCTTTCCCCCTATGCCGTAGCCTGGGAAACGCTGCAGTTTTGGTTGCATGAGTTTGAATTGCCAAGAGCCCCAACTTCCCCAGCAGTAGTGTTTGGTCCTTTTCTGCCTCAGTTCTGTTGTGAGGTCTGGTGGGCAGCCTGAACAGAGCACAGGGAGCCTAACAAAGTGCCTGCGCACCTACAGAGGTGGAGCAAAGTGCAACTGTATAAGTAGAGAGGAATAACGCCAGGGCGTCCCACTAAGATAAGGGGCACAACTGCAGCAGTGGTGTCTGAAATCCAGCTCTGGCTCTCTGAGGAGAACAAGCTGGACTCACATGGGTGACTGGGGTGACAGTGCCAGGGGCCCAATTGTAGGGGCAGCCTTAGGAAGGGTGAAAGAGCAAAGAGAATCATCACAGGACTGGGTTGCTCAGGGTTTCTCAGCTCTGTGCACGTGCTGTCAAACTTCGTGGCTTGGAATGTGAGTGGGTGCTGACCAGACAGTGCTGGGAAAGTTGTCTTGTGCAGGCAGATTATTTCTCTCCTGAGTCTAACACATATCTCTGCACCTTGCCTTTATCTTTCCAGGTGGCCCAACAGAGCCAGAACAAGCATCCCCAAAACCACGCTGCAGATGCCGAGAGCTGCTGTTCTGTTTTGCCTACACTCAGGTTAGCAACTGTTCAATTGGTGTTGTTTTTTTTCCTCCTCCAGGACTGTTTGAGGAGACCTGGGACCACAGTGCCTTTTTCTTGCCTTTCCTCCATCCCTCTATGCAGCAGGTGTTGCTGGGCTGACAGAGCCTGGGTGCCTGTCACCTGTGCTGCTAAGGCTGTTGAGCCCTGCGCAACATTGCAAGCTCAAGGGCAATGTATTTTAAGCCCTTGGGAACTTGCTGTCTGTGCTGCTTGCTGAACTTGTACTTCTCTCCGCCAGCAGCATTGAGCAGGAGGATTTCCCAGCTGCTAGTTTCTGCTGCTTGCTGTCCTTCACCTGAAAAAATGGTGCCTTGGGGGAACTGCAGTACGGAGCCTCTCTGCCCAGAGCTCAGGTGCAATTTGGCCAAAAAAGATTTCAGAGGGAAGCCATTGCTTAGCACACGTGACTGCCCAGGCTGTACAGCTCTTCCTCCAAGTGCCTGCCAAGGGAAGTTGGGGCCAGGCCAGAGACAAGTGGAGACTGGGCCTCAGGCCATCTTTTCTTTCCCATTTCCTTCAGCCAGATGCTGAAGTGGGACTTGCAGGCAGTAAGGCAGGGGTAGATTCACCTGGAACGTTAACAGCAGGGGAGGAATGAGTCCTTCATTCCTGTCAGCTCTGCATGAGCATTGCAAATTACCTGTCACGCAGACTGGTAGCAGCATAGCAGCCCTTTTATTTAGCTGAGTTACGGTGGTCACTAATGCTTGCTTCGTGCTGTGACTCTACATCTTTCCTAGTGATGGAGATGTATTATATGGCTACAACCAGCGAATAGGTGTGTTTTGCTGCCTGAATATCCGGGCACAGAACTCTCTCAGTGCTTGTCTGCTTTGTGACCAGAAATGTTTTAACATGGGGATCTCCATGTTGGATCTACTTCTTTTCCCCTCCCTGATAACTTGAGCAAGAGCTTTACACCTCCCCAAATGACAGACCTCCTATATGTATGTAAAGCAACAGCTTCTCCCACTGCCTGGTCATAGCATGAACCTCTTTTTTTCTGGTTTGGCTATCACCTAAACCAAATAATACCAAGGAGGTTATATTTGGGCTGGGTTAATCTTGTTATAGTCATAGAATCATTGAGTTTGGAAAAGACCACCAAAATTATCTAATCCCATCCCCATCGTGCCCACTAACACGTGTCCCTCAGTACCACTTCTGCACGTTTCTTGGAAGCCTCCAGGACGGTGACTCCACTACTTCCCTTGGCAGCCTATGTCAATGTCTTACCGCTCTTTCTGAGAATATATATTTCCTTACATCCAACTTGAACCTCCCATGAAGCTAATTTAATTCAGCACAGCTGGCAGTAACCTAGTATAGCTTGATGTCCTTTGAATAGATTTGCAATGTTTCCATCAGGAATGGGACACGATGCCCTGCTGGAAAACTCAACGAGCTAGTAAACCAGAGGTTATATGTTCAGCAGAAGATGTCTGGTCTAGCATTGCTCCCTTAGCCTGCTTTTAGACATTTAGGCTCCCACTGCCCCGTGGTCCTCTTCAAAGTAGAAACCTCCAGGAAATGCTCCTCGCCCTCCAGGTATGGGACCCACCAGTATTCACACTGGAGTTATGCAAGGAATCCACCCTGCCCTACCATCTCTACTGTAAGTAGGTTGGGCATTCAGAGATCCTGTTCTTGGGAGTGTTGGACTGCTGGATCCTTGTTCAGTTCTCACTGCTCTCGAGAATGGAGCAGAGGATCATCTGCTGGGGCTAATTTTCAGCCTCTGAACATTACAGATGTCCCTCTCAGCCCCTGTTTGTGTATAGTCTTGCTACATAAGAGCCTAGACTGCGTCCTAGACTGTAAAGGTTTTGCAGATGCCTAATGTCTTGGGATTCAGAAGATCTTTGAATTCCTTACTTACCTGAAGTGTCTTACTCAAATCCTTTCCACATCAGATATAGCTGTGGCCTGTATATATTTCAGTCCTTGTACCAAGCACCCTTTGGACCTTTGCATTATCTGGCTGCCATCCTCCAGCTTTCCAGCATTCACCTGCCAAAAATTTAGCTTCCCTCTTGTTTGTGGTAGTTGGTTCCTGCTGCCTTGGTAGATGCATCCAGCACCAATTGAAATCTTCTGCAGTACCTTTGGGTGTGGATGTTCACCCAGGTCCATGAGAGCTGGGCTCTGTCCTTCTCTGCATGGCCAGTTGTCCGCACAGCATCTGCTGCTGACTTCCTCCTGTCTGGCACAAGGTGAGACCTCCTGGCCTCTCCCTTGTCTACATACACAGGAATTCAGGGCATCTCTGAACTCTGTGGTTTCTATTGCTCAGGCATCTTGTTGTCACCTGAGTGCTGTGCGAGGATGCATCTGCAATTTTGGCCCATCTTTATTTTTAGCCTGTATGAGACACATCTGATGGTTTCAGAAGGAAGTTGCACATTCTGAGCTCTGTGACTCATCCTGGATAAGAACCAAGGCTTCTGCCCTAACCATCAACTGATGTAACCGGTTATGGTGGCCCTGTTCATCCTGGGGATGGGCAGAGAAGAAGCAGCAGAGGGTAGAAAAGCAGAACTTTCAGAAGTGTTGTTTTATTCATTCTGTTATTAAATTCATCCACATGAAGGTATTAGGTGAATACCTAATATAATATTCACACACACACACACACATATATATAATGCATATATTGTGTATAGATTGGAAGGGTCCTTTGTCTTTCCTTGCATCTCCCACCTGTGTCAGAGGAGAAGGAGCAAGGAGCTGTGCTCACATGCTGGGCTGAGTAACCATGTAATTCCATATAGCAATAGCAGACAACAGTTTTTAAGACAGAAAGCAGATCTGCATCTTGTCTCCAGTTCAAGCCACAGCGAGGTTAAGTGTGGCAGCACAGAACTTCCTCCTCCAGTGGAAATGGGCTGGGACTGGAAAGTATAGGCTTGCCATCCTCAATATATCTGCTGGGCTTCTGCAAAAAGAGCCTAGGTCTTCTCTTTCTGTACAGCCTGGTGCTGCCACAAGGTAGGCAGAGCTGGGCTTTTTGAGGTGCAGATAGCCATTCTGTGTCAGGGACAGGAGCTCTGTGTCCCCACAGGGAGGGCGCCTGCAGTGCAAGGACACGTGCCAGCCAGCTGGGGTGATATGGCTGGGTCCAGTGTGGGCACCCTGTGGGTTGGGACAATGGTTTGTGGGGGTGGCCTTCCCCCTCTGCCCCCCTTTCCCTCCCTGGCAAGATATGTATCTTCTGGGGGTGCTGTCAGATGCCATACTGAGGTCTCATGTATGGGGTGGTGGAAGTGCACAGCACAGCCTAGGGGAGCAGAGACAAAGGAGGGAGGCAGCAGGCTGTGCTGGGGGGATTGCCATGGCAACCCATGCTTTCAGCAGCCCATGCTGTGGCCGTGCATCCTGATGCAGGCCTCGGCACCCCCAGTTTCCCAAGGCACCTACAGCTGCCATCAGCAGGCCCTGGGTGGGGAGCAGGGCGCTTTGTCCTCTCCTTCTCCCCTCAGTGGTTGTTCCAGCTACAGCCTGGAGTTGCAGAGCAGGCCTGGCCGGCAGGAAACCAGTCACCTGAGCTTCCCACTGAGTCATGGAGGGCAGTGTCATCCTGCTGCCTTTGCTCATCTGCAGTTAATCGATGGGCCCAGCAGTACCTGCATCTTCTGAGGGAGCCTGGCCTGCCGCGCGCCGTCCATCTCGTGCAGCCGGTTTGCCTTGCTGCAGGGTAGCTGTGCTCGGGTGGGAGCAGGCTCTCTGATGAGCCCTGTGATATGGCGTGGGGCCCCTGGGCAGGTAAGGGGGCCATTGAGCACTTCTGAAGCTGCTTTTGGGCAGACTCCCTGCCAGGCACTGATTGGTGGTACTGAAGGAAGCAGAAAATGCCATCACCACTCGCTGTGTGTGCTGTCCTCTGTCATGTGCCTGAAGCCTTGGGTGCGGGCCAGGGGGACAGCAGTGTCGGGCAGCAGGCACAGCTTGCCCATCCTGACACAGATCGTGGTGTGAGCTGTAAGCCTCTCTCATTACACCTCCCAAAGGTCAGGCTGGCAGTGTGTTACAGTGCTCGGTCCCCAGTCCAGCAAGAGGCTTGCCCCATCTCCAGAGGATGCTCTGAGCTTTTGCTGGTCAGTCGTATGGGTTGTTATGAGGTTGTGTGTGCTGCTGTGTGTGCTATGGCCAGGATCTGTGCAGCTGGATGCGAAGGATGGCTGTCAATGAGCTGCCCAAACAGCCCTGTGTTCACATATATCATGGTCCTTGCCTGAGCTTCCAGCTCTGAAGCAGGGTACAAAGCCTCAGAAATTCCACTGAAAGCCATGTCACTGTTTGCAATCCATCATAACATCTGTGTCAGCTTTTGGATGATTTTACAACTTGTATGGGGTGCCCTGCCCTGAACAGTGCTACAGTTCCAGCCATCTTTAAACTCACAAACAGGCTGGGCTTTGCAAAATATGCCCCAGGCTCCAGACCATGGTGTTCCCAAGGGAAAGCCAACAAGCAAAGCTGGAACCTGAAAGCAGCCTATTGCAGATGTCTGCATACTTCCTCTCTTGGGCTCCCATGGAAGCTCCCTTCCATCACGAAGGGGAGCAGCTTGCTCTGTGCTGGAAGCTGAAGCTTCCTTTCCACAGGGGAAGCTGAGGCAGTGTTACCTGATGCTAAGGACAACTTCAGATCCACAGCCTGAGCACTGCTCTTAACGCATGTGATCTTCAGCGCTCAGTGTGAGAATTGGCATTGTGATATTTTAGGGGCAGGAATGAATGGCAGAAAGTGGTCAGAATCCACTGAGCTGAGCGGCAGTTCACTCTGACCCCTGTTTTCACAGCCTGTTTTCTCTGATCGTTCCTCCAGACAGAGGCTCCGGTGTGTGAGTGGTAGCAGAGACCGATGGGGAAGGCTCTGTGATGTGTGCGTGTTGGGGCATGGATTGCCAGTTTCTGGGGCAGAGAGTGTTATTTTCCATTTATTCAGCACCTTGCATGCTGAGATCCTTGTCTAAGGTTTTCAAGATTCTGGGCGCTGTGACCTGATGAGTTAGAACTGTGTCATCTTGGAAGCACTACTCCCTCGTTTTCTGTCTTTCCTTCTCACGCAGTATGTTTTTAAGCACAGCACAAAGGACCAGAAAAGCCCCAGGGCACTGGGGTCACGCACTTGGCTCCTGATCTGGGGAGGAGTTAAACGTGCTGCACTGGAATAAGCATTTAGGGAGAAGCAGCCAACAGTGATTTCCTCCTGGCTGAGCTGCGGTGTTGAGGTTCAGAAAGTTCCATGTGGGGTTATGTGCTGCACTTTGCTGCCATCACCTGCAGGTAGTCAGATGGGGAGCTGAGTGGTGTCACTGGGAATATGGCCAGTGTCCTTTTGGATATTGACATCAAGCTTAATGCTGCCGCTGCTGAAAAGGGTGCTGGGAGTGTCATCAGGGATGTGAGCAATTATTGGTTTCAGGAGGAAAATCTGCCTCAGTGGGCACTTCTAGCTGCATTCCCTAAGGTGTGAGACGATAGTCAGCTCAGTAGATAGCCCAGAGGCAAGTGGCAGTGGCGAGTCTGAGCTTTGCTTTCAGTTCATCTTCTAGGAGCCAGCAACACCCATCAATCACGGAATCATAGAATGGTTTGGGTTGTAAGGGACCTTTAAGATCACCCAGTTCCAACCCCCTGCTATAGCAGAGACTCATCTCACTAGACCAGGTTGCTCACAGCCCCATCCAGCTGGGCCTTGAATACTTCTGGGGCACTGCATCCATAACCTCTCTGGGCAGCCAGTTCCAGTGTCTCACCACCCTCACAGTACAGAATTTCTTCCTAATATCTAGTCTAAATCTAACTTGTGCCAGTTTAAAGCCATTTCCTGTCACTACATTCCCTTACAAAAAGTCGTTCCCCAGCTTTCCTGTCAGCTCAGGTCACTATAACATCCCCCCAGAGCCTTCTCTTCTCCATGCTGAAGAGCTCCAGGTCTCTCAGCCTGTCCCCATAGTGGTGGTGCTTAACCCCTCTGATTGTGACCCACCTCTGCACCTGCATATGTTGGGACTGTGGAACTGGAAGCAGTGCCCCAGGTGGGGTCTCATGAGGGCAGAGCAGAAGGGCTGAATCTCCTCCTTCAACCTGCTGGTCGCATTTCTGTACATGCAACCCAGGACACGGCCTTCTAAATACCAGCAGATTTTGAGGAACTAGAACATTCTCAGGCTTGTTGTCTCAGATTGGTTTGCTAGCCTTTCCCTGAGGCTGACAGCCTGCAATCTAAAGGTATTTGCAGTGATTTGTCCGGGCCATGTGATAGATCTTGGTAGAGAGAAAATGAGAACTGTGGCATCAAGCTGCCAGCCTGACAGTGCTCCTCTGGCTGTTGTGCCTGTTTCCTGCAACTGCAGGGCTGCTTCATGGCTTGGATTTGTGGAGGAAACAGACCTCAGGTTGGAAGTAGCCCTCCCTCTTTCTCCTGCGCAGCTCTTCCTGGTGGCTCAGTAAGAGTGATTTATTATTATAGATTATGGCTCTCTAATTCTGTTTCTTTACAAAATTCAGAGAGTCTGAACAGAATTCAGTGATGCTTCCGGTATGAAGCTTATATCAGAGGCCTGTCAGTTAGCAGGGGGTGTGGAAGCAAGGAGGAGCAGTTCTACCAGGAAATGCCTGTGCTCACTGCTTGGGAAGGGAAACGCATCTCACTCTTGGAAGCTTCCTTGCAGTACAGCTCCAAATGTTGCCAGTGGAGCTGCACCAGCAGTGGTGAGAACACTGCCCTCCAGAGCCTGGGAAAGGTGTGACCGAAGCGGTGGCATGGAGAAGAAAAAGTCAATTTCTGTTCAAAAGTGAACCTCCAAGAGGAGCAGCAGAAGGAAAAGGCATCACTTGTAATTCTTGTAAGGAAAGAGCGGAAAATTTCTGTTGCAGCGAGCCTGTCTGAAACTTGATATGTCTCAGATGTGTGTTAAGAGAGAAATGAAAAGACTGTGCTATAAAGTGATAGGGGATAATGAATTTAATCTAATATGTTGTGTCCTGGGAAATTGAGCTGGGGCAAGGATGTTGGCAGTGATTTGATGTTTTGTGTGGCAACAGCAGCAGATATCATGTGAAGACATTTCTCGGGGAGGGGGGTGGAAGGGTCTGCTCTTTGGAGTGCCCAGGGGGATGAAGCGCAGTGACCAGGGGGTAAGAGCCCAAGGCAAGATGCCAGGAGAGCTGTATCCTGTATCTGAGCAGTGCACTATAGTTGTGTGTCCTTCTGCAACGTGAGCTTTGCTTTCCCACTCGGTGACTCTACTGAGCTGGACAACGCTGTTGGGTGGATGTGGCAGGAGGTGACTTCCTTCTTTTTGTTTGGCAAAAAGCAACTGCTCCCCACATTGACTGATGGGCATCACTGCAATTTGGTTGCCGCCTCCATCAGGAACATGCTGTTGGGCTGAAGTCCACCCTACATCTCCCACTCCATCCCAATGCCCAGCCCTGCAGGAATGCTCCATGCTTGCCCTGTAGCAGAGAGACTCTCCTTGGACTGCCCAGGGGTGGGGTTTCCCTCTGTCCTCACCCCACTCGCTGGTGCTGGGTGCTGCCTGCCTGCTCCCTTCCCTGGGGCAGGGACAGCACACCATGCCTCAGTTTCCCCGTGACGTGGGCAGCAGGGAGGGGCAGAACCTGACCAGTAAGGGGAGGAGGGGAGGTTGCAGCAGCTGGTAGGAAATGACACTTTGGGGTGCTGTAAGGTGGCCCTGCCCCATCCTGTCTGCAGAGGTGGTGTTTTGGGGTGTGGTGGCGCAAGCCTGCCCTGTCTGCAAGCCTGCTCTGTCTGCTGCAGAGTTGGCAGTTTTGGGTGCTGCAAAGCAGCCCTGTCCCGCACTGCCTTCTCTTGTGGCAGGGAGCCTGCTTGGCCAGGGGAAACTGTCTACAACTCCCACCCCCTCTGCACACCCACAAGCAATCCCTTGACTGTGCCTTTTTCCAGTATCTGATTTATGGGCTGCTACTCCAGCACAGGCCTGAGCTTATCTGCACAGGCAGGGGTCAGGAGAGCTTAGCAGTAGTTCTGTGACACCCCTTGCTGCCTGTGCTTTGTTCCTGAGGGCAGGAACAGAGAGGTCCCTGCAGGGGGGACAAGGGATAGTCCACCCTGCTTCCTTCCTCACCCCTATTCCTTGCATGTCTGAATCTGACTGCTTAAAGCACATTTGGTAATAAACCAGAGGGCAAGCGCCACAAAGGGTTTTGAACTCATCTCCATTTCTCTGCAGAGTTCTTGCTTGCATTGCTTGGTAGTAGTTTCTATGGAGGATGAAGATGATTTAAGATGTCTTTTTTTTTTTTCTTTTTTTCCCCTCACTGCATCCTGCAAGCCACCAGCAGATGGTCAGTATTCTTCCGTTGTGGAATCTGCCATGGATGTTCTAACTGGCCTTGCTTCTGTGCAGATTTTGAGGCAGTGCCCCAAGGGTTAAACCGTGGTGGTTTAACCCAAGGGTTTGTGGCAGGAACAAAGCTCTCTTAAGGTTGGGGTAAGAATAGAGGGAATGGATTGAGCTTCTCACAGGGTTTTGAAATAGAAAGGCGGGGGAGACCCCTTTGCTGGGAGACAGCAACGCTGTTGGAAGTGGAACAGAGAGAGAAGAGATGGTGGAATTCAGTGAGAGTGGGTGCATAGGGAGCTTTAGGGCCAGAGAGAAAGCTCAGCTGTGAGCTGAAACAAAAGAGTACAGAATGCAGAGCCAGGAGGCCTGGGTCAGATACTCAGCTCTCACTTTCTGTCTGCATTTTGCAGTGGCTCCATTTTGTTTTTTTCCCATATCTCACTCCTTGTTGTGAAAGTGATCAAGCCGTGCCATTCCCGTCCCTGATCTCAAGGCTGTTAGTGATTGTTTGGAGTATCCTCCTGCACTGGAGAAGTGCTTTGCTGATCAGGGAGCAGCACACGTGGTGTCTGGGTACGCTCGGTCAAGGTGAGAGCATGGAACTGATCAGGGCAAAAGCAGCAGGATCTCCCCCTGGAGAAACAAGGGGGCTGATAAAATTGGAAGGATCCCGGTGTGAAGCTGGTTGGAAAAAGGATGAAAGAACCTACTGGAAGGGGAATGCTTTTGATCCAGGGGGAAGTGATGGGGCTGCATAGTCTGTTCTGGATACCCCATGGGGCACAGCAACAGAAGGGCTGGCAGAAGAAACTAGGGAAGGGATGACAGAATCCTCCTTTTCCTGCAGCAAGGTAGAAGGAGGACACGGTTCATCTCCATCCTGAGGCTTGACCGGTGTGAGCCAGCCCACCCAGGATGTGTGCAGGGCTGCAGGATGTGCTGAGTCAACAAGAGCATCCCCTTGCAGAGGGAGATTTGATCTGGGCTGCCAAGACAATAGGGGTTTGCAGCTTGCAGGAAGGGTGAGCGCCAGCTGCAAGCCACACGGTGGGCTTTCCAATTTTAGTAAACTCAGATTTGTGTTACTGACCAGAAGAGGAAGCCAGTCCTTACATTTCACAGGCTTGGTTAGCAGGCACTCAGCCATTCAGCTCCATCCCTCACCACGGGTATGCTCCCTGATCTAAGCTTTTATTTTAAGAAATTTCTGCATCTGATCCTTACATTGGATTGGATGACCTTGGATGTGATTTTTTGGAACAAAGGGCTGATGCTTCATTGTGCTCTGTCTAGGAGATGGAAAGTGGTCCTGGGGAATGCTCCACTAGTGCTGGTGCCAGCTCCAGCTATTTCATCTCCCTGGGCACTGGCAGAGAGGCAGTGCTGGGAGGGGAACAGACTCTGTCACAGGCTATGTCCTCTCTGGCAGCTCCATGGGGTCACTGCAGCCCCCAGAGCAGTCAGCTGCTTTGTTTTTTCAAGCACTGCGAGGAGAAACATGGCGAACACAGAGCTGCTCTGAGGAGAGCCTAGAAGAGAAAAGTCTGATATTGAGGCTCCTGGAAATGATAGTATCTGTTCACCTCAATGGATGTCAGACTAACAAGCTGTGTGCTCCAACTTTGTGTACTTACTGCTGCTCAGCAAAGCTGCTTAGCATCAGCATTCAAAATACCTGTGCTCCTTCTGTAATTGCCCCAAATCCTCGCTTCTCACACCGCCCTTTGGCATTTTGTTTGGCAGAAGCATGTTACTGACTCTGAGTCAAGAGAATAAATATCTCTGCTGATGGCTTCCCCCCTTGCTGCCCTGAAATGTGGTGTTACAAGGCAGTGAGGTCCTGTGATTGTGCCTCGGAGGGCTGCTCTGCTGGTCTTCAGCCGCATGGGCTGCAGAAGCAGGGCATGAGGCAGTTGCAGGGGATTGCTTAGCATGAGCTTTAAGATCACCTAGTTCCAGTCCCCCGCTATAGGCAGGGATGCCTCACGCTAGACCAGATTGCTCTCAGCCCCATCCAGCCTGGCCTTAAATGCCTCCAGGAAGAGGAGAATGGTTTAGCCTGGTCCTAATTCTCCGATGGAAGTGCCCCCCAATATGTCTGGGTCTGTATGACCCCTCTGGATATGTGATGTTCAACCACCTCATGCTATTGCAGTACCAGCAAAGCCTGTGTTGCTTCAGCAAGAGGAACAGCCTGGGCATGTGCTCCTTGACACAGATGGATGTGCTCTGCTCCATGGAGTTGCTTGTTGAGCCTGGTGTTCCAGCACAGCAAGCAGCAGTAATGGGTGATCTGCCTTCTGTCACCTCTGGAGATCAGCTGAGGAGCCCTTGGAAAGAGATGGTGGGGAGGAAAGGATGTAGAGAAAAGCCTGTTTTTTTTTTTGAGCTTCTGCTGTTGATGGAATTCCCGGTCTGAGAAATGGACTCATGGAGGATAGGTGTACGTGAAGCTATGCATCATGTACGTGGCTTTCACCATTCAGATTGGGGAACTGACCAAACCTGTGTGCACTGCAGGGACTGCATTGCTGGCTGATGCTGAGTTACCATAGCCACGCTGCAAGAAAACCCCAGCTCTCAACAAGCTCATGCCTGAATTGTGAAGGTATACAGTGTGGGAAGGTGTGCTGGGCTGTATCTAGGGGCATGTCTGTGCCATGCAGCGCTGGGTAGCCATTCTGCAACCAGAGGTGGGTCCAGCTGCTGGAGGGCTGATAAAGCCACCGGGTTCGCTTGGAAGGTAGCCTCAGAGCCCAGAGAAAACCTATCCCCAGCCTTGCTCCTTGTCTCAGCACATGGCACCACTCCCACTCTGGGCTGCCCTGCCACTTTGACAGGGTGCCACTGCTGCTGCCAGCTGCTGAGGGAGAAGGGGTACTTGGCACCAGCTTGCTGCCCCGCTGCTGCCTCACTGAGCTCGTGGCATTGCCCTACCACCCACAGATGGGTAAAATGGGTGAGTCAGGCAGGAGGAGGGGGTGAGTCAGAGGGCAGTGAGTCAGCAAGAAGCACAGGGCAGGTGCTGTTGCAGGGCTGGGCTTTCAGAGAGCCCCAGGGCCTGATGCAGGGTCTTCCTAGGAGCTGGGGAATCCTCAGGGTTCTGTTGCTGGCAACAACACGCAGGGTTCAGGCAGTGGAGTGGTAGGGACATGCCAGGATCTGGCTTGCCTGTGTGCCACACAGACCAAGCAGGTCTCTGCCCTGTCTGGATCCTGCCCAGAACCTCTCTTAGCATGGATGGAAAGAAAGAAATTATCCCAGCAGATGCACACAGGCACAGACACACTTACTTTCTAGACCGTGCATTTAGGATTCCCAGCTTGGGATGAGCTAGGTATTTAGCAGCAGGTGCTAAGGTGTGTGCTTGGTGTCTCTGACAACCAGAGCTTTGGGCCAAATACTTGAAAACGTGCCTCACTGTTTTTTGCACAGAGGTCAGTCTCTTGTTTCAATGTCCCTAAGGACTGTAAGGGTTTGCTGCTCAGGGCTGGCTGCAGGCACCTCCTGTCCTGACAACTGTCCAAAGGTGACTGGCTGCACCTTTGGCTGGGAGCGATGGGAATCAGTGCAGCATCCTTCAATGACACCTGAAAGTGAGACCATGGGGATGATGAGGCTGGAGGCCAACAGAGGGGCAGAAGCTGAGAGCAGTAGGTCTGTTTAGGCTGGGAGATGGATGGGGTTTGCCGTTGGCTTTGGAGAGGAGCTGGAGACAGACTGTCCAGGGAACGGTCCAGGAACAGAATAAGAGGCAATGGCACAAGATGCATCAAGGGAAATTCCAATTAGATGTTAGGAAAAAACTTCCTCATTGCACTTGAAATTGTCACAGATCACGTTTTGTTTTCTTTTTTGTCCTTCTCATGACCTTCAGAGTTGCTGCAGCATCACCCAGCTCTTTGCTTAGTCTTCATGTTTCATAGCTGGAGCACCTTTCTCCCTAGAGGACCATGCCATTCCCTCCCTCCTCAAGCATAAAAAGCCCATTTCCAACACCACAGTGGTAAAGCACAGTACAATAAACCATCCATTCTTTTCTGCTGGGAGTATAGACTGCTGAAGAAGATGCTAGCCCCCAGCTGCAGGGCTGGAAGTGCCTTTCCTATGGTGCCTGTCCCAGCCCTGGAGGCAGAGGCAATCAGAGGGGAAGGCACAAGGAATCTTTCTAAAGGCTTCATCTGCCTGACCATCCTGAGCAGATAGGGAGCAGATGGAGGCTGAGATGAGCCTAAAGGACTGTCTGGAAAGAATTACTTGCTCCCAGTATTTTCTGTTTCTTTGCCAGCCTTTTATTCTCATGGTTGCTCTTTTCCTGATCCTGTCCTTCTGCGAGGCTGGCTGCTGGCAGCCTCACCAGCCTTGTCTTCAGAAAGAGCTTCTCTCTGTGATTTATCGAGTCTCCTAACTTTGACCCTGGTGTCTGATGCTCCAGAAGGCTATGTCCCCTGCGCAAGTGCCAAAATTTAGCGCTTGCCCTGTCCTATCTGCAAGTGTAACAAAACAGAGCAAAGAGGCTATACATAGCCTAAGCAGAACTGACCTTCAGCAATAGCAACATGTGCCTCCCCATCTGGCAAAGGATGCCCCTGGCATTCAGGCTCCCCAGACACTTTTATGTGGGTTTTCAAGGTCTAGGATGTTCCCATGAGCCTCTGTTTGTCCCCAGCTCCCTTCTCAAGTTGTTCACCTCAGCCTTTCCCTTGGGCTTCTTGATGCTGGACTGCAGCTTGATGCATGTGCTGCACACTGCCTTCCCCTGGCTGCCTCTCCATGTTGCTGCTCAACACTGCTCTGGGCCCCATTGTGTTACATGGATATCCCTCATACTGTACTTGAGCACTGAGATCTCTGAGCTGGAGCAGCAGCAGCACAGCAAACCAGACTGCAGCAGTGGTGAGTAGGGTTTGTACAGGGACCCATAATGTTGTACAAAGACAGACACAGGGGCTCATGTCTGGGTCAGGAGCGTTGTCTGTGGATGCAGCTGTCCCATAGACATGCTGTTTGATGCAGGACACACTGACACACTAACAACTGGTACTGTGCCATCCCTGCAGGTTACACCTGCCAGATAATTCTAAGGGAGGTCCTCCATGACCTGAAGCATTGTCTGGGCCATGGTGTTCTCGATGCTGACAACTCCATCCAGCACTTCCATCCCAGTGCCCTTGTATCCCATGCTGTCCTTGAAAGGAACTTGTGTACTTGGACGAGGAGCTGGTTGCAAGATTGCACACAGAGTGATGGTCAGTGTTTCACTGTCTGGACGGAGATCAGTGACAAGTGCTGTGCTGTCGGGTTCAGTTCTGGAACTGATGCTATTCGTTATCATCAGTGACATGGACAGTAGAATGCAGTGCACCCTCAGCAGGTTGCGGATGACACCCAGCTGTGTGGTGCAGTGGACACAGCCGAGGGATGGGATGCCAACCAGAGAGACCTGGGCAGGCTGAGCAGTGAGCCCAGGTGAACCTCCTGAGGTTCAACAAATCCAAGTGCGAGGTGTTGTACCTGGGTCGTGGCAACCCCCACTGCCAGTACGAGCCGGGGGATGTAGGGATAGAGCACAGCCTGTCAGAAAGGACCTGGGGGTACTGGTGGATCCAGCTGGGCGTGAGCCAGCAGTGTGCCCTGCGGCCCAGCCAGCCAGCCGGATCCTGGGCTGCATCCAAAGCGTTTGGAGGGAGGGGATCCTGCCCCTCTGCTCTGCGCTGTGACACCTCACCTGGAGCACTGTGCCCACAGCTGGAGTGCTCAGCACAGGAGAGACAGGGGCCTGTTGGAGTGTGTCCAGGGGAGGGGCACAGAAATGGTCAGGGATGGAGCAGCTCCCTGCGAGGACAGGCTGAGAGAGCTGGGGCTGTGCAGCCTGGAGGAAAGAAGGCTGTGGGAGACCTGAGAGCAGCCTGTGTGGATCTAAAGGGAAGCTGTAAGAAAAAAGGGAACGGACTCTTCATCAGTATCTGTGGTGATGGGACAAGGAGAAACTGCTTCAAACTGAAAGAGGGGAGATCTATATTGGATATAAGGAAGAAGCTGTTTTCAGTCAGTGATGAGGCACTGGAACAGGCTACCCAGATTGGATGCCCCATCCCTAGAAACACTCAAGGTCAGGCTGGAGGGGCTCTGAGCACCCGACAGAGCGGTAGCTCTCCCTGCTCACTGCAGGGGATTTGGACTAGGTGACCTTTAAGGGTCCCTTCAGAGTCACACGATTCTATGATTTTACTTATATATGTGGTTGGGCAGCAGTGAAATTGTTAAGGTGATAGCTGTGACACCTCTTCCTAAATGCCAGCAGCTCTCTTGCTTTCAGTTCCCACTAGAAGGAGAGATTTTGCCTTTCCCTGAAGGGCACAGAACATTGAATTTGTGGCTGAAATACTCCTTCCTCGCAGTAGCCCTCCTGGATGCATGCAGCTCTTTACAGCCAAACATGTCCATAGCTCATCCTGGATTCTTTCCCAGGCACTGCTCTGGCCTTTGTAGCCACGGTGCTTCCTAAATCGCAGCTGGAAAAGGGTGAGCTGGGTGGGGCCCCAAGTGGTATCTCTTCCTCCCGTGCCACGTGGATGTCTCGCATGGGGAGAGGAATTGATGCTGAATGTCCCTGCAGCTGCTGCTGTCTTATCTGCAGGCTGCAGCTTGATGACGCCGGGCCGAGTGCCCCGGGCACCTCCCTTGGAGGCACTTACAGTAAAGGGAAGTGTATCGCAAGAGGGGTTGCGGTGAGAAGGGACGGTTCCCACAGGGTCAGCACTGCCTGCACAATCTTTACTACCCTCCTCACCGCAGGCGCTCCGACTGCTCCCTCTTCCATCTGTAGCTCTGATGCCTGTGTTCAGATTCACTCCAGGTAATGCAGCATCCCCTGGACGTTCTGCAGTAACTTGGCAGGGAGGTGGGGAAAGGTGATGCTGGTGTGGCTCTGCTGGATGGGAGCTGGGGTCTCGCTGTCTGGACTAAGGGGTTTGTGTCCAGGGAGGCTCATTATGGAGGCAAAAAGGGAAGTTTTGGGGTCAGCTGTGGCAACAGAGCACAGGCAAAGAGCTGGAGGCATGGGGGATGTATGCAGGGGTGCCATAAACACTGATGTTTGTGCAGGACAGGGCTGGGATGGGAACAATAGGCAGTGTGCTGCAGGGGGTGCAGAGGTGGGCTGCCCTGTAGGGTTAGGCATTGAGGGTGGTTGGAGGGCTTTCAGAGCAGTGAGGTCAGGTCATGCTCCCATGTGATGGGGGTGGATGGGCCCGGAATTGGCAGTAACTGATTCACCTTTCCTTTGGGGTCATGTTAAACAGGTTGGGATATGGTTCTTCAGGTCTTTTGATGCAACAGTAACCTTAGGGTGCTGTTCTGCCCCATGGCACATCAGAGACTCATGCTGTTAATCTTAGTGTCTGTGTATCACTTAGTGTGTCAGTGGTCCAGTCCTGCTTGGACAGTGACCCATTGGGCATGTCGCAGCATACAGCTGCCCTGCTCATGGCCCACGTGTGGGAGCAGAGCAGATGTGGTCCTGTCCCTCCACCAGCATCAATTTGGCTTTCTGTGGCCATTCAGTGAGTGGGTGACTGTGACAAATAGTAGAAAATCTCCTGTAGGTTGCAGCTGGCACCGAGGTCATGGATGGAGACACTGCTCTGTGCAGTCCCATGGCCGCTGCTCCCCGGGCTGTCACCGTGGGAGGACAGGTTGGGAGCCTGCCCTCGCGTCCCCGTGCAGGGTGATCAGGGACACGCTTCCACTGCAGGCATTTTCTTTGTCACTCCGGGGTGACCACCACCGCCGTGCCAGCACAGCGTCCCCCAGACCACGGCGCTGCGCTCACGGTGAAACTCGTGCCTGGCAGTGGGTGCACTTTCCCCTCGGGAGCACGCGGTGGTCACCCCGAGGCGGAAGGGCGCAGCGCCGTTCGGGGAGGAGAAGCCGGCCCGGAGGAATTTTCCCCTGGTGGCCAGCTGTTGTCCTGGGCCTGGCTCGCGTCCTCCGGCACTTCCCACCCCGCGCGTCCTCGGGGAGGGGACCGCGGCCGTCCCACCCTCCGTCCTCCCTTCGCCGAGCGAGTGGGTGCCACCGCGGGCTGGCGGGGGTGAGTAGCTGCGGTGCAGCCCCGCAGCATCCTGCTGCCTCCGCAGGGATCCTCTCGGGCAGCGGAGAGTTTTCCCCACCCCCAGCTCTGCCGCTGCCTCTTTGTTTTCTGGCAGAAGCCTCCGTGCCTTTTCATCGCCGTTGAGGCGCAGAGCAGGAGCCTGCATGTGCCGTGCGCGCGTCTCACCGGGAAGGCGACGCGGGCCCGCGAGCCCTCCGCGCCGCGCATCGCCCCGCAGGGGCCGGTGGGCAGCTCCGGAGGTCTCCTCTCCATGGGCTTCTCTCCCGGCCAGGCAGGGCACCGAGGCCTCTGCTTTCCTCCGCTAAACCCTCTCTCACGTTGGCAGCGGTTCTGCACCTTGCCACAAGTGGAGTAAGTTGGCTGGGGAGGGGACGGCCCCGGCCGGGCTCCACGCGGGGCTCTCCGTCGCGGCCCTCCGGTGCCGTCGCTGCTGCTGGGCAGACACCTGAGCGGAGCGGAGCGGCGCGGGGGGTGCGGAGCCGGCGGCGGCTGAGCGCTGTGTGTGCCGTGCCTGCCTCTCCGCCTATTCGATCGCACGACTTCCATCGGGGACTGAATTCCTGCGCTGGTTTCTGGGCTCGGCTCTTGTGAAAGGATCCAATTATTTCAGAGCTTTGAGCATCTCCATTTGCTGCCCACATTTGCAGCGCCCGGCTCTCTGCTGGCTGGAATTCCAAGTGATTAACGTGACTGTGACATCCCTCCTAGGGGTGTTATCTTTGCTCGCCGTTCTCCCCCCCCACCCCCCCATCCGTCCCCCTCCTCCAGCAGCGATCGAGACAGGCAGGCAGAGACAAAGGTCTGTCCTCAACCTGGGCTGTCCTCCTGCCAGCGGCTGCTGCATGGGATTTCCCCGCTCTGCGTGCTGCAGGTTCCGTGGGCTCCGGGTTGATCGCTGTAGGCTGCATCGCGGAGGTTTGAGCCTGGCTGGGCTGGGCTTGGGTGGGCAGGGGATGCTGCCGGTTTTGTAGAGCAGCTTGATGTTCCTGATGGATTTTAAGCTGCTTTTCATTCTTTGACTGTGCTATCCTGGGGGAGAGGGACAGCCGTGCATGGAGGGGAGGCTGGTATGGGGGGGTTGGACGTGGGGGAAAGCCGCACACAGGTGGCTGTCGCATATAGGATCTGCCTGCAGAGCCTGCCAGCCCCCCTTCCTCGCTGCAGGCTATTGTCAGTGTTGCTGCCGGTATGTGAAATGCCAAGGCAAGGTGTGTGAGGCAAACCAGGCTCCAGGGGTGAAGCCTCCAGGGTTCCTTGGAGAGCTCTCATTGTGTTCTCCTGGCTTGGTCAGGTGCAAAGGCTCAGCGTCTTCACAGCCTCCCATGGCACCTGTGTATGGAGCTGGGGCTGGGGAGGCACCGTGGGGTAGACCCCAGCCCGTGGTGGGGACTGGGAGTATCTGAGCATGTGGGGGTCTCTAACCCTTCTGAGATGTGCTGGGATGGTGGCTGAGGGAGGAATGGGGTTTGTTCCCAGTGGTTTTCAGGAGCTTAATACGGGCACTGCCTCTTGCCCCATCCTTGCCCAGCCCCTGAGCTGGGGCTTCCTTTCTGTTTTCTGTGCAGGGGCCAGCATGGAGTGAGGCTCTGCAGCTGCATAAATCTAACGTGGCAGCAGGCCTCCCTCAGAGCCCTTGAGAGCAGGGCTTGCCCTTGCAGTGGGATACTCCTTCTCTTTGCATCCTCACTCCTCCCCTCTGCCTCCTTCCCACTTCATGAGCTCCTTCCTCCCCAGCCTGAAGCTCAGGGGAGTGCCACAACCACCTCCACCCCACTCAGCCCTTCAGGCGCTGTTTGCTCCATCATGTCCCTCTCACTGCCTTCACTCCCATTGCCACCTCTCCCAGGGACCATGCTGAATGTGTCCCCATTGTCACCTATCTATATCTCTCCTGATGGTGGCATACCCAATCTTCGCAGAGGCCATGGAGAAGCCATTCTCTGATGCCTGTGTTGTCCTTCAGGGGTGTGCTGGAAACTTTCTGCTTCTCAAGCCCTGCTCTCAGCCTGTGCCAGGGAGCTTTGTGGCTTAATGCTTTTTGTGGTTAGGTTTCCTTCCTTTTTCTGGGTTCAGATAGGACCAACAGAGCTATGGTTTATCCTCCAGACAGTTGTTTTCCAGCAGTTTTCCATTGCCTTTTCTCTTGCCTTGTATTCTGTTCTGAGGGTGATTCTGTGCTTGCCTATAACAGCATCCCCTCTCCTTCTGTACTGCTTGGATTCTGCTTCACTCCCAGTGATGCTGCAAAGGTTTCCTTAGCACCGCCCAGGAGAGGGAGCAGCATAAAAGCCAGTTTGGGACTGCTTTTTTGATTTTTTTGTTGTCTGAAAAGCACAAGGATCCTTCTCATCCCCTCCAGCCTGCAGTCATGGTGCTCCGTCTCAGGCAGTGCAGATGCTCAGACCTGGCCACCTGCCCTCTGTAAAGCCCCAAGCGTTCCGCTGGGTGATCTTCCTCTGTCCCAGGGCTGCTCCTTGGCAGATTTTTTCTCCCCACTCTGGCAGAGCTGTTCCCACCCTCCTCACTTCCTTTCTGGCCCACAATATGTGTGGTGCAGAACAGTTAAAACAGCAACAGATCCTTTTGCAGGCTGCATCCCAGCATGCGGTACAGCTGCTGCATCGCCCAGCCGGGGACCCCTTCCTCTCCCGCCATCCTGTTCTGTTGCCAGCAGACTGAGGCCACAGTTTGTTTATCCTGTGTTCCCCCTGGATGTGCTAATAGGAATGAAAGCAGCAGGTAAGCCATGTCCCTGACCCCCAGACCTGGCTGTGTCATCCTGCGTCATGGTCTGGTGGCTCGTTGTCCCCAGGGAACACAGGGTCTCTGTCCCAGCACCTGGATTGTGCCTCCTTCCCTGCAGGTGCTTTAGCACCATGTGTCTTACAGCTGGCAAAGTCTTGTGCCCTTCCCTAGGACTGGCAAAGCTATCAGAAGAGGGGAAGGCTCTGGATCCAGGTGCTGGGAGAGCCCTGCAAAACCGCAGCTGGGGTGTGATCCTGGTGGCACTGCAGGGGGAATCTCTCCTCCTTCAGCATGTGGTTGATACAGAGCTCTGCCTGTGCACTGGCAGCAGCCATTCTGCTTCTCTGCATGCTGGGCTGGGGCAGATGACTGCCTTACTCATCTCCTTCAGCTGCCCTGGGAGCTGAGTGTGAGCAGGAAAAGCTCTTGCCAAGTTCCCCCTGTGGTCAAAGCCTATTCAGTTCTATTTCATAGAATCAGTGTGGGGTGTAACATCAGCAAAATCACAGCTGCTTGGGTGTGGGAGGGGCTGGACCTCTGGCTTAGACATGGGGAGCCCCATGTGCTGCATGCAGGGGTTGGTATCCATACTGTTCAGTGGGGCAGTGAAGACTCAAACCTAGTGCTGTCCCATCCAGGCCTCCAGAAGTGGGGTTCAGGAGTTGCCTGGCTTTGGCAGAAGAGAAAGATGAGACGTCCTGGTGATGTCTCCCCATCCCTGTTGTGGCTGCAGGAGTTCGGTCTCTCTGTGTTTGGACTTTCTGAGGTGGGATGTGGAGTGCTGATATTTCCCCACATGATGTTTTGGGCAATGGCGCCTGGGTTGACAAGGTGAGATGCAGCCCCTTGTGCTAAGAGCATGCACTACTATCCAGTGCTGGCATCCCTTGGGGACTGGCATAGAGACCTCACTTGGTGTGGTGTCAGTCTATCCTGTGAGGTAGCTGCTGATGGGAAGCAAAGAGCTCAGCTTGCCTGCGTAAGAACTTGGGAAGGGCTGTGGCTACAGAGGGGCGTGGGACAGAGAAGGAAAAAGCAAAGGCTACACCTGCAAGTTATCCTGCATGGACACGTAAAGGAAGGATGTGGCTTCCACCCACCGCCCCGTGCTGACTGTTGCTGACTTTTGCTGATCTTGCTTCCCAGTGGCTGACCGTGCCATGGAAGTAGTGCTGCAGATCTTCCCTGGAGGTGGAAAAGGGAAGCAGCTACCCAGTGTCGGAGCTTTCCCTATTCTAGACGAGCAGAGCACAGTGTTTCAGCAGCACGGCATCCTCCCATAGCTGCAGACATCCACCTGCCTTCCCTCCTGCAGAATGCCAGGAGGGGTTGAGCTTCACAAAGAGCTTTTGTTGAGGCTCTAGACCAGGAGGCTGTTACGCTGCAGTGCTGATTTGCCGTGTTGTGAGTGCTCCGTGGGAGCTGACATGTTGCATCTCTGTTCTGGCTGCTCACTGGGGGTGCCCCTCCCCTGTCTCTGTTGGAGGTGGCTTTTGGGCTGGCCTGCTCTTGGGAACTGGGACTAATTGCAAATTTTACCAGAAATGTAATGAGGGAACAGAATGTTTTGTGAGGCAGACTAGATCAGGCGATGTGCTCCTTGCGCTAACGTAGGATCTGATGGTCCAGGGTGTTAGAAAGGGGTGTACTTGTGTATTTGGTGCCTCTGAGCATCCCTGCTGGGATTTTGTTCATTTGCTTGGCCCTGCTGTTTCCAGGCCTTGGGACAGTGCTTGTGGTCAGGATGTCCAATAGGACAAGTAGCAGCTTCCCTCCAGACAGCCTCCAGCTGAGGCTGTGTTGGGGAGGGAGGCACACAGTCCCCAGCAATGGGCAGTGCTTTCTCCTTCACCCAGAGCTTCCTGGAACTGCAGAGCTTCCAAGAAGTCCTATGACAGACGAGCTGAGGGTGGAGGTGCCCAAGGTCTCCTGCTTGCTGTGAAAGTGTTGACCATGAGCTGCTGCTCAAATTGATTCTCCTCCTTGCCCTCTTCCAGGCATCGAAGCTGCAGTGCGGGTGGTTTATAACCACAAGGGAGCTGCGCTCATCTGTGAATCTTCATACATTAAGGGCACCTCTGAGCAGGTGAGTGCTGTGTGAAGAGATTGCTGTCTATGCTTTGGAGAACATTGGTGGGGAACCAGCCTCTAGTCTCAGGGCTGCTAGGGTCTTGTTTCTGCCCTCCCTTCCAGGCATCTCTTATTGGAGGAATGCAATTGCAAGTACTTTTCTTTGTATGGCCAGAAAATGTCCTGCATGGTGTGTGAAAGTGTGGATGGACACGAGACCAGTAAATAGCTGGAGGCCTAGAGGTTTCTGGTGATCTGGCGTGTCTTGGAAAGCAAGCTAAGAAATGATCACAAAAATGAATCATAGAATCAGCATAGAATCAGAGAATGGCTTGGGTTGGAAGGGACCTTAAAGCCCACCCAGCCCCAGCCCCTGCCATGGGCTGGTTGCCTCCCATACACTCAGGCTGCCCAGGGCCCTGAGAGTGTAAAGAGTGTAAAGCACAAGCAAGGTATGAGAGTTCACTGCTGATCTTAAAGTGTTTGTTATTTAAAGGGAAAAATAAGGTGAAAGTACTGCCTGAAATGGCCTGTAGATTCATGTGGCATCTGGGAGAGGCTGGACCTCAAGACTGCCATCTCTACTTATGTGACCCTTCAGGCAGGCAGCACCCTCCTGCCCTTCTCCTCCTGGTGAGCACCTGTATCGCGCCAGCCCTGCATCTCCCCCTTTTTTCTTTCCCCTCAAAGCTGCTGTGAAGACTGAAGAGCTGGAGAGGACGGTGCAGGGGTTCAGAGGCACACCGTGATGGTGGGAGCCATTCCACGGCAGCCACGCCGTTTCTGGGGGGTGCCTGGCTGGCAAGTGTCTTCAGCTATTTGTGCCAACGACCGCCCGCTCTGGGACAGGGAGATTGATCCGGAGTGGAGTGGGATTCTGCTGCAGAGAGGTGAGTTTGGGGGCACCCCGGACAGGCTGAAGTGAGGGGTTATACCGCGTCACGGAGTGGCTGAGATCTGTGTCCATCCGGCCCAACACCAGTTCAAGCAGGGATGCACAGAGCATGTTGCCCAGGACTCTATATACAGGCAGCTTTTGTAGATCTGCAAGGATCTACTGCCTCACATGCACAATAACAGAAAATGTCCTGGTGTTCAGACAGAGCCTGATGTACTTTAGGTTGTACCCACTGCCTCTTGTCCTGTCACTGGATGCCAATGGAAAGAGCACCATCCTCTTCCCACCATCCCATGGGTTCTTATAGGTATTGATGAGATCCCTTCTGAACCTTCTCTCCAGGCTGAACAGTAACAGCTCTCAGCCTTATTTCATAGGAGAGGTGTCCTACTCTCCTAATGATCTTTGTGGCCATTTTCTTGGACCATCTCAGGAGTGGCCTCACCAGTGCTGGGCAGAGGGAAAGTCACAGGCTGGCTATACCATACATACTATACCTGCCTTCTCTGTGGCAGGGGTGCACCACTGGCTCAAAGTCAGCTTGGTATCCACCTGGATATCGGAGGGCACTTTCTATAAAGCTGTTTTCCAGGTGGTTGGCCCCCAGCATGTAATGGTGCACGCTTTCATCGTTTCTCTTAAAAGAAATTTCCTGGGTTCAGCCACCCTGTCCTGCCACTTTTCCTTCAGTATCACAGTAGGAGTCAAAATACCCCTCGTGGTCTTGGTCTCCAAATGGCCGTGACCTGCTTGAAGAATTCCTTCTCTTGCATGCCTGCCCCTAGGCCTTTGTTATGGAGGAACAGAGGCAGCTGTGGAGACAGGCAAAGGGCAGAGCTGCCAGGCGTGGGCTGATGGTAGGCTGTTTGTCAGGCTCTGGAGCTGCTTGGCACACCGCTGACTTTTATGCAGACATCTCATCTCCTTGTCTCTTGCAGACATTTCAGGGTTTATCAATCCAGACAGCTCATGGCCACATCTCTGAAATATGGTGAGAATAAAAATCAAGGCCTTGTGCATCATGAAGGAGGTTGACTCCTTTGGGCAAGCAAGGATGGGTGATGTGGAATAGTACAGGGGTGGATGGATGGTGCAGGAGTCCACGGTGTTCTCTGCAACCCCTGGTGCTGCTCAGCGGCTCATCCATGTGGTTGAGGACTCTGGTCCAAGCTGTCAGAGCTAGGTGTGATAATAGTTCAGGTTCCTCTGGGTTGCACAGGCGGGTTCCCATCCCTACTGTGGGGCTGGCAGCCTGAGACAGCCTGCATCCTTTGGCACATGCGGCTGGGACAAGGTTTTGTTGGCAAGGACTCACAGATCAGATTGCTGGTGCCCGATGGGGTGGTTACAGTCCTGAGCCCCTGGGACTGGTTTGACCTGCCTTGCTGCTGCACTGCGGAGCAGTACGAGTTCGTCAGGTCCCCAGCAGAGGGCAGACCCTCTTCTCCTTGCTTGTATAGACTTGTCCTCAGTAGCCTCCATCCCGGCTGCAGGCTCCTCTCTGTGTCCCGGCCAGGAGGAAAGCGCTGATCCTGCAGGTGAGTGATGCCACCGGGTTCTGTGGAGAAGTCACGCTGTGCTGATTCCTCCTTCCATCCCCGGGGAGAGCTGCCTGCCTCCCAGCAGGGCTGCAAAGCCGGATAAGGGCCACGATCTCATCTGACCTCACTCCTTTCTCTTTCTAGAGCCCCATACGGGGGGACTCACCTGGACATCCTGAGCAAGAGGTCCAGCTCCTGCCCTCTCAGCATCACCTGTGGCACTTTACTGTCCCCTTCCTGCTGCTGCATGGGCTGTCCTGACTCCAGCTCCACGTGGAGTCCCGCCAAGTAAGGCTCCATGCGGCACATCCACACAGAGACGTCCCGGCCCCCAGAGCGCAGCACTGACTCCAGCCTGTCCCGACCCAGCGGAGAGGCAGCCTTGGAGCCTTCCTCACAACGCTGCGCCCGCCATGGCATCCTCATGGGCTACAACGAGACAGAGATCAAGCGCCAGAAGGTTTACCAGGTCTCCATCTTCTCCCATCTCTCCAGCTCCTCCGAGAGCACGGAGCAACGAGCAGGCAGTCACTCAGCTCTCAAGAGGGGCTACCCTGAGCAGCGAACTCCAGAAGGGGTGCGGGATCCCAAACGAACTCACTGGGGTGCTGGGGTGGACAGCAAGAGAGATGGGGGCCTGGGGCAGGCTGCCCTGGAGGACGATGATACTTTTGAGGATGGTCTGCTGGTGGACGAGCTCTCTCTGTGCGGCTCTGCCCAGCACTTCTCCCACAGCGGGCTGCAGGTGGTGGAGCACCGGTGTGTGAGCAGTCCCAGTCCTAAGGCCAACAGAGAGGACAAGCAGCAAGATACCTCCTCCTTCTGGCCACAGCACATTGCTTACAGTACTTTGCACACAAGTGATAGCTGCTCTGTCCCGCCGGGGAATCAGCTTGCAGACTGCGGGGAGAATGGGGAGCGAATGAGTGACCACAACCTACTTGACCTTGATTTGCACACTATTGCACAAAATACCCAGCAGGACTGTCATGGGAAGGGAGAGAAGCCAGGCAGCAGCCCTGCTCACAGCTATGGGGCTGGCGAAGCAGAGAAATGGCCGGTGGTGGCTAATGGGTGCAAGGAGCCTCTGGCCCCACAGATGCACAGCCCTGAGCCCAGCAACCTGAGCTCCCAGGAAAAGACACCCTGCGGGAACAGCAGCAGCAGCAGCAGCAGCTGCCCAGCCAAAAGGAAGTTGCTGCCAGCTGGTGAGATTATGGCTGACTCCTGCTCTGAGGATGAAGGCCTATCGCAGCTGGTGAGGAAGAAGAGAGCCCTGCCATGCCACCCAGTGCCCACAGCCTGCCGCAGCACTGATGCCAAGGGAGCCCCTTTCTGGAATCATCTGCTTCCCACTGCCAAGGTGAGTGTCACTGCAGGGATAGGAGGAGGCAGGGAACATCGTGGGCTGTTCTTTGTGGGCATATAGCCCACAGTGGCATGGCTTTATGCACAACACAGGCATGAGCAGGGCAGTGGCTGGTGGCTGGCCCCAGGACAGGCAGTGTGTAGGTTGTCACTTGTCACTGCAGAAGCAGAGACACCCTTGGCTGGTTGCTTCTCAGAGCCGGGATGCACTGTGCGTGGGACACAGCTCTGTCCTTGTCCATGTGCCCTTTTTGGTGACTGTCCTTGATGTGCAGAAATCAGACTCTATAGCCCCAGAGGAATAGAGCAGGTATGTTTATTTCAGTGGTGTGCATAAACTGGGTGCAAGGGGGATCACTCCTCCTAACTTGCACCATGTAGGGCAAAAGTTTGGAACAGATGTAGGCAGAACTAATACAGAATCAATGATTTTCCTGGAATTCATATACATACGCATTAAATTTGCAAGAACTTAGCATACGGCCCCTGCCTCTTGTGCATGCGTGATGAGCAGTTGGGGTCTCCTGGTGGGATGAAGGCTCATCATCTCCCTCACGAAGGCTCTCATAGTCTTCCTCACTGTAAACTTCTGTCCCTGTGGGAGGGGTACCCCCAAACCAGTTCTGAGGTGTTTTATGGACATCTTATCACTTACTCACTAAATGTCCTCGAGGTGTTCTCAAAACACTTTATGTCCTTCACCCCCCACATTGTCATAATCCCAGCTCATGCCCATCCCCATTCCTTTAGAAGCCTCTGCATATTTGCTTCTGTAATCTGTCTTTACCCTTCGTTTCTGTGAACCATCTTTTGCTTGTCTGCCCCAGCACTGCCTTTGCAGAGTGAAGCTCTCCAATAGCTTCCCTTGTCCTGCCTTCTGTCTCGCTCCAACTTATAGGAGGGAGGCAAGGTTCTTTGATATATTATACCCAGCGTGAGATTAAGAAACAACGGTTCAAATGTTGGTCCGACCAGTTTATTACAAATAATAATCAGCCAAGAAGATGGGGAAGGGAGAGCGGCGACTACCAAGAATGAGGGTGATGGGGAGGGGAAAGCGGGCGATAGGAAAGGTAGGAAGAAAGCCAGAACTGTGTAAAGTGGGGATAGGCACCACCTGGATGCAGCAGGTGTGCTGCTGGACCAAGGTAAAAGCACAGCAGGGATCAGCAGCAGAGTGGCTGGCCACAGGCAGCAAGCTGGTCAGCGCAGAGCAGGTGGTGCAGGAAGCAGCAGGATCTCACTGAGCAGGCCCAGGAGAGTCCATGAGCAGCAGCAGAGCAGCAGTAAGGGATCTGAAGCCAGATACCTGTCTTCATGGTTTGTCCGTGCCCTTTTCATCCTACTTCTTTTCCTGCCTAGGTGACATTCCTGGGGGCTTGGTTAAGAGTCATGTGAGTACCCCTGAGATGGCTATCTCCTGTGAGATAAGCCCACACAAAAGACCACTTCAGGGCCATTCACCTGCAGCTTATCTCTTATCTCTTGCCCCTGGCCTTGTCCATCTGTGTCTCTAAGACAAAGAGATTGCTGTCCTTGACCAGGATTTGCCTGAACTTGTCCATCTTCAGCAGATTTTAAGGCGGTAGTGCAAAAGCACGGCCTCTTACGCCTCCCCAGTCGTGCCAGCTCCATCATCCCTTTGTGTTGCGCTGCCCTTTGTGTGGCTTCCAGAAAGGAAAGCCCCTGGGAAGGGGGTGCCTTTAAAAGGAGGCAGCACTGTGTCTCCACCTTTAGGCCCTCACCCTGCAGCTGTAGGATCCAGGCTGTGGGCAGCATGACCCTGGCCCACATTGCACAGTGGGGATGGAACCCCTCCCAGACTGGCCAGGGAGCTTTGTTGTATGTGTTGCCATTCCTTAGGACCTGGTTTTCAGGGTGGGAGGCTGCGTGCTGCACCCTTGGCTCAGGCACCACCACTGCCTTCCTCAACAGGGCCACTTTGGGAGGGTGAAGACCTGCCCTTGTAGCCAGCTCTGGATTTGGGCAGTCCTTTAGCCCTTATATGCCTTGTGCTGCTCAGCCTGTTGCCTCGGAGGGTCTTGTCTGATCTGCTGGGACCACTGTGGGGCAAGGCAATGGGCGGTAGCATCTCCTGGGTTCCACAGTCCCCTGCTGCTGCCCTAATACAGTTCCTGGTTTCGTGTCCTTTCCAGAGCTCTGCAGATGGCACTACAGTCGGGAGGAGGCTGAAGAGTGGGCTGCGCCTCAAATTGTGAGTGTCGCGGCGGCGAGGCCTCACTGCAGGGTCTCGAGCACAGTGGTCCCAGCATCCTGCATCCCAGTGGGGTGGCCAGGTTGGGTTGACTTGCAAGACCCACAAGAGCCCTGGCTGTGAGGTGGAGGGAGGCTGCTTCCAGGGTTAGGAAAATGAGTTCAACCTCCGTTGAGGAAAGGGGCAGGAGAAAGGGACGTCCCCCCATCCCCGGTGGGGAGGGATCTGCACTCTAAGGAACATGTGTGACCCAGGTCTCTGCTTTCCAGTTCCATGCTGATATTCTCCTCTCTCTCAAGGCGACATCTCCGGAACAGCTTCCGGAGGGGAACCCGTTCCTCTGCAGCATCCTGGACCACCACCACTGTCAGCCATGCTCTGCTGGGCAACTTTGAGGTAATGGTGTCCATGTCACAGTGGCCTGCTGGGGAGGGAGGTTGGTCTTGAAAGCTTGGACTGGGCTGGCACTGGCCTGGGAGAAGCTGAGCCTGATGGGAGCCAGCTGCTTTCTACAGCAGTTGGCATGGGGCAGGGTGGCACGTTCCAAAGGCCCAATGTATGTTGGCTCTGCTGGCCAGAAGATGTTCACCAAGAGAACAGCTCAGCCAGCACGTCCTTCTCTGTGTCAAAGGGTGATTTAAGCCCATCAATGTGTTCTATCTGAAAGTGCAGCCAAGCCCTCCAGTGAGCCTGGAGGCACACGAGGGTCCGCAGACACCTGCTTGCAGTGCAGACCGTTCACCTTACGCAGTGCTGGAAGGTCCGTATGCTTTCCTCTTTTCTCAGGAGTCCATCCTGAAAGGGCGCTTTGCACCATCGGGGCGCATCGAGGGGTTCACCGCAGAGATCGGTGCCAGCGGCTCCTACTGCCCGCAGCACGTCACCCTGCCTGTGGACGTCACCTACTTCGACATCTCCGAACACAGCGCACCCTCACCTTTCCTGGTACACAGACGGGCTGGGCCTGTGGGAGGGGGTGCAACTACACACTGAGGTTACTCCCATTTAACCTGCAAAGCAAAGAAGAAGTGGGATCGGCACTGTGCCAGGTCCCAGCTGGGCTATCCATGTCTCCTTCTCACATGTGCTGTTTCTTTTGCCCCAGGGAGTGATTGACTTGGAGGCCTTGGGAAAGAAGGGTTACAGCGTTCCTAAAGCAGGAACCATCCAAGTGGTGAGTGGTGGGTGGGTTCCTGTTGCTTCTCAGGGTGGATATACTGCGTTGTCAGAAAGTCATAGGATGTCTTGGCAGGGATGTCTACCACCAGAACAGGCTGCCCGAGGCCTCATCCAGCCTGGTCTCGAACACTTCCAAGAATGGGGCATCCACAGTTTCTCTGTTACTATCAAGAGTTTGCATGTCCCCATAAAGCGCAGTCGAGGAAGCATGGGGCTCTCCATGGTGCTGGGAGTGAGACAAGGGGACAGGAGATTTGGGAAAGGTCAAGGCTGGTGGGGTCCTTGGAAGGAGAATGTAAATGTGCAGTGAGGATGAGATGGGAGCACAAGAATGTAGGTGGGTGGAGAGGACTTACCTGTGTTGGTTGTGTCTCTGAGCAATATTTGCTGGATTTCATGGGCTGGGCAAGAGCTGAGCCTCATGCAAGACCCCCTGGGGACTGATGTGGGGCAAGGATGACTCTTCTGGTCCCTTGTGTCCTCTGTTGTTACCCCCAGATGCCCCAGCCTTACCTATGGGCTATTCCTTGTCTGACCCCTACCCACCTATCCTCTACCCCCAGACCTTATTTAACCCCAACAAGACTGTGGTGAAGATGTTCTTGGTGACGTATGACTTCCAGGACATGCCTGCCAACCACATGACCTTCCTACGCCACCGCATCTTCCTGGTGCCTGTGGGGAAAGAGAAAAGGGCCACCGTGGCCTGCAGCGAGACACCAGGCAATGGCCCACCCCGCAGGGTCCTCTGCTACCTGATGCACCTGAGGTAGGGATACTGGGTGGGATGGAGACCTGCCTGGGAGCACCCTGGGCTCCCAGACCCCTTTTCCCTATGTTTCCTTCTCCAAATCTATAGACCTGGCCGTTTAGAGACACGGCAGCCCGACCCAGTAGCTGTGCAGAGGAGTCAGGACCAGCCTCTGTTTGCACTGAAGGGCTGCAAGGAGGTGGAAGCTGCTGTTCTGCCCAGGGGCAGCGGGTCCTTTCCCTCCAAAGACAACCAGAATGTGGCCGTCATGATCAGAGGCCACAGGAGGGGGAGGCAGTTGTGTCCCCTTCTACCAGTGAGGCTGTCCTGGCCCTTGCGTGCACGCCTAAAGTTCCTTCATCCTTCTCCTCTCAGATTTCACAGCTCCAAGTCTGGGAAGATCTACCTTCATGACAACATCCGGCTGCTTTTCTCACGCAAGTCAATCGAGGTCGACTCGGGGATCCCGTATGAACTGAAATCCTTCACAGAGATGCCAAGGAACCCTCGCTACTCACCCTGGCCCTGACCCTTCTTCCTCACTCAGGGCCACCGAGCAGCGCCCAGCCCAGTGCTTTGGGGATCATTGAGTAAAGGAGAGACCAAGCGCAGCCGCCTTGAAGTGTCCCCAACCCCGTGCACCCCTCCTCCTGAGCAGCACTGTTGTCACAGCTGTGCCCTGGGGCAGAGCTGGCATCACCAAAGGGGATTTATGAGGAGGGGCAGGGACTGGGGAGCACCCCAAGGGCTGCGCCCAGGACTTTTATGAGCTGGGAGGTGTGGCTGGAGCTGAGGGGGGTGGGCTTCTCCCAACCTGCACCTGGCCCTGGGGTGGGAGCAGAAAGTTCGGAAGTTTGTATTTATTAGTATTTATTGTCATAGGGGTGTGGAGGTGTTGGAGATGTGGATCCTGGCAGGGTGGTGGGGATGCGGGCAGGGGTGAAGGTCGAGCCTGGAGGGTTGGCCGAGACTCAGCGGGCAACAATTCCGTGTGGCTGAGACAAAGCTGTGCGTGCACCCAGGGCGCCAGCCACCGTCCGGAACGACACGGGAGCTGTGGCCCTTCGCGGGGCCGGGTAGAACCGCCAGGCCCTGGCTGTCCCTCAAGCTCAGCCCTGGGGGCTCACGGCCAGGTGAGAAGCGGCCCCTGCCCTCCCCCCCAGCACCCCGCCGGCCTCCCCCTGCAGCACCCCAGGTCCGGGCTTTGGCTCCACGCCGTGCTGAGGCCCCGCCCGGAGCGCCGTAGCGGTACTTCTGTGTTGATTTCTATTTAATAAACGTTTGCAAGCTCAGCCCGGACCTCCCACCTGGGGCACCGCGGAACCATGGGGCGAGGCGGCCGGGCCGGGAGGAGGGAACGGGCGGCGCTCCCGGAAGGGGCGGTGCGGTGCGGGGAGCGTTCCGGGGCGGCGTGCGGGGAGCGGCGCGATGCTGGCGCAGGCGGCGCGGCGGGCCGGGCCCGGGCTGCTGCGGGTGCGAGGGCCGGGGGGGGTCGGAGCGTCCCACGGCGGGTCGGGGTCCGAGGGGAGCGGGGCGGCGTCCGCAGCCGGCGGGAGCCCCGTGTGCGGCCGCGGGGAGCCCTGGGTCGCGGCCCGGTCCTCCCGCCGCGCGGTGCGGATGGAGGCCGGCAGCCCGGCGGGGGGATGAGCGGCGTGCGCGGCGCCGGCCCCATTCCGTGCCCTTCCTTCCCGCAGCGCGTACCGGTGCTGAAGCGCCCGGCGTGGCTGGCCCCGGCCCCGCAGCGGCTGAACTCCGGCCTTCCCGTCAATATCGGCGTGCTCTTCGTGCCGCAGCAAGAGGCCTGGGTGGTGGAGAGGATGGGCAAGTTCCACCGCATCCTCGAGCCTGTAAGGAGCCGCTTTTCTCCCCTTCTGGATCCCGCAGGTTCTTGGAGCGGTTGCGAGCACGCGAGTTGTGTGCGGGTCGAGGGGATGGTCCGATTGCCCCGTGCTTGTTCTTACCGACTGCGACCCTTTAAGCTGCCCGTAGACTGCAGACTAGTTTCCTGTGGTGGGGTGTTAACGGCAGTCGGTAATTTAAGCTCCCTCGCGTGTGAAGTAAACTTAGCAGAAGCAATGGGAGCACATCGCGTTTGGGGTTCGTTTGTACGTCCCTCTGTTCTGGGTGGGGAAACCCCTGCCTGGCGTCAGGGCTCAGCTGTCCAATCCCACCTTTATCGCAGGGCTTGAATTTCCTCATCCCTCTGCTGGATCGGATTCGCTATGTGCAGAGTCTCAAAGAAATCGTCATCAATGTCCCAGAGCAGTCAGCTGTCACCCTAGGTAAGAAGGGCTTCTGTCTCCTGCCCCTTTTCTTGCATCTGGGCTGAGCGAGGAGCAGTGAGGGGTGAGCAGAAATGTCGCAGCACTCAGCCTTGTCATGGGGACCCAGGCTTGCCCATTCCCATGGCAGTGTGACCAGGAGAGCCCCATCAGTCCCTCTGGGATGCTCCACTTCTGCCTTGTTCTGTTCATCACAGAAAGGGACCTGTTTTTTCAGAATCTATACATTTTTCTGTTTTCAACCAGGAAAATCCGTGTTTTTTCTAAGTGTCACGCAAAGATTTCAGGTCAGGTTGGTGGGCACATTTGTTATAATTCTGGTGTTAAGTATCCTGTTTATTTCTCCCTTAAACCTTTTGTCTGTTAACATGAATATAGCATAAAACACTGCGATCTCAAGACTTGGGATGTCTTGTGTCAAAATGAGGCCCTTAGTAGAGGACATAGGAGCCCTTTTTGCACAGTGATCTGCATTTCTGCTATTCCAGCTGTGAGGGAGCTGTTGTGTCATGACCAATGATTGAGCACCTGGCGAAGGGCTGGACCAGGAAGCACAGGTGCAAGCAGATGGGTTAACTTCTTCCTGTACGTGATTATTGACAGTCCTAACAACCCTGCCTGCTATTGCAAAGAATTTATCAAGAGCAATTTCACTGCCTCCAAGGGCCAACACCTGCCTTGCTGTATCAGGAAAAGGACCACCCTTCCCAGCTCTGCTAATTCTCTCAGAGAAGGTGCCCATGCATTTGCTTTGATAAACAGAACGTGTCGTTCTCTCCTGGCAGATAACGTCACCCTGCAGATTGATGGAGTGCTCTATCTGCGTGTCATGGATCCCTACAAGGTACCATCCCTCAGCTCAGCTTGAATCCAAGGGCATGAGGCAGCCCACAGCTTCCTGCAGCCCTGGCTGTGGGCTCTGTGCAGCCTCAGCATGCTGGCCACTGTGGCAGCCCCTCATGCACTATTTACTGGCCTCTCCCAGTTTGCCTTACTCTGGGACATGTGCTCTATCCTTTATAAAGCTCTCTGCTATGCAGGTGGGTGGGACAAGCCCCCCTTCCCTGGGGCTGTTCTCTGGGAGGAGCTCAGCAAGTATGCCTGCAGCAGACCTTTCATCCTAGCGCTAGGTTTACCCACTCTGCCTCTCTTGAGGTTCCTTTCAGCACTACCACAGACTGTGTATCTTTTGCTTCTGTTCTCCAGGCCAGCTATGGGGTGGAAGATCCTGAGTATGCTGTGACCCAATTGGCCCAGACCACCATGAGATCTGAACTTGGCAAACTTTCCCTTGATAGAGTCTTTCGGGTGAGCTATGGAGGTGGATACTGGAACTGCCAGTATCTGACAGCTTCTCAAAAGCTTGTGGAGTCTGTGCCACCAGGCTGATACATTTAACACCAAAATGCCTTTGGCTTAGAGGACTTCTGGCTTCTGTTTCACTCAGCCTGTTTGTGGCTCCTCGGTGATGTGTCTTGCTTTAGTTATTTTTGGCTTGTGCCCTGACCTGGATGGTGTAGCTCTATTTCTCTTGAGTCAACAACATTTTGCTGAAGCCCAGTGATGTGTCCTGCTGACCGTGTTCAAGCAGGCTGTAGCTCCCATGCTATGTTTTTTTTTCTGGGGGGGGAGTCAGGAGCTGTTTGTATTCATGGGAGAGATCTTTCTGTCCAGTTGTGCACTGATGCTTGTATCAGCAATTTTGGTTTTAGTCACCCCAAGAGATATGGGCAGCATCTGACCCTACCTTAAACTCCTGGAGCTGGGCTTTTCTGTGTAATGTTGGCCCACACAGAAGGTGTCTGCATCCCTTCTGATCTCTGTCTTCATATCCTCTTCATTTCTTTCTCTGCTGTTTCGTTTGTGCCTTCCAGGAACGTGAGTCTCTCAATGCCAACATAGTGGATGCCATCAACCAAGCCTCAGACTGCTGGGGTATCCGGTGCCTACGCTACGAGATTAAGGATATCCACGTGCCCCCGCGTGTGAAGGAATCTATGCAGATGCAGGTTTGGCTCTCTGGATGAACAGTGTAGAATGAGACATAAGCCTCCCTTTCCACTCAGCACTGTTGTTCTCCGTGCAGAGCTTACAGCACTGGGCCCTCTTGCAGGGAAGGAAGCCTGCTGGCACTTTGGTTGCAAATACGCAGCTACTGAACAAATCCCATCCTTATTCCTGCAGTGGTGGCCCCTGCCTGGTACTCACAAGCTTTGCCAGCTCCCTTTAAAATCCCAAGATACAGAACCAGCCCACACTAGGGATCTCTCAGTGTTTTGTGGCAGTCTTCTTATGCTTTGCTAAGCTGTGTGTGGCCAAGTGGGATGTTAAGTCTGTGTCTCTGCTGGGTGAGGTTCCATCAGAGCATCTGTGGCAGGTGGGCTGCTGACCTGCTGTTTTGCTTTCATGTAGGGCAGAGTTCATTTCCTCTGCAGTGCCTGGCGTGGTGCTGTAATTTGGCTCTAGGAGAAAAAAGCAATGTTGATAACACACAATGGTTTAGTTGCTCAACAACGCTCTGCAGAACCAAGGGCGTTTAATGGTCAGCTTCTCATACTGTTCTTCCCAGTGTGGGGCCAAGGGGGAAGCACAAAGAGGTGGAAGAAGGCAGTACTGGGATAGCTGACCTAAGCTGGCCAAAGGGATGTTTGATACCGTATGACATCAGGTGAAAAAACTAAAACAAAAAACTTCGGGGAGGGAGCTGGGCATCAGTCAGTGGGAGGTGAGCAATGCTTTGTGTTTCAATTGTTTGGTACAACTGTATGTTTGTATGCGTATGTGATTATCCTTACTGTTACTTCTCTCTCCCTTCACTGTCCTTCTAAGTAGTTTTTATCTTTAAAAATTATTTTCACTTCTTTCTTTTTCTCTGGTTCTCTCCCCTGTCCCACTGGGAGCTGAGCAGTGAGCGAATGGCGCTGTGGTGTGGAGCTGCCTGCCAGGTTAAACCTCAGCACGTGTGTTTGCAGGTGGAGGCAGAGCGACGGAAGCGGGCAACAGTGCTGGAGTCAGAGGGGACGCGTGAATCTGCTATCAATGTGGCTGAGGGGCAGAAGCAGGCCCAGATCTTGGCGTCAGAAGCTGAGAAAGCTGAACAAATCAACAAAGCTGCTGGTAGTGCCTTGGGTTGGAAGGTGTCCTGAACACTAGGGCCTGGGGGGATCTGTTCTGCTCTGGGCTGAGGGGTGATACTCCTTGAGAGCAGACTGCATCGCTGTGGGCCAGGCTTCTTCAGCTGCTCATTCCTCTCTGCTAGGGCCTTTGAGGCCCCTCCACTGCCTGGGGTAGCAGGAGGGTTATTGTAGAACAACACTGAGGTATTGTTATCGAAAAGGAAGCTTTGCATGAATGAAATTGTCTTGCTGTAATTATTGCAAGCACTTTGTCTCAGTTCTGATATGCATTTTGCTGTGCTTCATTGCAGGAGAAGCCAATGCCATGCTGGTCAGAGCTAAGGCCAAGGCTGAGGCCATTCAGCTCCTGGCAGCTGCTCTGGCACAGCAGGTAAGCCATGACTACTGGGGGAAGCCAGAGCTTTGGTGCTAGCATTGAGGGAGGTGAAACTGAAGCTGGGGTGGCTCATTATGGCTTTCTCTGTGATGTCTGCTGGCATCTTGAGCAGCAGTGAAAATTTCTGTGATGAGCTGCATGCAGGACAGGCTGGGCTGAGCTCTTTGTGATACATGACTTGGCATCTTTCCTGATGGGCCTGATCTGTCTCTCTCCAGCACGGCAGCGCAGCAGCCTCTCTCTCTGTGGCTGAGCAGTATGTGAGCGCCTTCTCCAAGCTTGCCAAAGATTCCAACACAGTCCTGCTGCCAACCAACACTGGTGATGTCACCCACATGGTAGCACAGGTCAGTGTCAGCAATGGGATCCTGTTTGTTGGGGGCTAGTGAAAGTGACAACCAGGTTTACCCTGGTGGATGGGTGTTTGTGCTGAGTGAGAGGAGGTGTGGAGATGAGGAAATTGGCCCAGTGTGTGGGTCTGGAATAGGTGTGGGTTAGAGCAGCTGCTTTGCAGCATCCTGTGGAAACCAGGCAGTCCCTGTTGTAGCAGTCCCTAGCTGCAAAACAGGCCTGTGATGGTTTGCTGCTGTAGAAGAGAGGGCAGAACAAGTTGGTAAAAATACAAGGTAAATGCTGACTTTTGTCTTCTCGATATGTAAGTCCTGACCATCTCTCTGCTGGCATGCAGCTGAATGTAGAGCAGGGATTTGGCTTGGTTCCTGAAGGCACTGCTGTGTGCTAGCAGTAGTTCTCCGTGCAGCTGCCTTAAAATGTTGATGTGGCCTGACAACATCAGGGCCTCGAGCAGAGCCCTTTCAGAAGCTGCCGTGGTCCTCTCTACCTTGTGGGGCTTGCTCTGTCCCAGCCTTGTGCACACCCTGCCCTCTCCCATCATAACCTTGTTGCAGATACTCTTCCTGCTGTCCCACAGGGCCCTGAGGGACAAATGACCATTTCTGTTCCTGTATCATCCAGTGTGTCTCATCTCCACCCTGATGGCTCTCTCATTTCCTGCAGGCATTGGGCATTTACACCACGCTGACCAAGACACAAGCTGTGAAGACTCGGGATGAGCTACCTCCAGCCCATGGGGACCCCCAACCCCCCAGCACAGAGATGCTTAAGGCAGAGCAGGCGACCTCCAGCTAGTGGGGCTGAACAGACACTGGACACACTGATGGGACAGCACCCACCAGAAAGGGGATACTTGTCCAGGGTCTGCGAGTCTGTGGGGAGCCCTGTGCTGCCACCTTCCTCAGCTAGACATTCTTCTTCCCTTGGCCCTTATTTTGTATCTGAATCTGATCACGTAATAAATAGTACCATTGCTACAGCACATCCTTGTGGTGCTCAGAGCTGTGTCCCGACATGGAGGGTTGCAACATGAAGCGACAACTGTCCTGAGAGGCACCGTGCCTGCGGCAATCTGCAAGAAGAGCCTGGGGCCACGGGCTGCCTGTTTGTGGAAGTACATGGAGCCTTGTGCCTGTGGTTGCGTGCAGTAGCTCAAGGTGCTGCTGGTGCCACTCGGGGGGGTGGGTAGAGGAGCGTGCTATAAACTGGTGCTGGTGTCAGCATGCAGGGAGAGAGGGGAGCAGCTCTCATATTTAGCAGATACCAGCCGAGAGGGATCAGAGCAGCGCTGGCACAGCTCCGCGCCGTTCGCTCAGCCCATCGCTGTCACACAGAGCAGAGCTCAGCGCTGCCCTCTGCTCCCTGTGAGGAGCTGCAGCCGCCATCAGGCTCCCCTCAGCTCCTCTGCTGCGTGCCCGGCACACCCAGAGCCCTCAGCCTCCCCTCACGACCTTCGCAGCCCCCCTTCGGGCACCTCCTAATAGTTCCCGTCCTTAATTAATAATTAACTTAATGGACCCAGCTCTGGAGGCGCTGGGACGTGTTCGGGTCCCGCGCGAGGCTCTCGGAGGACTCAGCCCGGCGGACCCGCACCCCGCCGGCAGGGGGCGCTGTCACATCCGTCGGGCCGCACGTCGCCGCTCTCGGGCCGCCGGCGCTTCCGGGGCGGCTCGGGCCGGGCCGTGGCGGCCGCAGGTGAGTCGACGGGGGTGCGGTGAGGCCGGGAGGGGTCCTGGGGGGGAGGGGGAACCAGGGGACTGAAAGCAGCTGGAGCCGCTCGGGGGGAGGTGGCGGCGGCGGGAGAGTGTCAGGGCGGGTGTGCTGAGGTAGCGTGTGGTAGTGACGGGGAGGTGGGAGGGGGCTGCGGGGCTGATGGTGGGGGAGCTCTGAGGGAGGTCGAGACGCAGAGCGGGGTCAGAAGGGGAGCTGGGGGGCACGGAGAAGAGTAGCGAAGCGCAGGAGGTGCCAGAGTACGGGGCAATGGCAGACGGAACAGCGGCTGGTCTGGGGTAAGGGAGAGGTTTAGGGGATGTGAAAACTGGCATGGTGCGGGCTCGGGATGTGTGCAAGGTGTAAGGGGTTAGGCAGCAGCCTGGGGGCAATGACAGTGGCTGTGTGGTGTCGATTAGGAGGACAGTCAGGATGCTAGAGAGATGCTGGGGGGGGGTAAGGCAGAGGCTTGGGTGTGAGGGGCTGGCTGGGGATTGGGGTGCTGTGTGGTGCCTGGGCTGAAAAGTGCAAGGGGAGCTGGAAATGGGAGGGGACTGACTGCAGCAGGGTGGTAGGGTACAAGGGGTTACTGTGCAGGAAGGTGGTACCTGCTATGGTACTGGCTGGTGTGGGACAGAGTGACGGGGTGGTGACTGGTGGCTATGAGAAGAGCTGGGGACAGGAGGCTTTGAGAAGTGTTGATGTGCAGAACACTGGCCAGGGATGTATGCTGGGGGGGGGTGCAGCACGTGGCTCAGGTAAAGCCTTGAGGACTGAGCTTATTTGTCTTTCCCCGTAGGATGCAGCGGTGGCCGGTGCTGCTTTTCCTGGCCTGGGTCTGCTTTCTCTTCTTCTCTGGTATTGGGCTCTTCATGAGTGGCTTCCTGCTCACCCGTATTGAGCTTGCCAACAGCAGTTCCTGCTCAGACCCACTCGCACCACCACCGTGGGACAAGCAGAACCTCCCGCCAGGCTCCTGTTGGGTGCCCCAGCGCTTTCCCAAGATCGTGCTTGTTATCATCGATGCCCTTCGTTTTGAATTTGCCTTGTTTAACCCGGCCAAGGTCAACCCACTGCCCTATGAGAATAAGCTGACTTTTCTGCACCACCTGGCAACTTCTCAGCCCCACCATGCCCGTCTCTACCGCTTCCTAGCTGATCCCCCCACTGCCACCATGCAGCGCATCAAGGGCCTCACCACCGGGTCACTGCCCACTTTCATTGATGTAGGCAGTAACTTTGCTACCTACGCGATCCAGGAGGACAACCTGCTGGCACAGCTGGTGCAGAATGGTACGTGTGATGTCCAGACAGAACTGTTTAGCACACCTCCTGGCTGTCAGCTAATTCTTTCACCCTACCCCAGACTTGACTGAAGCTATTATGCAGGTGGGCTTTCTCTGTCTGGTGCTGGGAGTGAGGAGCAGGTGGGACCAGGTTTAGGGTTTATTCAGAGATGGTGAGAAACATGTGAAGGTGGCTGTACTAGTGGTGGCTGCCACAAGGTTACCACCAGGAGTGGCTCTGACATGCCAAGGGCACTGCAAGTCCATTGGCAGTCAGGTGAGACGCCTGATGAGGGCGGAGCTTGAGTCAGGTATGGTATGGGAACCTCACCTGCCTGCATCTGTTACCACATTTTCTGTACAGTTCAGTGTTGCCTAGATGCGCTTAGTGAGGCAGTAAAGAGTTTCTTGTTAGGATGGGATGATGGAGCAGAGTGAGGATGGTATGATGCTGTCCTGCATTGCTTGGAAAGATTTACTTCTGGGGCTTGCTAAATGCCAATCATGCTTTTGCCTGGGATGTGGCAATGGGTTGCCAGCTTCCCTGTGTGAGGAAGGCAGGCAAATGCAGTCAGTCATCAGAGTGCAAAAGCACTGGTAGACCTTGTGCCACAGCATTAGCTGTATGGGAGGCCGTTTCTGCTGCCAAGCTGGAAAGGCTCAGAAAGCACAGCAGCGTGGCTGGTTGCAGACATGGCAAGGACAAGCAAAGTGTGGGCAATGGTAAGCATCCGTGCTCTTGCCTTTTCTGCATATAAAAGCCCACCACAGTTATGTTTCAAGTTGGAGCCCAGGACTCAGCTTCTGATATCTGCTGTCAGTAGCCATCTATTGTGCTGTGTCTTACAGTTGGATTGTGCAGCCCTTGGCAGTGCTCTGTCTGCTCGGTACTACAGTAATACAAATGAATGACCATCTACTTTTTGGCCTGTTTAGTCTATGCGTCTTTCTACTAAGGTGACATGGCAGAGGTTAATGATCAGTAATGTGGTTGGAGCTGGGAGCACTTAGAGACTTACAAAGGGGACAGACCTCTCCCTTTATTCAAGCTCACTTGCAACCAGATGGTGATTTAAAAGTCTCAGTCTCTTTTATTATGGGTTTTAAAGGAGCCAGTGCTCCAGCACATGAGCTGGATCTTCCCAGACTTGGCACTAGTGTGTTTAATGATGTGACTCGGGTGGGCTTCCTGCTCTCATCAGTTCATTTTTTTCTGCCTCAGGAAGAAGAGTGGTCTTCATGGGTGATGATACCTGGGATGGACTCTTCCCAAAGAAGTTTTTCCGCTCTTATTTTTTCCCTTCATTCAATGTGAAGGATCTTCACACTGTGGACAATGGGATCTTGCAGTATCTTTATCCTACTGGTAAGTAGTTCTTCCCCATAAGGCTGATCCACCCCTTTTGTTATACAAGGTTCCTACTACAAGGTTAGGGTAGAACTGAAGAATTTTTATGTGATAGCACTGTGTAGTCACACCCACTCATGTCTGCTGCCCGGGGATTACAGTCATCTTAGCTGGATTTCCACAGATAAGCCAGCTTTGAGGACCCATGAACTGTTTCTCTAAATACTGTTTCTCCATTTGGGAGGTAGGGCTGTACAGTAGGACTGGGCTGCAATTTTGAGTACAGTGTCTGTCCTAGAAATATACAGCCAGGAGGAGCAGCTCTTTCCTCTATTTTGCTGCATGGCTGCCTGGCGGTGCTTTAGGACAATCCGTAGTCCTGCCACCCAGTGGAAGGAGAGAGCAAACTGCTGCTCCAAGTCTTAGGGAGAAGTTGAAGTCTGAGGTTGATTTGTGAATTTTATGTGATTTCAGACTCCCTTTTGAGTCTTAGGTTAGGGAAAATGTTCTTTGCTTTATCTGCATATAAATCTAGATAAGTCAAAGTTGCGGCGGTCTTTTAAGGTGAAGATGAGGAAATTGCCCTACTGATGGGTATTTCCTTTTAGTTTGTCATTCAATTTGTCGTTTAACTGCAAATGTATTGATTTCCACGTGCTGAGACCCTGGAGTAGAAGGGAGGGGTACATCCCTAGCTGGGGACAGCATTTGTATGCCAGGCCCATGTTCCATGTGGGATGCAGAGAGGCACATGGATGAGTCTAACCTGAAATATCTTCAGGGGAGAACTGGATTTCTGGATTTTCCTTTTCCTGAGCGTCCCCTTGGTTTTGCAAGAGGGGAAGAAGCAGCAGTTTCCAGAAGCAGCTGTACAGCTCTGGCAGAGGGATCCAGGAGTAGAGAATGTTCTTAATCCTAGGCTACTGTGTGGTAAGAGTTTCCTTGTTTTGCAGTGAACAGTGGTGAGTGGGACTTGCTGATTGCTCACTTCCTTGGTGTGGACCACTGTGGGCACAAACATGGACCTGACCATCCTGAAATGGCCAAGAAGCTCACCCAGATGAATGAGATGCTCAGGTGATGATTGCAGTGGTAGTGGGTTGCCAATTGGTTCCTGCTTTTGGCCAAACTAGGGGGTCTTACGAGGGGATTTATGGATACAGAAAACCTGCTACCAGGGAGAATGGATGTGACCAGTAGCAGCTGAGAGCCCAGCTATTGGACAGTCTTGTCTGTGTAGGCATATGTTCACAAGGGAATGGCAAAGAACAGGGTTTGGTTTCAGAGCCGAGGCCATCTTCAGATCTTGGAGCCTTGGTTCTCAATAAAACCATCAGTTGGTGGAGCCTCACTTTCTGCATCTTAAATTAGAGGTTGTCACACTGACACTTAGCTAATGTTTGAGAAACATTTGGAGAACCTTGGCTAGGGAATGCTGAATTTACTGCACAGGTCTGCAAGTTGTGTGTTTTTGTCAGAAGGCTGAATGGAATCCAGAAATTGTGCTTACACAGCCGTGCCTGAAGCTAAAATGCTATGGCCGTTGACTCAGGATTGATTTCTTTTTTGCTGTTACAAGGAGGGGGTAACATGCCTTTCTGTATGTGAGAGTGCATATGCATTGTGCTGTACTTTTTGCATCCTTCAGAGACAGATCCCACATCTTTTTCCTTAAAAGTAGGAGTTTGCTCACACAGTGTAATGCAATAGGTAAGACCCTCATGGGATTAGCCTGAAATCGGGAATATTCCTTCCGAATTGCATTATTTTTAGAGATCCCCTGCGGCCTCGAGGAACACTCACAGGAGATTTAGACAACATCAGTCCACCTCATTTCAGCACTCTGACTTTTTAGTTCATTTTTTAAGCATCCGTTGTTCCAGTCCCTGGTTTAGTTGATACAGCTTTGTGTCAGCACCTAGTTTTGCTCAGGTCCTTTGGTGAGCTTCACCTCTCTCACATAATCAGGCTTGGAAGGGACATATCCTCTCCCACCTGTGCTCCCGGAGGCTGATGACTTTCCTTATATGTGGTGACAGGTCCTTGGTGGATCACTTGGGGAATGACACTCTCCTTCTGGTGGCTGGAGACCATGGCATGACAGAGACTGGAGACCATGGTGGAGATAGCCAGAGGGAAGTGAATGCAGCACTGTTTGTGTATAGTAAAACACCTCTGTTTGGCACCGACCCTCCTGAGGTAAGAAGCAGATCTTTAGTTGCTACTGCCTGAGGTGGCATCTTGGGCAAAAACTGCACTGTGGGGTGCAAAGCATAACAGCTCAATCAGAATTGCTTAGATTGGGAGGGAGAGGGAGTCTATCACCTTTCCTGACAGAGGAGTGGAAAACCTGACAAATAACGCAAATAACCGAAGTTAAAAATACCTGGATTTAATTAATATCAGGTTGCATCAAACACAGTTTGGTATACTTAGTAAGACAAGTTTGTTTGAGAAAAATGTGATTGCAAGAGGAGTGAAAGCAGATTCTGTTGATCAAACTGCTACTTAGTTTGTAGCAGATGTGTGACAGGGCAGGCAGCTTCCCACAGACCTTCTGAAAGGGTCTGCAGGAATGATGTATGCTGTCAGCTTTGGAGACAGAGCCATGACCTGCATGTTGGGCCAGTATTCAGATCCCTCCAACTGTGAGGAATGTTTGTGTAGGGTCAGACGAGCTGTTAGACAGTGAGAGCAGATCCAGGGACCTGCAGGCATCTTCCGTCATCTGCCTTTGGCAGGATTTAGTTTCCCCTGTGTTTTAACCCTTGTCTTTCCCAGTATCACCTCTCAACAGGGATGCCTCACCATCATCCTTTCTCCTGAATGAAAGTCTACATTGCTGTGTCCTTTCCAAATGTCTGATTCCTCCCTTGTCTCTCCAGGAGCCTGAGTCCATTCCCCAGGTGAACCTGGTGCCCACTATGGCCCTGCTGCTGGGTGTGCCCATTCCCTACAGTAACATAGGGGAAGTGATGGCTGAGCTGTTCTCCAGGGATGGTGATGCTGTGTCTGAAGCCTTGCAGCAGCTCTTGGTTTATCACATCAATGCCAAACAGGTACGGCAGGGAAAGACTTGCTGGCAGTCCTGTGGTAGTGCCAGGGGTTAGTTGTGTGATCTTCGCTCTTGGATGTATTGGAAATTCACTGCATTCGGCTTCTTGGGAGCTGCTTTCAGCTCCCAAGTTGTTCGGAAGCTGGGAAGGTAGCACTGTACTATGTCTATGGCAGGCCTCACTGCTAAACTGGAGGAGAGAAGTAAAGTTTTCTTAGGCCCACACCTCTGCTGCTTGGTATAGGTGAGACAGCAATATGGTGTCATCTTCATAGAGAACTTTGTGAGTTACCTGCTTGCAGTGTTTGTTTGGTAAAAGACAATCATATTCCAGACATTAATGGGAAGCACCTGTTTAGTACCTGGTAATGAGCGCTGCACTGTAGAAAAACACTGACCTGGAAGGTGTTATTTGCTTCATGATAAGGTCCCAGGTGGTTAGAAGTGGGTTTGTTTACTTGGAGAAGCTGATGGGAAGGTTGTTTCCTCGAGGCTGAAAATGACTAGGGACAAGTTTCATTAATAGGGATTGAGGAGTACATGCAGTTCACACCAAGTGCAAGAGAATGTAGAACCTCAACAACTAAATGACAACTTGAATGAGCATATATTTTATGGCATATATTTTATGCCATGTGCCAGCCATAAAGGAAGCCCAGGGAGTGGGACAGGCCATGTGCTAGGGCAAGAGCTCCTATGGAAGATGTGGAGACTGTGTGTGAGGCACCTGGCACTTTTCAGAACCAGATTTGTCACATGTGTTACAAGGTGCGTATCTCACCTAAAAGCCTGGCTGCCTGTGAGGGATCCTGCATTGCTAGAAGCACACTGCTAGCCTGACGTTAATTCCCCAAGCCCACAGTCAGGGCTCTGATGTAGTCCTGTGGTTCTCAAGGAAGAAGGCATACCAAAGCAGGACCTTATTTTGACCCAGATGCCTGGAAACAGCTATGTAGATTGGGCACCATTACTGCATATCAGTGAAGAGTTGGAGAGCATGTTATTGCTAATGGGAAGGCAGAAGCGTTCATTGTCTGCTTCCTATTTATATAGGAGCAGTGTGCTTTGTCATTTAGAGATGGTAATAGACTTTACCGTCCATTAGCCACTGAGAATATTCATCATGTATGGCGAATTAGCCATACCTAGAGCTGTCTCTTAAATCATTGCAGCTAGTTGTCTGAGTGTTTCTGGCTCGATCACACTGGTTTTAAAGAAGCATTGGCATACTGAGGAGGTCATGCAAGCCTGGGAGAGAGCTAGCACATGTATTTACCATTCAAGGACAGGAGCAGACTGGTTCTTCCAGTGCTTCAAAGTGACTGGAAGCCATGTGAACTTATCCATGTACTTCTGGAATTGAGCTGATCTGCACTGTTGAGCAGCTGAATGTTCTTACAGGTGCCCTGACTTGTTAATGCTCTCTTAAGACATTTGTGGCAACTCTGGGGTCGTAGCTGGCTCTGTTCCTGTGGACTTAAAGGAAAAGGCAGAAGGAACCCTCCTTAGTACGGTGGCTTAATGTATCTGTCAAAAAGAGTGAACAGTTTGATTTGATCCACTGCAAGCTGTTTAATTTGATGTCTGGTGTCATGGAAAAAGAATTAACAACACAAGATGAAAGTTGGCAGTGGTTCGGAGTAATAGCTGCTGATGACTTGAAATTCTGGGGGACATTTACCTTGTGGTTACCAAAGACTCTATGTATGAACTTGTAATGATGTGTAGTGTTAGCAGGTGGAGAACTGGGTGGCTGAAAGGTGTCAGCACAGTTGTCAGGATAGATATATTACTTCAGAGGGACAGTGCTTTGGCAGAAGGATTGAGTTTTCTGCCAGTCATGTCCTGCATCTGAGTGACAAGTCCCATATGATGCACCTTAAGACGTGGCTGTCATTGCAGGGGCTGGCAGTTTGAGACTGCTTACACTCCAAAAGGGTTATGTGAGGAAGGTGGTAGCGAGTCCCCTTCCCAACACTGCTTTCTGATTCTGTGTCCTCTCTCCTGTTGCAGGTGGACCGCTTCCTGCACTCCTACTCACTGGTTGCTCAGGACCTGCCAGCAGAGCAGCTCCAGCACCTGCAGGAGCTCTTCTCCAGCGCTGTAGAGGAGCACGTTCAGCTCTTGGCCCAGGTGCAGAGGACAATGCTGGTGTCTCCGGAATTGGAGTCCAAGCTCAGAAGCCTCATCAGTCGCTTCCAGCTTTATCTGCGGCAGGCACGGGCTGTGTGCACCCAGTCCTGGGCCCGCTTTCATCCTCTGCGTATGGTGGGGGGCTGCACCCTCATTGCTGCTTCCTGCTTGCTCTGCTATGTGGCCTCAGAGCTGGCCACAATGTCTGACTCTTTCTATCGCAGCTGCCTCCTGTACCCCCTTCTCTGGGGACTGGTGACAGCTGTTCTGTGTGGGCTAGCCTGTGTGCTCACCCAGGAGGAGCTGGATCTCCTTCTGCTATTGTCTTGGGCAGCTGCAGCATCTCTGCTGGGCTTTTTCTGGCACTGGTGGGGCTGGCATCCCAAGCGAGCCCGTTTGTTGGGCACCCAGCCACCCTTAGCCAGCACTGGTCTGAGGCAGAGGCTGCGAGTGTGGCTGGGGCTGGCATTCCCCATGGGCATTCTTCTTTTCCGCTGCGGAGCTATGTTCTCTGATAGCTTTGTGATAGCTGAGGCCCAAGTTGCCCCGTTCCTGTTGGCCTCACTGGTGATGCTGCTGATAGGGAAGCTCCACTGGGATGGCCGCTTGGCTGTACCAGAAGGTTCCAAACAGCAGCCTCTTGGCTTTTCCTCTTACCGAAAAGAGAGCTGGCACCTGCTGTGCCTTGTGGCTGTGCTTCTGGTTTGTGTGCGACTCTCTGGTTTTTTCCACCAGTGCCGTGAAGAAATCCCTCAGTGCCGGCCCTCTGTTTTCCTTCCACCTCTTGCCAGCCTGAGAAACACACGGGCCAAGAACCTCTTCTACCTCTTATGTGTGGCCTTGCTGGCTGGGCTGGTGTATGCAGTGCGGAGCTGGCTGCGACACTACGGCAATCTGAACAGCTCAGACCCCCTTGTGCTCTTTGTGCGCTGGGGTTTCCCACTGGTGGTCCTTTGCATTGCCTGCTACTGGGCTGTTGCGTCCAGTGCTGAGGACTCTCTGGGCAAGCTGCAGGAGCTGGTGCAGTTGGCAGTCATTGCCTTTCCATGGGCTGTGTACGGGTTAGTGTTTATTGGGTTGCTGCTCCTGCTGTGCCATCCCATGACAGTGTTTGCAAAGGACTCACGGGAGTCTGCGGGATCCATTGTCACTCCCTACCAGGGGATTCCCAGCTCCAAAGTTGACTTGCTCCAGGTCATCCCTCAAATCTACAAGAGGATGCAGGAGTCTGAGAAGAGTCGCCTGGAACGGCGCAGCTGCAGGGCCACAGTTGCAGCCTATGGGCTAGGGAGTGTGTACTCAGCAGCCCTGGTCATAGCACTCACCCTCCTGGGCTTCCTCTTGATGCTCCTGCACACTGAGCGGCTCAGTCTTGCCTTCCTGCTCCTCTTCTTGGAGGCCTTTGTGCTGCTGCACATCCACACACGTGCCAGAAACCTCGCAGGAGACACTGGTGAGTCAGGGTTCAGTGGAACATCATTTGGATGTGCATCCTGAGCATTACAAGACTGCAGCCTCATCCTGTTTTCACTGGGAGAGGCAGAGTCCAGTCTTTGCTCCTGGGGAATGGCAGTACACAGATCCTCCTTGCGGGATCCTTGTAGATTATTTAGAGCTGCTTAAATTCTCTAATAGAAGAGGTGCATGCAGTGTGGAGGCAGTGTGGGAGAAGAAGGGAGTCCTACCCCAATACTTCTTTCCAGAAGTGGGAGCAGCTGCTAAGCCCTCTGTTGCTGACAGAGTCCAGCAGCAGGGTGGGCAGCAGAGGGAGCACCTGGCCACGTACTGGCATCTTGACTAGTTTCTGTCACAGAAGAGCGAGTGGGAGGGGAACATGAGAGAAAACCCTGTAGGTTTCTTCGGGCTATCTTGTTCCTTGATGCTGACCTTTCTCTCTCTCTCTCTTTTTCTCTCTCAGAGCCTTTTTCAGTGCCCTGGTTTGCAGTCATCTCATGGCTCCTTGCTGCTTCCCAGTTCTTCTATTCCACGGGCCATCAGCCCATCTTCCCGGCCATCCACTGGAATGCAGCCTTTGTGGGCTTTCACCTTGACCACAGCACAAACCTCCTTCCTGCTGTCCTGGTGGGCGCCAACACGTTTGCCTCCCATATCCTCTTTGCAGGTAAATCAATTTCTTCCTGGGCCATTGAGCCTGAGCAGACATGGCTTTGCCTTGTCTGGACACCTGCAGGCTGAGCACGAGGTGATGAAGGCTCCGGCACCAACTGAACAGCAGCATCCTCACTGTCCCCTTCTGGGGCTGCAGAGCTGCCCGTGGCTTGCAGCCTCCATGCAGTTGTGCCTGACCAGCAAGCTGGAGCTGGAGTATATGATTCCTGCCACGTCCAGGGCATGACGGCAGAGCCTAGACTGCTCCTCATCTCCTGGGCTCCTGGTAACTTCATGTGCCTTTGTCCTCGAGGTAGTTGGCTGCCCTCTGCTCCTGCTTTGGCCCTTTGTGTGTGAGATGCCCAGCTCACAGAAGAAGAAGTCCAAGAGGGAACCTCAGGAGGAGCTGCAGACGATGGATGAACACATGATGGAGATGAGGCTGCGGGAATCCCCAGAGAAGTTCTCCACTGCTCTGCTGCAGCTGGGGCTGAAGTACCTCTTTGTCCTTGGGGCACAGGTATGGTCTGAGGTGGGATGGCTGTCTGGGAATAAAACGGTGCTGTGTGCTGTATGTGCTGTGCCATGGGGCACTTTGAGATGAGACGGGGCTCAGTTGGGTCAGAGACAGGCCAGGGGAGAAATGTTGAGGTACAGGTGAAAAAGCAGATGCAAAGATCCTCTTCTTAATCTGTGCAATTTACCATTTGCTTTGAGAAGGGCAACAGCATGGAAGCAGCAGTACAAATTAGGTTGTTTTTTGTTTCGATCCGCCCAGGAGCATCTGTTTGGAAACTGCAAATTTTAATCCCATTTATCTTCCTGGTCACAAATCACCTTTGTTTTTTGTCTGTGCTGGGAGCTAAATGTCAGAAACTTAATCCCATGAAAGTAAACAGCTTTCTGGGGTTTAACTTTTCAATTTTCCTATATGGTCAGACCAGAAACAGTGTGAGATGAGGAGGAGGCCATGCGTGAATGCCCTTCTCTCTGAAAGACTAGGTCAGCTTAGCTGTAGTGGGAGCCCTCCTGTGTGCTGTCCTTGGCCAGCCCTTTCCTTGAAGGGCCTGTATGCACCATGAGTTGTTTGTCTTTCCTGATGTGATGATGGGAGGGAGTCGTCTTTGGGATGCTTATTTCTGATGTACTGGCCTCTCAGGTCTGCACAATTTAGTATTGCTTTCAGGTATGGACCTGTTGGCCAGAAGGACTCTGCAGAGTGCCACTTGTAACTTTATTTTCCTGGTCTCACCAACAGCTTCTGGCCTGTGTGTGTGCAGCTGTGATCCTCAGGAGGCACCTCATGGTCTGGAAGGTCTTCGCCCCAAAGTAAGTTGCAGGAGTTAGTCTGATGCTGAGTGTTGTCTCATATTGCTGAAGTCTTGGCTACAGTTCATAGCTAGTAATGCTGGAAGTGACCATGTGATTGATCTCAGATAACTTTTCACTAGTAGAGGCTGTAGGATTGGCCTTGACTAATTTCTGCTTCAGGTTCAGAAGCTGGACTCAGACTGGAGCATAGTCCTTTCTCCTTGATTTTCAAGGACGCCCAGAGCCCACCTGCAAGTTAAAGAATATTCAGGGCAGAGAGGCAAAGGTAGTGTTATCAGCCTACAAATGAGATGCAGACCTTTGGGATAGTAGGCATGTGGGATGTCCTTGACCTCCGGGAGTTCCCAAATCTCACTTTAGTGTCTTCCTGAATGGCCTTGAAACCAGCAAGGAACCAAAGGCATGCTTGGCTTCTGGATCGCGAGCAGCATCCACTGCTAAGGAATAAATGCAATCCACGTTTTATTACTGGTGGTGCTACCAGTCCCTCACTGTCAGGGAAAATGATCTGCTGGGGCTGTGGGTAGCATGATACCTTATTGCATCTGTTGTGCCTCCAGGTTCCTCTTTGAGTCTCTGGGCTTCATGGTGAGCAGCATCTGCCTCCTTCTGGGGATCTCCCTGGTGATGCGTGTGGACTGTGCCGTTAGCACCTGGTTCAGCCAGCTCCAGCTCAGGTAGCACCGAAGATGTGGGGAACCTGACTTGCTCGTCGGCCAAGGCTGTGGTCATCTCCCTGATTCCCTAGTGCCAGGAGGGGTTCAACGGCCACCAGCAACGAGTGCCTGCTGACAGCAGTTTGGGATTATCCCTAGCTCCCTGCCTCAGTGTTGTGCAAAAGAACCAGTGCCAGCTGTTCCCTGTTCATTGTGATGCTCTGCAGGGAGCATGCTTCTCAATGATTGAGGTTGGAACTCTTGTTCATTTGTTAGCAGCAGGAGGAAGCCAAGAAGCAAGAAGAGTCCTGAGGTGCTTCTCTGCAGAACCAACAGCAGGATGTCTTGCTACTGCATTCCCAAAAACTGCCCCAACTGTGCTGCTAGTAGGCTACAGTGGTCTGCAATGTGCCTGGAGAGCATCATCTTGCCTGTGCAGAGACAATGATTCACTTGAAGGGGCCTGCTAAGGAGGGACAGAGAGAAAAGGCTACTATAACTGTGCCCCCTTGCTGGGTCCTACAGCCACCACTTCTCTCTGCATGCTCAGTTTTCATGCTGGAATCAGAGTGCACACAGTTATGCTAGCAGATGGTTCCTTGGGTCTTGGTTGCACCTGCCTTCCTGTCAGCCTAGTTCATTGCTCTTAATGAGGCCTCTCCTGTCCTATACTCACTCCTGTTTTCCTGATGTTCCTAAACAGTACTAGCGGCTGAGTAGAGCTGACTGGGCTGTCTTGGACAGCCTGAGGCAGGCATAGTTTTTTGGGAAGATTTATAGTAGGGTAAATTGTGTCCATGACTGGAAAACTTCACTCATGACCTTGGTCTGCACTGTCCATATAGTCAGGGCTGTAGCAGCTAGGGCTCTTGGTCTCCTCCTGAGCACACGCTGCAGGATGCTTGGTAGTTGATTAGGAACAGTTATTTGCTAGCAGGATGTAGTGACAGACCATTTGACTCACCCCTGTATTGGATCTTGTTAGGAAGAAAGGAAGGTCCTGTGAGGCTGACTGCGGGATTGACCTTGGTGAGAGCTGAGAACAGCTGCTGGAGATTTGTGAGCAGGTGACAACTCCTGCATGGTGGCCTAATGCACTGGTATCCATGTATGTGCTGGGGGAAGTTTCTGTCACCTTGATGGCATCCTAGGCATTGTGGAGGATGGCATCTGTGATCCAGTACTGGGTGCTTATAACCCTCTTGATCTTGCTTTTCTGCATGAGGCTTTGTGCTTCAAGTGAGCTATCTCGAATCTGCTTTTGACTGTGTGCTGTCAGATGTATATCTGTGTGGGCAGAAGTGGAAGATGGTGACCATGGTGCCTGGCTGCATTCCAGCTAAACTCCCCCTGCACTGTTGATGGCAGCTGGGATTCCTTACTGCCCTGAACCACTGTGTGGCATTATTTGGTGCTATGAAACTTTTCATCTCTTTCCCCTCTGGAAAGAGCTGAGGACTGCTTGCCTGAGATTCTTCCTTCAATTTTTGTTCTGGTCCCTGCTTAGTTTTTTGACTCATGCATCCTAACTGCTCCTGCTTGAGTTCCTCACTCAGTCTGAGAGTCTGCCTGTGTAACTTCAGTTTCTTCCTCATCGCTGCCCTGGAAGGCCCTGAGGAAAGTGTCTAGCCATCTCAGTGATTGTTTGAGTTCTTACTGTCATGTTTCATGTGCCCATTAGCTGTGGAAAACATCCTTTGAGGACAGGTTTAGCTTTGTGTTTTGCACAACCTGGGTGGTAGTGCTTGCGCAGGTGTCAGGAGGCAATTCTAGGGAGACTTACACTGCTCTAATTTTGAACTTTCATTGCTTGGCCAGCTTCTATCCTACTGCTTCTGCTCTTCTATCTCAGCTTCGTATTTCTTCACCTCTGTGATCCTGACCTGCTTAATTTCACCTGACAAAACCAGGGAATCTTTTGTAGCTGACAAAACTGTCTTGACTGTCTCCCTGCAACTTGGTTGCATGCACAGCAGTGCTGATGCAGGGAAAGGGGCAGTAGTATGTGGCTAGGAGCTGCACAGAAACAATGCAGCCCACAATTAGATAGGCTTAAACAGTTTCATCATCCTTCAGATAGGTTATTGACTATATACTGTGACTCCTTAGTGGCCAAAGGGTTTTCAGGTATTGCAGGGTAATGCTGAGGGATGAGAGTGCTTTTGTTTGGAAAGAAGGGATGGAAGTAGCAACTAACCAGTGAATTTTCATTTAACGTGACATTAGATAATGTGTTACTAACCTCCAAGTCTGGAGCCCCCATATGTCTTGTTGTAACTGTATAACCCAGTCAGGAGCTTTCTGCCTGAATGTCTTTGTGTTGGCAGAAGTCTGTAAGGGCACTAATGCTGTGATACTGGCCTGCAGGACCCCCGCTGCTGCCATCCAGGCCCCTGGGCTTTGTTCTCTCTTACCTCTTGGACTAGTTCCTCTTTTAGCAGCTGCCATCATGCTGCCAAACCTTCCCATGTCTGTTGTTCATGCACAGATTCCTTTGCTCAGCCCCTTGCCTCCAAGGTTGTGGTGGCTTTGTGGGCCTGCTGGAACCAGAGGCTTATGGTCTGGGAGGCTGGGACAAAGCAGAGAGAACAGAGCTGCAGCTGTGTAAAAACTCACATCTCACCAGAGAATGACTTGGACAGTGGCAGTCCCCACTGCAGAGTGAATATTAGGACTTTGTTTTAGCCACATATTTTAGTAGATTTGAGCCTGGGTCAAAAGCTGAAGCTCCCATGAGAGCTTCCAACAAATCATTATGCCTACTCATGCCTCAGTCTACTCTCCCGAATTACTGCAACCTCATTCCCTGACTCCTCTTACAGAGGTACAAGGATGTAGCTTTGAGTCACTTCACCTGGATTTATTACTTGCAGTAATGAGACTGCAAGTACATAATTGCCACTGCAGTGATGCCAAGGACAGAGGACTGGCCTTATACTGACTCTCTGCCAAGGGAGACTGGCTACTACACCAAAGAATTTAGAGTCGAGATAGGTTTTCCAAGGGCTGGAGCTGCTCTTATTTTCTTCCATTCATGTGTTTAGTCTTTACTGGCCTTCCCTAATGGCCTTTGAGCTAATCATTTGGCTGCTGTTCTTCTGAGTGTTTTGGGGATAAGAGTTCATATTTGTTCAAAGCTTGATGACCTTGGAATCACTACATGCTGCTGGTGGTGGAACAAACGTGGCTGTGCTTGCTCATTTAAAACCCCAAAAAGCGTGTGGTGGAAGGTGCATACTGATCCGAGGGGAGGAAACCTGGCATGCTGCGGGAGAATGCTCTGCTGTGCACTCTCCCATTCAGACTGTCACCATAGCTGGCTGCTTCTCTCATGGAGCTGAAGCAGGAAGCAGCAGCATCCTGTCCTTTCCTCCCCTCCGTACTGCCTGCCACTTCCCCAGGTCCCATGCCCCTCCCTGCGCAATTTGGGCCGGATATCCTTGGAGAGGCAGGGATAAAGCCGGCCATCACTCCTGCACATGATCTGGTCTCTTGGTGGTACAATTCAACAGCACTGAGCTCTGGATTTGGGATGGAAACTTGCAGAGCGGTGCTACACAGAGACATTCTGGCTGGGCCAGGCTCTGAGCTCTGACTGAGCTGCAGATCATAGAATCATAGAGTGGCCTGGGTTGAAGAGGCCCACAATCATCTGGTTTCAACCTCCCCCTTGTTTGTGTGCAGGGTCACCAACCAGCAGCCCAGGCTGCCCAGAGCCACATCCAGCCCAGCCTTGAATGCCTGCAGGGATGGGGCATCCACAGCCTCCTTGGGCAACCTGTTCCAGTGCGTCACCACCCTGTGTGGAAAAACTGCCTCCTAATATCTCACCTAGAGCTCCCGGCCTCAGTTTAAAGCCATTCCCCCTTGTCCTGTCACTATCAACCCATGTAAACAGCCGTTCCCCCTCCTGTTTATATGCTCCCTTCAGGTACTGGAAGGCCACAATAAGATGACCGTGTTCTTTACAGGAGAGCTGGACTAGGAAACCTTTAACGGTCCCTTCCAGCTGGAACCACGGGTAAGCTCAGGCCGTACCTTGAAGCGGGCCGCGGTTTGGGCCTCCTCGGCCACCGTCGCCCCTTCTACGGTGAGAGCTCAGCCGTTGCTATGGCGACCGCCATCTCCCGACCAATGGCGGCGAGGACAAGGAGAGCGGCAACCAATGAGAGGAGGGCGGGAAGGCGGGAGGAGAGCGGCGCGCGGGCGGCGGCGGCCATGAAGCGGCTGCGGTGCGGGGCGGCCCCGGAGCCGGGCTGCCTGCAGGCATGGGCGGCCGAGTGCGAGGCCCTGGCCGGGCGATGGCGGGTGAGGCCCTCCCCTCATCCCCCTCTCCGTCCCCATGGCTGCCTCGCGCGGCCCCCCGTACCGGTTGTCCCCGGGAAGGTGGGCCCAGGCGTGAGGCCAGCGGGTGAGCGTGTCCGTTGCAGGCAGCGCGGGGCTCGGCGCACGGAGGAGCGGCTACGGCGGCGCGGCGGCTGCGAGGCGCCTTCGGGGAGCTGCTGCTGCGGATGCAGGGTGAGGGGCGGCCTTGCTTCGACCTCCCGCCCGCTGCAGACCCGGAGCCGGGGCTTGCGGGGCGCTGGCGTTCCCAGGCTGCTTCCTTGGGAATCCCGTTGCTTGGTGCAGGCTGAAGGGAGGAGGGTGATGCGTTCTCGGCTGCCTTGAAGCTGACCTTAATCCTTGATCAAAGGGATTAAGGGTCAGCCCCGGCCTTTGTCTGAGCTCGTTAGGCAATGCAACCGAGTTTAGGTATGTCTGGAAAATGAGAAGCAGCCTCTCCTTGTAAGGGAGTGGTTGTAGGAGAGGCGCTGCGTGTCATCGTGCTGTGCTGAGGAGCTAAGGAAGGGCTGGGGCTGTTCAGCCTGGGGGAGAGAAGGCACTGGGGAGACATGAGAGCAGCCTGTAAGTATCTAACTGAAAGAAGGAGACAGACTTCAGCAGGATCTGTTGTGATAGGACAAGGGAAATGCTTTTGAATTAAACGAAGGTTTAGACTGGGTATAACAAAAAAGTTTTTTACAGTGAGAGTAGCTAAACATTGGAACGGGTTGCCCAGAGAGGTGGTGGATGCTCCATCCCTGGAGATGTTTAAAGTCAGGCTGGAGGGATCTGAGCACCTGACAGAGCTGTGGATGTGTCATCCAAAATCCGAGGAGAAAACACTCTAACTCCAGTGTGGTGCTAGAAAGCAGCATTCCTTTTTTCCTCACTATATGCACTGGGCGACTTGACAAACAAGTGTGCTCTCTCAGAGTTGTGTGTTTAAACTAATAAGGCATACCTATGCGATACATTGGCATACGTTTTCATTCTTTTCCAAGAACTCATTAATATACGCTGATGTCTCTCTGGGCATGCTCAGTTGTATTTAGGATAGTTGTATGCCCACTTTATCCCCATTTTTCCACCATCAGCTTAACCACTGAAACTTCTGGCTGACCTTTAGCTGTTTTTCCCCAGTTTAGCAAATTTCCCTTACTTACTACACCAATCTGAGGAAAACATCCTTGCACCTGGTAACATGCAAAAAGAAGTATTCTGTTATGACTCCAGTTCTTCTTGCGAAACAGAACTAAGAGAAAATAAGGCTGTTCACACACCATTACATTACATTACATTGCGTTACAGTACATGTCCTTACATTAATATATCTTATTGCTAAATAGACTAACCTGTTTCAGTTGTTCCTGATCACTGCAGGAGAACTGAACCAGGTGACCATTCAGGGTCCCTTCCAACTCAAATGATTCTCTGATTCCTTGCTGCAAGTGGGCTACAGAGAGAACCTGGTGAGAGAGAAATGCTCTTAGGAGGATTTAAGGAGAAGAGCAAGTAGGTTGTGCTGTGGAGGCACCTGGGAAGAGACAGCGCAGGAGATCTGTTCAAGATATTAGATCACTACTGGAAGAGGGCGGGTTTTTGGTGATCTTTTGGAAGTGCTGTAAGATCTCTGGCCTGGAATGCTGCAGTGTCTGGATACCAGAGGAGCAGATGGCTCCTCTGCAGGCTCCTCTGGCATTGCTGGCATCTGGAGAGGTAGTTAGAATCTGCTGTGACTCTAGTTTGTGCAGTCCTCAAGTTGTAGATTCTCACCATAACAACAAAATATTTGACAGGAAACTTCAGTTGTCAGAAAGCATGGGTAGTCGTAGGGCTTTCTTCAAGCTGTAAAAAAGAAGGTCAGTGTCTCGTTGGGTTTGATTACAGGCTTGCCACCTGTCCTCCCCACAATGCCTCTGGAGCTTACCGTACTCTACAACTCCCTGCTGTTTGTCATGGGAACGTCTGACTGCACCATCAAAGGAGAAGCAGAAGGAATACGCCATGGGCTTCTCAGGGGTAAGGAAGACTGTCTCTGCCAGGGATGGAGGAGGTAAAGCTGCATGTGGCTGTGGATAATGTGCAGCTGTATGGCTGTCTTGCCTGCAGCAAAAGGGAAAAGCTTAAGGGAACTGATAGTTTTCACTCCAGAAGATGCCAATCCTCTAGGAAAGTTATAGTGATATTAGCAAATTAGTGTTTTTATGATGGTATGGTGGGTTCAAAGAAAACTTAGCAAAAAATGCTGCAAGTTGGAGAGAAATCTGCAGTGTTAGCATGTGTGTGCTCTTGGACAAATCATTTCAAGAGAGCTCAGTAAAGTTGGAGCCATAGTTCTGTGCTGTGTAGTGTCTCTCTTGTGTGAAGCCATTAGCTGCACTGTCAGAGTTTGCTTCCAGTGCTGCTTCTGTAGCCTGGCAAGCCTTGTTGAGTCCATTCCATCCCTCACTGCCAAGAAGACCATACTAGTATCAGCCCTTCCCTATTGTGAAGGTGTACAGAGAGAAGGTGTACTGACCTGTTGTTTCATGGCTGCTTTCTGGTGCGTTATTTTGGATAAGTTTTAATTTCTGGCTTATCTTTTCTCCAGTTTTGGAGGCTTGTGGAACCTCTGGGCAGGACCTTAGCACAGAAGAGCTGTGGCAGAAGGTGTTGCGGGAAGTAACTGTTGAGGAACTACAGTCACCTTTGCACCGGCTGGGGGCCTTGCAGGCAGCGTGGTGGCTGGCAGCCAACTGCCTGCAGAGCATCACTGACCTCTTTCGGCTCCTAAGCAGATCTGAGGTATTTGGGCATGGATGTATGCTGAGCAACTCCTTCACTGCTGTGTGCCAGAGCGTTTGTTGTGCCACCCCTACAGCTCTGAAGTGTGAATTAGCCATCTCCCCTTAGTCTTGGGGATTTCTTAAGCAGGTTACCCCTTGCCTCCTGCAACTCTTGTAGCCTGCTTCGCTCTGCAGCTGGCACTTGAAGCTTTTTTGGGCAAGTCACGTCATTTGCAGCCAAGGCAGCTGTGGGTGGGCATTAGCCAGTTTGTGTGCTTTGCCTCAAAGGGAAGTGTCTGACTTGTTTGCTGCTGCCAGGAGCCCCATTTAGCCTGGGCTTATATTTCACTTTCTTGCTGTCACTGTGAGTTTCTAAGTCATCAGTGTGTGCTGTACCTATATTTGTGCAGACCAAAATAAATACCTGCCAGTTTGCTAAGGGATCCAGAGCTGACACAAATATTGTGTTTGTCATAAAGCCTACTCTGCATATGTTTCCATAGCATTTGCAGATCTGAAACAGTCTTTCCCAGTCATCTCTCCCTAGCATCCGAGTTTACTCGAAAGAGCCCCAATGTGTTAATGGATCTCAGAGATCCTGGACCTTGGGGCACCAGGCAGGTGATGAGGGCTGCCAGTAGACTTGCAGTTTCTACAGAGGAAGCTGTCAGTAACAAGGCAAAGAGCTCTTCTTGCTGATAAGAAGGGGCAAATGCCTTCAGACAGCACTCAGGCCTGCCTTGCTGGGAGTCCCTCTAGCTACACCTCATGCTGATGTGGAGAGGTGCTGCCCAGGGACAGGCAGGAATTGCTGTGAGTGGGCTGTAGTTAAAGGGAGGAGATGGAAGGACCTTGCTCCCCTACATAGGACACTGGGGATGGTTTAGTAGGTGTTCTGTATCCCAGTGCCCTGGTGTCTGTTTTTCCTGTTTCTCCTCAGCATTCCCTGCCTTCTCTCCTTTGCATGTTCACAGGATCCAGGGAGAGCTCCCTGCAGTGGAGAGAAGAATGAGCTCCTCACCCTTCTCAAGGCATGGAGAGCACCTGCTGAGGAGGCCTCCATTTCCCTCGTACAGAGCACTGAGGACTTGAAGGAGACCCTGTGCACTGCAGTTGCCTTCTTGCAAGGTTTGTGTGAAGGAGCTGGCCACCCCTGCCACTCCCTCCCTTGCTCAGTTGTCCCTCCTCCCACTCACCCACTGCTGTTTTTTTGGTTGCTCTTCCTAAGCATGCCAGTCATTGGGCTTTTCTCTTCCTTTGGAAGAGAGCCTGGACTCAGTTTTTAGGCCTAGGCATTGCTATTCAATATCCAATGTATTTCTCTGATTTTTCTCCCTGCTAAGCCTCTCTCCCTTCAGCCTGTCTTGTATGTTAGCTTGGTGTGTGGTGACTTGCGGAATCAAACTCCATAACCACAAAGTAGTTATAAAGCAGGTATGTTTAGTGAGTGATGTGCATACACCCTGGTGCAAGGGGGATAGCTCCACCTCACTTGCACACCGTTAGGAGAAAGTGTGCAACAGATATAGGCTGAACTAATACATAATCAATAGTTTGCAGGAATTTGGATACATATTCATTACATTCCTGAGACCCCATTAGCTTGCAGTCCCTCCCCCCTTGTGCGTCTGTAGTGAGTTGTGGGGGTGGTTGTGGGATGAAGGCTCATCATCTTCCTCGTGAAGGCTCATTGTCTTCCTCGCTGTAAACTTTCAACCCTGTGGGAGGGGCGACCCCCAAACTGGTTCCAGCTTGCTCTGTGAACATCTAATCACCACACTGTTCTTGGGCTGTTCCACCCTTATCTTCATGGCCTTCATCCCCTTGTTTTCTCAAACTTAGTGTCTGCAATTCCCCCTCTCTGGGCCCCCATTAACATAAACTATCTATCTGTAACTACTCTTTGCCTTAGTGAGGCCCCCTTTCCCTTTCTGTAGCAAAGTGTTTCCTTTTCATCTACTATGGGGTCCTTTTTCACTATTCAATTCCCCCCTTTAATCTAGCAGGGCTTCCACCTGCTAGATCATTTTATTCTTTCTTGACATGTCCTGAAATAAGCCCCGCTCTCTACCTTTTGTCTTAGCTCATGCCTCTCCCATACCTCATATTCCCTTCTGGTATCCTGGCACAGACACAAAGAGCATCTTATAACAACACAAGTAAAACACACCAAGAGTAGCAAGGTGATGCAGACTAAGAAAAGCTGTTTTAGTCATCCTAAATTTGGCAACTAGCAAGTTTATCCCATAGTCCAGAGAAAACCATTCCCCAATCGGTGTTATCCCTGCCTACTTCATGTTGCAATGCAACTTTGAATAAACAGGATACCTCCTCTTGGATTGTCCATCAGGCATCTGCAGCAGCATCTTCAATTGTTTCTAAGGTTACAGAAATTTTCATACAGCGATACCCCCCTTTTCTTGGGAGTTCTGTGAAATCAATTTGCCATTGTTGCCCTGGGAGGCCCTTTCCCTTGAGGCCCACTTGTGCCCTGTTCCTGGTACTGGGATTGTACTTTGGAGTGTTGGTTTGCCCAATATATTCTCTTATCTTCCCATATAACCAATTTCCATAAAACACAAAAGGGCATAACATTGTGTCCATCTGGGTGTGCACCCATCTGTCACCTTGCTCTCTTCCCTTCTAAATCATTAATTAGACTCCTGTTCTCTTTAGAATATCTTACAGGTTTTGACTTGGGTTCAGAGATTTTAAGTTTACCGTCTGGAATTGAAGCCTTCTTCAACTGCCTGTTCTGCCATCTGATCTATCATCTTATTTTCTGTTTCCTGTGCAGTGTTATGTTTCTGATGTCCAACATATAGTAGCTATTAGTAGATTTACATCATGCTGTTTTTCTTGTGTGTGAGCAATCCTTGCTCTTTTCAGATGGTACTATGAGCGTGTGGCACCCCAAACACATATTTGGCATCTGTCTATATAATTAAGGCTCTTGTCAAGGCAGTTATTTCAGCCTTCTGAGGGGAAGTCCCCACAGCTGGTGGTTGTGCTTTGATTACCTGGTCAGTAGCAGTTACTGCATGTCCTGCCTTACAGTCTCCTTGTCTCATAAAACTGCAGCTGTTGGTTAACCAGGTGTATTCTGCATCCTCTAAGGGTTCGTCCTTCAGGTCCGACCGAGCAGCTGGAATGTGCAGCTTCAGTTGTTACAAAGCAGTCGTGTTATCCTGATTCTCTGGGGAGTTCTGCTAAGGAAAGATACTGGGTTGACAATATTAGTTACAGTTATTTCTACATCATCCTGCTCTACCGGGATGGCTTGGTATTTCGATAATCTTTGGGGTGAGAACCAATGTCCCCCTTTTGCCTCCAATACAGTAAACACTATATGAGATATTAAAACTAGTATCCTTTGTCCCAGTGTAGATTTATGGGCTTCTTGGAATATTGAGCACCAGTGCACCCTGGCCATCCCTTACTCACTTCAAGCTGTTTGAAGTTTACCATCAGTCTGTAGTTGTGTATCCATGGTTGGCACCCACCTGTTCTCGTTTGTTCAGCTTTGCAATCAGAGGCAATTCCTTCTCACTCAGCTTGGTAGGATTTCTCTACCAGTGTCCCATTGCAGTTTGCACACTACTTTCATTCCAATGGGGCAGAGCCCTCCCTGGGCTCTTCCAGCCCCCCCCTTCCCCGTTCCTCATGGGGGATCTCTGGGTCCTGTGGCCCTACTCTAGAACCACAACAGTAACAGCTTATTATTCTCAATTCCCTGAACATCTCTGTTTCTCAATGAGGTGTTGGTTTTTTGGTTTTTGTTTGTTTGTTTGTTTGTTTGTTTGTTATTCCCGTTTCTTACACCTCTCTTCAGTCCTGACATCCTGGCTACACCTTGCTTATCTTTGCCATCAGCTCAGGGTTCCTCCTGGTTCCCCAGCAATATCTCACCAATGTGCCATCCACAGAGACCTTGTATAAAATGGAAGGCTATCAGGGGCTTTCTTTTGTATGTCTTTGGGTGCCTGACTTTTTGTGAGTCTATTATTCCTTCTGGACCCATGGGATTGCTTCCTTTGTGTGAGGCTGTGGGAGCAGCGTCTACATATGCATGCTTGAGGGAAAGGCTGAATGAGAAGGGAATCCGAAGAGTTGAGATATTGGATCTGTCCTAGGGTTGCAAGAGCTGGAGGCAGGGAACCTGTCCACCTCCCTTTCCCTTCTCCAGGAGGCTGCAGGAGGATTCTGCTCCAAGAAGGTCCTGGCCCAGATCTACGTCTGCCTCGGCTGTTGTGCTCAGAGAATGGTAATGACCAAGCCTCACCTCCCCTCTGTTGGAAAGGGAAAGCAGCCCAGAGCAGGCTGGGGAAGCACAGGCTAATGTGCATGCTGCCTCTGCATGGTCCTAGTCTGCTAAAAGATGACAAGGTTTCAAGCAGAATTTTCCCTTGTTGCTCCAGCCTCCTTGGCAGCCTCAAAATACAGGCAAGGCTTTTGTCTGAGTATAAAAGATTGATGTGGAAAGTTAAGCTTAGAAAAAACGGTTCCAGGGAGGGAGTCTGAAGTGCTTTGGACCACTGATATGAGTGTGCTGCCTTGCAGGGATGGGATGAGTGCTGTGAGGGAGCTTGGCAGTGCAGAGAGGTGTTTGTGAGTTGGTGGGCTAACTTGTATGAGCCTTTGCTTAGAGGAGAAGCATTGCTTCTCACTGGAAAAGCAAAGCAGGATTGTAAAGATGTCAGTAAGGTGTCCTTGTAGCATACACCTCTTCCCACCTCCTTAGGGCAAGCCCCAGACAGCACTTCAGCACCTGAAGCGGGCCCTCCAGATAGACTTCAAGTGCCATCCTGCCCTGTTTCACACAGCAGCAGTGTACCAGGAGCTGGGGGAGACAGATGCGGAGCTGCAGGCCCTGTCTCTACTCTATGAGGTATGTCTACTTCCTGTAGTTCTGCTGGCTATTTTTTTTTTTTTTTTGTCTCAAGAGCCTGCATGGACTTTCAAGCATGCTTCTGCTTTCCAAGGGGTTCTCTAAAGTAGAAATCCACTACCTTCAGCAATTGCTTCTCTGGATGCATCAGTGAGCAGGAAGGAACCCAGCTTGGTCAGGAGTTTCTGCTTCAGCACCCAGCTGTTGGATGTGACAAGATCTCTGGTTCAGATCTTCAATGGCTTGGGAAAAGAGGCTATTTTCTAGTGTCAGAGGGTTCAGTCTCTTAATTAAGTGCCTAGTAAAGAGGCCTTACAAGGCAGGTTGTGGCTGTGAGGTGTACGTTAGTCAGTCATAGCAACCTTGATCTGCCTGGGAGGAGTGAGTCACAGCCATAAACACTGAACTGGCTCTTCAGCTGTCTGAAATGCATCACATACGTGGAGAGCAATCTCCTATTACTAATGTCCCAAGATCTGGTCTAACCAGATCTGTGGTTGCAAGGGGTAATGCTGTTTCAGACAACTCAGAGCACCTTCGACTGAAAAGCTGGGGCATAGTGTGCTCTGGGTGAGTGGTATTATATATCTCCTGATGCTGTGTGAAGTGTATGAATCTGCCTGTCTCTCTGTGATCTTGTCTTGCTCTTCCTTTTCCTGAAGATGGCTGTGATATAGTGAGTGACAACACTGTGCATATGGGATGCATTACTTCTCCTTTCTGGGTACATCTGCAAATGCCAGAAATAAGTAGTGATTGCAGCTGCTTGGGACTTGGCCAGGGTTGTGCTGTTAATATATTTTGTTCCTGTTTTGCAGGCTCTGGAAAGAAACCCTCCATCAACTACTTCCTCTAGTCCATACTTCTTAATCCGAGTAGATCTCCTTGTCAATACACCAATATTGGTTTCTCTCCTTCACCATCGCCAACCCTCTGAAGTGAAGTACCTGTTGGCACAAAGGTGTCTCCAGGATGGGAGGTAACAAACGCTTCTAGACAGCTTGAAACATTCTATTTCTTTGGGATCTGTGGTGGTCTTTTTCTTTTTTTGTGTTCCTGGTAGTCATCCAGTCCAGTACTGCTGTTGTAGCTCTGCTAAAGTTGTAGGTATTGAGTAGCAAGTACAGTGCAGGGAGCACCTGCAGGCTGACAGTTCAGTTTAACCTGGCACTTCTTGGGCTCACCATGTTCTTTCCAACACTTGTCCTGCTTCTGCAGGGTGGCTGATGCAGTGGAACATTACCTGGATTTTCTGGCTCTGCTTCAGGAGGGACTACAGCAACAGGCAGGTATCTTGGTGACTTGGTAGATGAGGCCTTGGCCCAGACTCCACAGCTTGACACCAGGCTCCAGTGTCCAATGTGAGATATGGAGGAAACTGACTGGGGTTCGGTAACTCTGGCCTGTCTGTCTTTGGATTCACACAAGAGACTGCTTGCCACTGCTGTCTGAAGAAACAGCTCCCTCTTTTAGGGGGCAGCTGTTGGCCTGGTTTTGGATACCCTTTGCTTTAGGAGTATGGCTTTGTCTTGACAGCTGAGCTGTTGCTGCGTGACACCTGCTCTCTGAAGCAGGCTCCAATGGCTGTGGGCATGGGTCTGAGCTTTGCTGGGCAGCAGCTCTGGGTTCCCAATAAGTATGGTCCTTTTGCTTGGCTGTGTCTTAGCACTGCCATCACTTTTGCTCACCAGGTACCCCTAGATGGTGACTCACTTCTTCCTAGGATCCCCGAGGTGTTCCTGGAAGCAGCATCTGCCTTGGAGCAGGATGGAAGACATCAAGATTCATTAACAGTGTGTGATGAGGTCATCAGCCGGACAACTAACCTGATCCCACAGATAGTACAAATTGAGGAGAAGCTGGAACGGCCAGTGTGTGCATCACTGGAGGCTGGGCTGGCTGGTGGGCTGCCAGCACAAAAGAGAGAGAGTCTGTGCTGCCTCATGTGGAGAGCAGCTGCGTACCTCCACCAGGGCTGGGTGTGGACCAAGCTGGGCAAGAGCAAGGAGGCCCTAATGCAGTTCAGCAGGTAACAGTGTTGTGCTTTGAGAAGCAGCCTATCTAGCAGGCTGTAATGCCTGATGTGAGCAGAGCACAGGTCAGCGTGGGGGCTGGTGTGACAGCTTACAGCTGACTTTCTAGCCCAGGCATGGCACTGAAGTTCCTCCGTTCTACCACTTTGCAGGTGCCTCAGTGAGCTCTTGCGATTTCAGCCTTGTGGGCATGGTGTTGAACCAGCAGGTAGGCACTGTGTGGGTCCTGTGTCTGGCTGTCTGCATCCGCATGCTTGGCAGTGGCATGTAAAAGGCGAAGGTTGCATCTCCTGTGCCACCTTTGGCAGGAAGTGTTTGTTGCAGTGTGCTGAGCTCTGTGCCACACTGAAGGGACTGGCTGGTTTTGTTGGAGCAGGATTTGGCCTTGGCTCTGCTTTCTTCTTTCTTAGATAGGTGACAGTTAAACAGATTGTGAACTGGGAAGCTTCTCAGTACTGGATTTCAGGGAAAAGATTTGTATGGGTTTTGCAGATGAGTGAGCAAAGGCTAAGCTACTGCTGCAGTTACTGTTACACTGCAGGCATGTAACATACCAAGCTCTTGGTGTTTTTTGGCCTTACCCTCTGGTGTTTCCTGGCCTTTCCCAGACTGGCAGCAATCCTGACTCTGTGCATGCAGCAAGGGAGCTGGAAGATGAGCAGCCCAAGCAGATCTCACCTGCTTTTACCATTAACTTTTGTCTTTCTGTGACAGAGAGTCTCCTGCCAGAAGTGAAGGTTCTCCAGAAGATCAGGTTGCTTTCTCTGATTGGGCGAGGTATGCAGTTTTTGGAGCAGGAAAAGCACAAGGAAGCCTTGCTCGATTTCCAGCATGGCTTGCAGATCTCACCAGGTAAGAGGCTTATTTTGATGAGGAACAGAGAATTTTCACTTCTTTTTTTTTCCTGTATTGCTTTAATAACTTCAGCAGAAAGATGTCATGATTTAGGTCATGCTTATTCAAATGTCAAGGGCTACTAGCACGTTACATATCTGAGGTGCTCCTCTGAAGCTTGGTGAGCTCACTACTAGCTATAGCTTGATGAATGCATCAGAATGCTGATCATGACTACTGCCCTGAGGCAGCCTGAAAGTTTTCAGTTCTTCCCATTCCCAGTACAGTCAGCTTCCTCCCAGAGAAGGTCTGCTTTCCTAGAACAAAATAGCTAGATAGCTGAAGTCTTGCTTCATCCAAGAAAGGTACACCTGGCAGCCCAGAGGATGAGTGTGGAGGCCTTTCAGAGTGAAGGGTGTCGAGCAGCATGCTCTGAATGCTCTGGGGTGACCTCTGCAAACCTCTGCTGCTCAGTGTTCCAACAGTGCTGAGATACTGTAGGGGTCTGAGTCTTAGTCCTGACCCAGTCCTGACCAAGATTCCCTCCCAGCCAGTGCCGTGCACTGGAGCTGCAAATGTGTTTGCAAGGAAAACCCCAACTCATGTCCAAACAGAGGAGTGGCTGGCTGTGCAGCAGGACTGATGCCATCTGCCTTGGCTTCCATCCTGGCTACCAGCCCCAAGGTTAATTAGAGACTGTGACACAGACAGCAAAGTTTCCTCCCCTGTTATGCCAGCTGTCCTCATGTTGCTCCTGCATCTGGTAGCTAAGCTTCTTTTCCAACACTGCAGCAGTACAGGGGGTCTGCTCTTTCTCTGCTAAAGTCTGAATCCAGCATTGTGTCTTGCAGATGACCCAACTGCTGCCTTCTACCTGGTGCAAGTCCTGTGGAAACTGAATCGAAAACAAGAGGCTGCTGTTTACTGGCAGAAGTACTTGGAGAGCCCTCCTGTGGAAGACAGGCAGCAGGAAAGGCAAGGAAGATGTGTAGTGGGGCACGTGGGATGTTAAGAGGTCACATGAGCTCTGGCAGTGCAGCCTGCATTCTAAACTCTGTGAACAGTTTAACTCAGCTCCTCCTAGCCTGTGCCTGCAGCTTAAATGAATCATATAGAGTCATAGAGTGGCCTGGGTTGAAAAGGACCTCACAGATCATTTAGTTTCAACCCCCCTGCTATATGCAGGGTTGCCAGCCACCAGACCAGGCTGCCCAGAGCCACATCCAGCCTGGCCTTGAATGCCTCCAGGGATGGGGCATCCACAGTCTCCTTGGGCAATCTGTTCCTATGTGTCACCACCCTCTGGGTGAAAAACTTCCTTCTAATATCTCACCTAAATCTCCACTGTCTTAGTGTAAAACCTGAGGAGCTTTGCACTGAGATGCTCTACAAAAGAGCAGACACTGAGCTAAAGCCTAGGTCTGTGATTTCATAATGGGAGAGTAAGAGCTGGGGTCAGAACTGGGGCCTTTGTGCAGAGCAGGAGGAGTGAGCTTCCCAGTACAGTAAGACTGTTGTGAGGGAACGTCACGGATCTTATGGCTGCAGTGCTCTTTTCTCTTTCAGGCCCTTCCCTTTGTACCTGGACTCATGTCTGAAGCAGGCAGCCTTCCCACAGAATGCATCTCTTGTTACATGCATACAGGATTACCTCAGGACCACGAGGCAGGATTCCTCAGTGTAGTCCCATCAGTCTGCTCATCGCCACCTGATGAAGTTTTGCCGCACCAGGGTGGCAGGAGGACCCTAAGGACTCCTCCAAGACTCGAAGCGACGTTTGGATGAAGATTCCCAAAAGACTGAAACAGAACAGACTTCCTTTTCTAAGGATAGCCTCAGATCTATTTAGTTTATGTAAGTTTTTCTGGGACTTCTGTCCTCAAGCAGTTCAGAGTGAACCTTTGCAGTGAAGATCATGGACTTGACGCTGCTGGAGCAGCTGTAGGTCTGAGGATTGTGGGAGATCAGGAGTGGAGATACCCTTGTTCTTTTGAAGTTAATATCAGGCTGAGGCCTGCTCTGTGCTCCCTGCTGCGAGGAGCTGATGCTAAGGGTGGATGTTCTTATAAAATAAAGGGTTGTCAGTTGCCCTGTCCACATGTCCCACAGTCAGATCCTCAGCTGCCCGTCCCGCTGACGGAGCCGCAGCCCCCCGACCCCCCCCGTCGGAGTGACGACACCCACAGCGCGTCCCTACGCTCTTGCCCGTGCAGAGCCCGTGCGCGCTCACCGCACCAGTGACGTTCGCCAAGTTGTCAATCACCAGCTCCCGCCCTTTTCATTGGCTGCAGCGTCCGTACTCCGCGTCCCTTCTGCTCAGGTGCTAGCCAATCGCGAGGCGAGGCGCTTCGCTTTCGGGGCGGGAGCCGCCGTCTGGATTTTCCTATTGGCGGATTTTTGCCATTGGCTGCCCGGCCCGTGTTGCCAGGTAGAGCAACCACGGCAGAGGAGCGCTGCGATTGGCTGACCATTGTCGCGCTTGGCTCGCGATGATTGGGAGGAGAAAAGGAAAGGGGCGGGGCGAGAGACGGAGAGCGCTTTTTCTTTTTTTCTTCCCCTCCCCCACCTTCTATCCGCTTCCTGATTGGCTGAGTCCCACGCCGGGCCGAATTTCCGATTGGCCAGCGCACGCTGTTGCTAGGCAGGTGAGAAGGCGCGGGGCAGGGCGGAGCTCCCCCTTCCGATGAGTCGGCTGTGAGGTTCAGTCAGCGCGAAGCGTCCTGAGCCGCGTCCGCCGCGAGTCCGCCCCGAGCCCCGCGTCCGCCGCCGCCGCCCGTTCTGAGGAGCCGCCGTCGCGCGTCTCCCCTCGCCCCTTCCCCCTCAGCGCCATGGCCTCGGGATCCGAGTAAGTGCGGGCCTCTGCCGGCAGGCCGCGGCCTAGGCCCGGCGCCGAGGCGTTGGGCCCGGCGTGGCCTTCCTCCCCGTCCCTCGCCTCGGCGCCGCGCGGCGCTGCCGGGCCGGGCCGGGCCGTTCAGAGCGCGGGGAAGGCCCGGCTCCGGTTCCCGATCCCGCTGTGTCATGCAGGCCCCGAGGAGGCGGAGGCGGGGCCGGGGGAGGGGGGTGGGCCGCTCTTCGCGCTCCCGGCCAGGCGCGTGCCCGCAGGGGGCCCTCGCCGCCCCCTCCCGCCGTCCCTGCCCGGGAAGTGTCGAGTCACGGCGGGGCAAGGCCGGGCCGGGCCCTCTCGTCGTACCCCGCTCTGTCCCGCCCGGACTAGGCCGCAGTCAGGCAGCGCTTTGTCTCGTAGGACCCGGAGGAAGCGGCGGAGCGGCCGGCGAGAGGGTAGAGCCGCGTCCCGGTCTCTTTCCTGCAAGACCCGAACGGCCCCCGGGCCGTGGCCGCGGGCTGGCAGGTGACTCGGCATGGGGAGAGGCCGACATGTTGTGCTGGGCCGGCCCCGTGGCAGCTGAGGCAATCCGCTCTATTTTCATCTCCCGTGCCTTTGCCTCGCACTGTTTAAGGTTCCAGGCTGAAGATCGTCTTTCATGCTTCTCAAAAATGAGTTGGGCAATAACAGGCCCACAGCTTCCATCCCACGTGTGCGCACCACTGTGATGGCTCTCGAGATGAGTAAAAACATCACCTGAACGTGCTTTCCTAAATCCAGGAATACTTGAAGTGACTCCCTGGCCTTGCCAGAGGCACTTTCAGTCACTTTAGTGTCTGTTGTTTTATGTTCTGATTTTCTTTTGCAACTCCTGAAATTTAGACCTGGCCCTGCTACGTCAGTTCCTTGAAGATGTGCCAAGAATTCAGTTTCCAGCTTGTGATGGAGGCGATAGTCTAATCGGCCTGTTAGCTGAGTGAAGGAGGCTTTTTCTCCTTTTGCAAAGTTATCTCACTATGTAGGAATCAAAAGTTACTCAACTAGGGAACAGTTGCTTTTTAGCTGCAGTTTTTAGTTCAGTGGTGTTGGCAACCATCTTGAATTTTAGTGCTGCACGAGCTAACAGAGTGTGGTATCTTGAGAGATTTTCATGTACATACCTGTCTGGCTCATCTTGAGCGTGGCTTTGAACTCATTGCTTGGTTGTCCTATGCTGTCCTAGTAAGTGGCTGCAGTCATCTGGAATGTCATTCATTTGCTTTAATGGATAAAATGTTTTGTAGGTTTTTTAATACCTACCTGAGGAAAGCAGTTCCATCTGCATCGTGGATGTTTGGGCTCAGGATGGTAAGGAGCTACTGACAGGTTTGTCACAGAAGAAAGCTCTTGAAGACACTAATTAAAAAGGCCCAGCAGCCAGCAGAAGGCACAATTGTTTTCACTTTCATTCTGAAGTTGGAGTCATCTTAAGTCAGTGACTTTTCACTGTGTACCATGGACTTACAGGAATATCCTAGTTCCCTAGTAGTTCATCAGGATTTCTTATGATCTTAGTGACTCTTTTTTTCTTTAGTGGTTGTTTTCAGAAGAACAGTAATTGTTTCCTGCTTGCTTCACGTTGTTTGCCATAGCAGCTTTTAGGTGTTACTGTCTGCTGAACAAAGACGCTCTGACACACAGAAAAATGTTAAAAGTGTGGGGGGCACATTTTGCTTCGTCTTTTCAGTTAATGCTTGAGGAGCCCTCAGGAGAGAGAATGAACACAAATAGTGGTGGTGACATTCTGACCTGTAACTGAAAGACAGGGTTACACTTGTCTGAGTTGGCACTTTCCTGTGTAACTGTCATGTAATTTCTTAAAAACTTTGTTTTCTTTTTCTGTACAACAGTTGGGTTAGATAACTGAAACTGACCCCAGACATTTATGTATGAGTATGCTGATTCCTGTAGATTTTTTTTCTAATGCTTCCAAGTTTGTTCGATTGCTGTAAGTGCTGTAATGTAATGGTAGCATTGATTCAGCCCTCACTTCTTACTTAGGAAACTGCAGATTCAGTTCTTCAGTACCAGAACCTTCTCCTCACATTCAGCAGAGCTAAATGTACCTCTTGCTGTGCTGTTCACCATTGCTATGTACTGGAAAGTGTCTGCACTGTTGTTTTACTGAAAGCTTTGGTTGGAAGCCTTTCACTTGCTGCCCAATTTCTTTTCTGTTTTATCTTGTGTCCTGGCATGTATTTTAGGCTGCATAATAATCTCTGCATCCCAGAGGATAATGACATAGTTTAAGTGACAGTTTATGCAGCCAAAGTCTGTCAATGGCTTCTTACCAAAAGGTCTTTGGATCCGCATCTCATGTATGGAGGAGTATGATTTGCATTCAAACTTGAACAGACCGAATAGAGCTATTGTTGCTGTCTGGTGTCCCCTAGTTCAAGATTTGCAATGTGCCTACTGAAGTAATTCCCTTTGCCCAGGAGCTTATGCTGGTGCAAAGTACTTTGTTATTTCTATTTGCTGTTTTAACTACTGGACTGGTGGCATATTGGTTCCATTCTTCTTTGCTCAGTTAGGGTTTTTGTGTGTGCGCGCATGTGTTTGTGTAAGTCCCAGCCCATTTAGAACTTTGCCAAGACCACATTTTCCCTTGAAGATGAAATCTGTGGGCTTATTCCTGGTTGTATCCAGCAGCCTTTCTTTTATCTCATTGGGTTTAGAGAGGGTCTGGAGCATTTTGCATAGTGCTTGAAAGGGGGATATATTAATTTCTTACATGTTGCACTCTTTAATGAAGAAAGGGAAAAAATCGACTTGCCCAGTGCTAGCAGTCCTGGAAAGACATGTTTTACAACTCCTTGTTTTGTTTGCTTGAAGTACTGCTCCCTGTCATTTGCAGCATGTTTCCTCTGCTACTGGGATTTATGCAAAGCTTGAAGAGCTTTTGGAAAAAAGCAGACTGCGCTGCCTGGCTGTTGCTGTTGTCCCTCTCTAAGTGTCAGGGAAAAGAGGCAACTCCACATGGTTTGTCTTGGAATGACTTCTGTCTTGGGCATGTGGGGGTAACATCATGCTGTAGATGAGGTATAACAGACCTTTCTGATACACTTCTCAAGGTGCAGTGAACGTGTTAAGCAGTTCGTCCTGCAGCATGCTGCGTTCATAGTGAATAGTACTTCGTTCTACTGCTTCCACTCAAGGTTTGACTTCTGGTTATATTCTCCCTAAGGAGCTAAATGGAGCCAACGCAGTTGTCCACAAAGCTGTCAGTTCTTTGCTGCTTGCTTAATACAGAGGAAAGCTTATTTTTAAGTTATTTTTGCCAGAATGTGACTGAACCCTGCATCATTTTCTGTGACCATGGATGTTGGCACATCTGAACTTCTTAGAGAAAAGTAGTCAGATGTCTGTCAAGGGAAGTCAGAACCATGTTGCTGTTTTGACTGGCAGAAGTACAACCTCCAAGAACTCCTCAGGATTCAGCTGGCTCCAAATCGTGCTTTTTTGGTGGTCTTTGTTTGTTTGTTTTGTTAAGGGAGTGTCTTAACCTGCCTTTCTTTCATTTTTTTACTGTTTCTGTTTGCCTTGACAAAGTCAAGCCAGTCATTTTCATATTTCTTGTGGTGTACTGTGTTAGAGCTTCAGTGACTTCTGTGAAGATATTACAGAAAGATTCTTCTTCAAAAAGCAAAACAACAAGCAGCTTTTAATGAGCTCTTGATAGTTTCACTGACTGGCAAACTTTAACTAATAGACCTTGACAGGCAAAACTCCTACAGCCCTTCCTGTCGGGGGAGCTGTGGCATTGTTCTTTAATTCCCCCGTTTATCTGGGATTGGATGCCAAATGGACTTAAACTTTTGTTTCAGTGGCAGTGGTTACATGTGATTGCAGATGAGTAAGTAATTCTTTTAGGGAAAACACTGTCAGCAACATCTCAGTGACCACTTCTTTTCATAGATAACTTTATAGCCATTTCCATTTGAGACTGACTTAATGTTTACTCACAGGAAATGTTGTCACTGAGCACCTGAAACTGGTGCCTGGTAATAACATTCTCCTTTATTTTACAAACAAGGATGGTTTCTAAAATATATGCTGACAAAGAAACATGTCGAAAATGGAAACCGAAGCAAGGGGCGGATGTCTGCAAAGGGAGAAGTGTTATCACTTAAACTCAGTACTTCTTTTTTCTTCTCCAGTTCTAAAGCAGATGACTTATCGACTGCTATTCTGAAGCAGAAGAACAGGCCCAATCGGTTAATTGTTGATGAAGCCATCAATGAAGACAACAGTGTTGTGTCTCTGTCCCAGGTGTGTCATCTGTTAACAAATAAATAAATGTAGATAATACACAAACAGCTGCTGTGTATTAACTTGAAATTTAACTTTGCAGCATGAATCTAAGTGTTTGTATTAGAAACTGTTACAAGTGAGGGAGATGGACTGTCTTGTTTTCTACCACTCTTCCATAATAAAGATATATTTTGATTATGAACTTTTAAGATTCACTTGAATTTAAGCCCTTAGTCAGGATTAGCTCTTGATCAGAGCAGTGGGATCCAGTGTCTTTGTGGCTTTGGTACATCATTTCCAATATGTAATTCACCAAGGTCAAGTGACTTGAATTCAGATGCTTGAATTGCCTTATCAAAAGCTTGTTCTAATGTTCTTACTGTTAACAGGCAAAAATGGATGAATTGCAGCTGTTCAGAGGAGACACTGTTCTCCTGAAAGGAAAGAAGAGGAGAGAAGCAGTCTGCATTGTTCTGTCAGATGATACGTGCTCAGATGAGAAGATTCGCATGAATAGGGTTGTTCGCAACAACCTGAGAGTGCGCCTTGGTGATGTGATCAGGTGGGGACTGGCTTGCTAACCCTTGCATATCCCTGAATATACGTGTAATATATACATAATTTGTGTACTGGCTTTGAATTTAGAGACAAAGTTTGCAGCAATTATTTTTATATATTTCAGAAGAGACCTCAGAAATGTTTCCAAGTGTGTGACCTGCATCAGGGATCTCACTTAACTTTTGTATGTTTCTGGCTGTGTACATACTCAGATTAATACCGAAAATTGATGGTAAAGATTACTGATGTTTATTAGCTCTTTCACAAACCTAGGTCCTGTAATTAAATTAGACAGTTTAATGATCCCAAATTTAATTTGTCAGACGAACTTGCAAGTTCTAAATTCTTAATGTCTATAATAACAGTGGAAAGCATTGAACAATGTTGTTATGTATCTCACATTATTTAGCTGAAGCACGCAGCTGCTTGTGCTGTACCAGTCTTAAAATGTGCTGGGAATGGATATAAAAAACATGAAGCAGTGAAAAACTCAGATTAAAAGACTTTAGGATACATTTATATAACGGATGTCTAAATTTCAGTTTTTGTAACTTTGTAACTAGGAATTATTGAAAAGTGTTGCAGGAGTTTTCTTGTGCAAGGCTTGGAGAAAGCTGTGAGATAACATTGTGTAAAGTACATCTTGGCTTTTAGGAGCTGGGGAGAGCCATAGTTTGTAACAGGACAGTCCTTTGTCACAGTTTGTGTCAAATAAAGATGAAAACTTATTTTAGATACGAGGTTACTTTTGAAGTCTTTCCTACTGTAATAATTCAGCTTCTGGTCACTTTTTCTCATGGGACTGTGTTTAGGATAGTTCTCAACTCTATAAATCACTTATTATCGCTGCTGCAGTAGTCACAGAATTTTCACACTTCTTGCCCTCTAAGTTTTTGTTGCATATATTTTATTACTTATTGTATTGCTTTCTGCAGATTAGTCTCTATCAAAATCCAAATTCATGTGCTGAAGGCTTCCTGCTTGTGATCCATAAGCTATTTTCCTTCTGGGGCAGTCTGGTTTTTCCTCTACTCTTTTGCTGTATCATGTTTGTAAAGCATATAGTTAAAGTGTCTGTTAAGAGTTTCTAGCAAAGTAATGCATGAAAAGTAATGCAGTCAGTTGCAATTGTATGTAGGCTTTTCTTAAGAAGGCCAGTTTGTGCTTTCTGCTTCTCAGCTGAAGCTACCACTACAACAGTCTGTTGGCCTACACACCTACACTATGAAACTGACAGCTGCAGTGTTTATTTAAAACAGTGGGAAGGGCCTTAGTACTTCCACCTAAACTTCAGTTGGGATGTCATATGGATGCCTGGCTACAAGCTGATTATCACCAACTGGTACTTTGAGAACCTTTGCTGTATATCAGGCTTATTGGCAGTGGGCTCTGATTCCTTGTAGTAAGTTACAAGAGAGAGATGAAAGACAAAAGTTACCTGCAGCTCCGTTTTCCATACAGTTGGTTCAGCTGCATTTTGTTCCTTACTGAAACAAAAAATGGCTTGTAATTCCTGCAATTCTTTGGCTGCTCTAGTAATCTGTGAATTTGCCTTTGAGTTAGTGAAGGACATCCTGGTGGAAGAGCAGGAAGAAAGTATGAAACTCCACAGCAGGCTTGGGTAAGGCTCAGAGGAGTGAAGGAAGGTGTGATGTGAAGACGAGTTCTCTAGTGCTTGTGATATTCAGCTTCTTAGCATTTAATGTTCTTAGGAAGGTGGGAAGTCTCAGCAAGGACTTGGATAGTCCTTTCTGGCAATTGTACTAGCCTGAGAAGAGATATCACTGCCTTTTCCAGACTTGGGTGTAAGTCCAGGATGATGTGGCTAACCAACGTTTTCTTCTGTTGCAGCATCCAGCCCTGCCCAGATGTGAAGTATGGCAAACGTATCCACGTGCTGCCAATTGATGACACAGTAGAAGGGATCACAGGGAATCTCTTCGAGGTCTATCTCAAACCGTACTTCCTGGAGGCATACAGACCCATCAGGAAAGGTAACAGCACTTGTTATTGAAGACTTGATTATGTGTTGTAGTCCTAAGACTGTAAAGAAAATTGCTATTCACTTGCACAAATCTACAAGGCATCAGACTGGCTGGCAACTGTAGAGAGATTTTACTGATGCTGATATTTGTTCATTTATTTTGCTACAGTGAATGGGAGCATGTTAACTAAGTTGCTACCACTTGACAGGATTGGGTATTCGCTTTTGTGCTTTTGTGTTAAGCAATTGGTTGGATATACCAGATGGCACCCTAATTAAATTAACTTCTTCAAAATAATTCAATTAATAACTGAAAGATTGCTTGGAAAACCAATTGCACTTTCAGAGCTATGCTAGTAGCACATCTGCTGGAACAAGTAGGTCCTAGCACAGCATAAGTGCAGGCTGAATAAAGTTTTCCAGTTTCTGTGGCCCAATTTAGTCAGGAGTTGTAGTTCAATAATACGTATTATTCTACTTCTAGAAGCAAGCAGTTGTTGCAACTAGTAACAACTTATGAAGATAAATTCAAAGTAAGTTTTTTATTATCTTAGGGATTTTTGCCCCTTCCCTTGTTGCTTCTGGATAGAATTTCTTCTTTGAGCTGGTAGGCAGTAATAGGACATTCAGGGATTGACTTTGCACTTCTTTGTGTGCGCTGGAACAGCCACTCCAGAAGGTCACCTGTTTGGAGCAGTGGTAGCAAAAGCAGTGTACAGATGGTGGCAGGAGTGAATTTCTGTAGTGAAACAGTCAGCAGTAGCTGTTCTCAAACATAAGGCACTGGGAGTCAAAGTGGGGCAGCTGGGGAGCTGTTTAAAATAACAAACAAACACCTGTTTTGGGATCAAGTCTCGTGTAGCTCTGCATATTTTGTGAAAACCTATGGTTGCTCAGGGTGGCACACCATTTCAGTCTGCCTTTGGTTTCTCCTGTCTTATGGATTTTCACTTGTGGTTGCACTGTCTGCTGTCCCTTGGGCTATACACTACAATAGAGCTGCCTGCTTGCAAATTGATAGCTAGTTTCTAAAGGAGGCAGAGAAAAACATGAGAATCTTTCTTTTGGATCTTATTATTAGTCTGTTTGCTTTTTTTTTTTTTTTTTCCCTAAACAGTATCTGAAGGGCTTTTTCTTTTTTCATAAACAAAAGGAGTTCTAAAACAGCTACACTGAAATTGAATGGAAAATAAATATGATTAATTATGTTTGATTGTTTGGTACTTAGTTGGAATATTCTTTTCTGTTGTTTTCTGTTTGTTTCTGCATGAATTTGAGAAAATTAAACTGCTACAGGTCTAAGTGATGTCCTGATAGTCACAGTGTGTGCAGCTCTTGAGTCTGAAATGCAGAGCAATATGAAAAATGCCAGTGGCATATGTACGTATAACCTATTTCCTTGTCCTCTGAGGCTGCTGGATAGTCCAGGAATTGACATTTTGCAGGATGTCAGTTGCAACAGGTTACTGAATTGTGGGTTTTCACAGGTGACATTTTCCTGGTGCGTGGAGGGATGCGTGCAGTGGAGTTCAAAGTGGTGGAGACAGATCCAAGCCCTTACTGCATAGTGGCTCCAGACACAGTGATCCATTGTGAAGGAGAGCCCATCAAACGAGAGGTGAGCAGAATCCTATCACACAGTTCTTGTACTGACTCCAGTCTGTCCTGTGAAATCGCTCTGTGACAGTGCTTTCAGGTCTGGGAATGGCATTTTATTGAATGAACCACTGGAAGCTCTTTCCAGGGGATGAGCTGATGCTGGCAGTAGTTGGAGAAATGTGCTTCTACTGTCCTTCAGATACTGGGATTACACTAATGCTTAGGCCATAATTTGGTAGCAGCTGGTTTTGCATCTGTTCCAGGTATCTATTGCTGGGCATTAAGTGGAATTTATGGGTACTAAATGTATCATTTAACTCCAGAGTTCCCTTGATCCACAGCAAGAAGGCTTAAACGTGTTACTAAATTTCATGCCACGTGAGGAGACAGCAAGTAATGCTTTTTGAGTGAGATAATTAAGATTTCTAAACAATTGGTTTTGTTTTAACTTGATTTCAATCCCTTGAGATATCTAACCTTGGACATCCAAATTTTAAGACAGCCTGAGCAGCTGGTCCATCAGGAATAGGCCACCTTGCTTTTATAGAAAAGGAAATCTCAGGAGCAGGGATAATTTGGCCATGGCTGCCTTTCAACTAGCTGCAAGTCAGATTGAGTGCTGTTCTCAGGTTAACTCCTCTCTCTGTTCAGCAGCTGTGGGACACTGAAGGAGACCTCTTTGGGCTCATTAGGACACCACAGAGGCAGACAGGAGCAGATTCAGCCAAGGCTACCAAAATGATGAAGAGCAGGAGGTCACAATAAATAAGATGGGGCTGGAAGAGTGGGTTTATGCAGCCTAGAGTAGGAAAGGTGAAGCAGAAGGCCTACTGGCAAGGTGGAAAGGTTTAGACTTTTCTGAGAGTTGTGCCCAGGGACAGGACTAGAGGCAGTGGCACAAGCTGAGTCAGGAGAAGTTCCTGGCAGATACTAGGAAAAAGGTTTCCACAAAGCCTACAGCAGAGCCTAGAGAGCTCCTCTAAGATTCCAGGTGCTGTTAATTAATCATTTTATTGTGGCCTAATGTTACTGTATCCTTTTTTCAACTGGAACAGAGTTGATTTTCTTGATTGTGTCTGATATGGTGCTATGTTTTGGCTTTAGAATAAAAACAATGTTGATAACATTCTGATGATAGTTGTTGCTGAAAAACGCTGTGTGGAGCTGAGGACATTTCAGTTTTTTAGCTTCAGGCTGTTGTCCAATAGGGTGGATTCTGCTGAGAACCCCTTGTGGGGGTCCCTGAGGTGGACCCTGTCCATGTTGGGGGGGTCTCTGGAGTGTCTCCTATGGCAGGCGATTGCCATTGAATGTTTGGGTAGTCAGAGCTAAGAGACAAATGTGAAAGACTTGAAAATGAGATTCTCAAAACAACAAAGGAATTACACTGAGCAAAAGTCCAGACTCCTGAAGCTGGGAAGGGATTGCTGAACCATTGTTTTCACTCAAGTGTTTAATGCATTTCCTTCCTCGTAGGATGAAGAAGAGTCACTGAATGAGGTGGGTTATGATGACATTGGTGGCTGCCGGAAGCAGCTGGCTCAGATCAAAGAGATGGTGGAACTTCCTCTCCGACACCCTGCTCTCTTCAAGGCCATAGGGGTGAAGGTAAGGACTTGTGTGCATCAGGTGGATGAGTGGTCTTGCTTTTGCTGATGGCTCATTATGTAGGAGGCTTAGGACATACTGGAGGGGAATAAGTAAGAGGAGTAACTTGTGCGTTGTTTGTTGTCTTTCTAGTGCTGGTATGAGGGGAGAATTTCCTCACATATTTTGCAGATTGAAGCACTGGCATTTGAAAAACAGAGTGGTGTTTTGAATAAGTGCTGTTGGTTACAGGCTGGGTTTTGTTTGTGTGTCATGCAAAGCAGTCAGGTTGTTGATGATAGGATGGCAGCTGTTGCATGAGGTTGCATCATGATTTCGGACTGATTTTATCAAATGCTTGGAATTTCACTATGAAGATTCTTAGACATTTTGATACAAGTTCACCACCTAAGTCCCTTTTCTCTTTTCCCAGCCTCCACGGGGAATCCTGCTGTATGGTCCACCTGGCACTGGCAAAACACTGATTGCCCGAGCAGTGGCCAATGAAACTGGGGCTTTCTTCTTCCTGATTAATGGTAAGTTTTGGGTCTGCTTTGGAACAAGATATGCTGTGTAATCATTCATCCAGCTAAGGTAGTGAATGGTTTAATTAAGGCTCCTATAGGTATGTTGTCTCCTTGACATCTTCCTTACCTCTTTCTGGTGCCCCACTGGGGATGCTTAGATGCCATTTGTGCAGAAGCATCTTTAGTGGCACTGTACTCAAGTGTAATTGTTTTGTTGCAGAGTGGTTGAAGGGCAGCTTTGTGTTGCAGGAACTCAGTCTGTCTGAGTGTTCATTTATGTTGTAGGGGCATGGCTAGGAGTGAAGCAGTGAGATTATTCCAGGTATAGGTGTGAACTTTCGTTTGTTTTTTTCTTGCCAGCATGTTTTATTCCAAAAAGAAGCTAGTCTGCACTGCAATTTTCTTCCCTTCAAGTAAAGTACAAGACCTGTTTCATTTCATTTAACTTGAACTGGGAGGAACTTTTCCTGAAAGCTATAATGTGTGCATAGGAACTTAGCTACAAATGACAGAACCTCATGCTGATCATTATCACTTACAGTAGTTGAGATAGATAGAATTTTGTCTTCGTAGTGGGCATAAACTCGTATCTGAATTTTCCTCACTGCTTTTCTCTCATCTGAGAATTACAGAATCATAGAATTGCTCAGGTTGGAACAGACTTTATAGATCATCAGGTCCAACCACTACCCAACCATGCTACCCCAACTCTAACAACCCTCTATTAAATCATGTCCCCGAGCACCACATTCAGACCTTTTTTTAAACACACCCAGGGATGGTGACACAACCACCTCCCTGGGGAGCCCACTCCAGTGCTTCACAACCCTTTCTGTAAAGACATTTTTCCCTGATATCCAGCCTAAACCTCCCTGGCACAACTTGAGGCCATTTCCTCCTCATCCTGTCACCTGTCACCAGTGAGAAGAGACCAACCCCACTCTTGCTGTAAGCACCTCTCAGGGATTGGAAGAGAACAATTACATCCTGCCTCAGCCTCCTTTTCCCCAGACTGAACAGCCCCGGTTCCTTCAGTCTCTCCTCACAGGGCATAATCTCCAGGCCCTTCACAAACCTTGTTGCCCTTCTTTGGACCTACTCCAGCACCTCCATGTCCTTTCTATACCGAGGTGTATTTTCTTTCTAATTGAAATCATAAAAGAGAGGTAAGGCAGCAGTTCTCAAGTACAAACATTCCGTTATTGTAGCAAACTGAATGTTTGTACTTGAGAACTGCTGCCTTACCTCCCTTTTATGATTTCGGTTAGACCCATGAAGCTGAAAGAAGCACAGCATAGCAGAGAGCGTCAGGATCTGCTTTTTAACTCAAGGTATCATAGGAGTGACCAGTGGTAATGAATTAACTTGCTTTTACTTCTGACAACTTCAGATACAGTGGGTGTCCCTGCCCATATGTCACCCTTGTCTTATATTTCCTAAGTGTATGTAAGGTGTCACTGATAATAAGCCAATCTCCAGAAACATCTGTTGCATAATAAATATAACATCTTTTGTCACAGTTAGTGATATGTTCTCTGCTCATCCCAAACCCGAAGCAGCAGGTGGTAGACAGAGCTGGTGTGAATTGATGAGTTACCTGAAGTAAAACAGTACCTGCCTGCACCAGTGTGCTCTGCAGCTAGGGCACTTCAGTCAGCTAGCAGCTTTGCACTCCTGAGGGTCAGGTTTATTTTCCTTGGATCCTTCTGAAGAAGCATGCTTTGTCTTCAGGATCACTCCCATCATGATGGTGGAAAAAATCTAAACAAATTAGATTGGTAAGCGTTAGAGTTCAGCAGTCGTAGGAAATCTCAGGGGATCGCTGTCCTTTCTGGAATTTATGTGTTCATATTTTTTTATGGATTAATGTTTTGGGGGGAGGCTGCCTGGGGTGCTTTTGTGGCTGTTTGCTTGTGGGTTTGGTTTTTTTTTTTTGGTCATGTATGTGTGAGTTGTTTTTTTTGTTGTTGTTGTTCTTGTTCGTTTTGTTTTAGAGTCTATTTATAAGCTTGTATAGAGGTAAATGTTTACCTGTGTAATGCAAGCTGAAGATAGCTTCAGTATCTTATAGCTTTTTCCTTCCCTACTCTGATAATTCATCACCATATAATTTGATTGCTTTTCTTGCAAGCTAGGACTGGCATTAACAGTGTGTGGTGGCACATTACAGAGAACCTCACCAAGTGTGAAATAGGGTAAGAAAAGAGGCAGCTAAAGGTAGCTCATTGACTAGTACTGCATTCTGTTAGAGTAAACTGAAAACACCAGAATAACGATAGAAAGTAATTCCGCATGCTGTTCTTGCCTGTTCAGCTGCAAATTTAGTGAATTTGGTTGATAGTGTTTGCTTTGGCTTGAAATAGAGATACTCCTGTGTTGTACTGAAAAAATTCAGGTGCATGCCTTGGAGCTGGCTGCTTCTCTTCTGGGTGCTACAGTGCTGCTGTTTTTCAGGTCCTGAGATCATGAGCAAGCTGGCTGGTGAGTCTGAAAGCAACCTGAGGAAAGCCTTTGAAGAAGCTGAAAAAAATGCACCTGCCATCATTTTCATTGATGAACTGGATGCCATTGCTCCAAAGAGAGAGAAGGTAAAAATGGCCTTTGGGATCTAAAGATGTATCTGTACACCCTTTTTGGTAGCAACTGGAAAGAATTTGTGTGCTTTGAGTATAGGGTAAAGCAGCAGTTGGATGTGAGAGGAACTGTGTATCTTTCACGTTGTTTCTTAGCAGCTGGTGGATTTAGTGTCTGTTCGCTGTGGTGCAGCACTAGTACCTGTGCTGTGCTGTAGAGCTTTAAGTCTGATCATTGCTTTCCATCTCCACAGACGCATGGAGAGGTGGAGCGTCGCATCGTGTCTCAGCTATTGACTCTTATGGATGGACTGAAACAGAGAGCACATGTGATTGTTATGGCAGCTACCAACAGACCAAACAGCATTGACCCAGCACTCAGGCGATTTGGTAACTGTCTTATTATCTCTGCTTTGTCTGTTAGATACTTTATTACAGACTGTGCTTCAGGGACCTTGAAAAGACTGAGCAGAAATTTAATGTTAAACATTTTCTGTGTGGCTTATTGACTGCTTGTTTGTGCTTAACTTCTGGGTGTCTGGGCTTTGGTATGATTTTCTAGCCTTACTAGGTTAGAGCTTAGGAAAATAACAAAATACTTGAAGTCTAATGGCAGCCTTTCTTAGTTGAGGGTAGCTTGGGGTACACTGAAGGAGTAAGTGGCTTTTTGAGAGGATGTTCATGCCTTAGGCTGAGGAATAATTTTCTGGCATCTCTTAATTTTTATTGATGAGGAGTCAGATAGTTTCCAAGATCTAGGTTTCCAAAAATTATCAGTGTGAATGAATGTCTGGTGTATGAGCAGTGAAGTCTGTAATAGCAAACCAGTCAAGTTTACAGGAGTTTACAGTCTGCAGAGGCATTACTGGAGACTAACAATGGGCATGTGTACTTTAGATAATATTTCAGTAGTATGTAAGCTTTCTGCCTCCGCCTCCCCACATTAGGTTTTGGCTTTTCACTGCTTGGGTATTGTTAGGATGAGTACTGCGAAAAGTCCAGAAAAACTAAATTGTTCTCTCAGAACTTGCAAGTTCTTATGCTGAGGACACAGAGATAGCAGTAAACAAAAAAGCCTTGTGATATCTTGGAGAAGCACCTTTTTCTGCAGATGAGGCCAGAAAAGAAGTCACTAAGCCATTAACAATCTGTTTTTTGTAATACTGAACTCTAGTTCATATAGTAGTCTCACTTCACCTACACTGCTAAGACCTCTCCTTCTCTGATCTGACTTTGCAACTATGCTGATAGATGCTGTAGAGAAACACAAAGCTCTGTCATTTTCTGAAATTATGGCTTGTCGTCAGGTTGTTCAGTCAGAGGAAAACAGCCACTGCAGCTTCTTTGGTTTGTAGAGTCAGTAGCTTAACATATGCTTTGTATTCCCCAGGTCGTTTTGACAGAGAGGTAGATATTGGTATCCCAGATGCAACTGGGCGCCTGGAGATCCTGCAGATCCACACAAAAAATATGAAACTGGCTGATGATGTGGATCTGGAGCAGGTGAGCAGCATGCTGTTGGGGAAGGTGGATGTTTATTGCGTAGTGTTTCGCAGTGGAGGAGCTGTTAGGCTTTTATCAGCAAATGTTAGTTGCTCATTTAGGACATCTTTTACCCAGTTAAAAGTGTGATCCTTGAGCTTCCTTCTAGTTCATTTAACAGTGACCAAAAATCCTCTCTTGCTCGTTAAGAATAGCATTGTGAAGCAGTCATGCGTCAGTAGAGTCTACAGGTGCTCTGCCACTGTCCTCCTGTGTTTGTTGTGGCATTCTCTTTGGAAATGAAGTAAGTTTCAAAGGTGTGAATGTTGTGGTGACTTGGGACACTCATTTTGTTCCTGTAATCTCTATCCTGAGTGAAGATCTCCAGTCTTTTTGATTGTCTTTCTTCTGAATTCCACTTGCCACTTTGATCTCAAGTGGGACACAGAACAGCAGTTTTTCTGCCTTTTAAATATGTGGTAACACTTTTCCTAAACACCACAGTGGAGCACTGACATTCCTGTCATTCAAAGGTGCAGTGAAACTCTGAAAGGGTGACCAGGGCATGCCTTTCCTTGTGAGTGCTTGCTTGTATCCCTGTGAGTCATAGTCAGTGCTTTGCTTTCAGGTGGCAAATGAGACCCATGGACATGTTGGTGCTGACTTGGCTGCTCTTTGCTCAGAAGCTGCTCTTCAGGCTATCAGAAAGAAGATGGATCTCATTGACCTGGAAGATGAAACCATTGATGCTGAAGTGATGAACTCACTGGCTGTGACCATGGATGACTTCAGGGTAATGCAAGACAGACCCATTTTCTTCTAGGTGCATTATTTAATTGCTTATCTGGAACATTTTAGCATGACATGATACAATTCTATGCTGTTGTTTCTTCTATTAACAGTGGGCTCTGAGCCAGAGCAACCCTTCTGCTCTTCGGGAGACTGTGGTGGAGGTGCCACAAGTTACTTGGGAAGATATTGGTGGTCTAGAAGATGTAAAGAGAGAACTCCAGGAGCTTGTACAGGTGAGGATTTCCAGTAGATTTCTGCATAAAAAGGATTTCTCAGTATTCAGTTTTGGGCTGTGAAATGCAGAGATTTTTAGAGTAATTGCTTGTAGTGGGCTGAAAATACCCTAGTATTCTGTGTTAGTGAGATGAGGGAGAGGAAGGTTTTGGAGAGCAGCTCCTGTCAGGCTTTCCTTAGTTGAGTCTACAGTGAAATCTTGGGTGGGCCTTGTGCTATGTGCAGAAACAGCAGGAGTTGCTGTTTAAGTGGAAAACAACAGTGGTACCACTGTGGAGAGTCTTATCACATAGTGGCTTTATCTGCCAGAAGGCAAATGAGGACTCTCATGCAGTGAGCCTCCAAAGAGCTTCCTGTCACTGCTAGCATTGGGACAAGTGAGAAGTGATAGTGAAGTCTGCTATGAAGGGACATGAACAGCCACAAGTGCTCTGTGGAAACTTCTCATGCCTGCATCAGTATGGCTGGGTTTTGATACATTCCTGCTTTGAGTTAGCACTGCAGAGACACCTTGTCTGAGTGTAAAAAAAAATAAATATGTATATATATATATGATAATAATTTTGAGTCTAATTGTCTGGTGTTCACTAGTTGCCTAGATCTGAGCTTGTTGCTAAGGATAAATATTCACATCAGACACTTTGTCTCTCTCTGGAGGGCAGAGCTGACAAGGTTGGATAATGAGCTGTTTGTTCCCTTTTGCTTCTGCAGGGCAGAACAAAGCTGGGTTTAAGTGTGCTGGAAAACTGCCCAAGTTGTAGTATTCAATCCATAAGAGTAAACAAACGGTTTAGGGCAACTTTACAATTTATCTGTGGTGCTTTTCAAACCAGTCCCCTTTTTAAAAAACTCCAGTGGCCCCGGGCAGACAGAATCTTGCATTTGTCTCACTAGAAATCTCAGGGTGGTTTGTTTTCTTTATTTTTTTTTATTTTTGGTAGGAGCAAAGTACAGGCCTTTTGGGGCCTTGTTTAAGGTTTTGTTTTTTTGGTGTTTTTTTTTTTTCTTCTAATTTAGTATCCTGTGGAGCACCCAGACAAGTTCCTCAAATTTGGCATGACTCCATCAAAAGGGGTTCTGTTCTATGGGCCGCCTGGTTGTGGTAAAACACTTTTGGCCAAAGCCATTGCCAACGAATGCCAGGCGAACTTCATTTCCATCAAGGGGCCAGAATTGCTCACCATGTGGTTTGGAGAGTCAGAAGCCAACGTGCGAGAGATCTTTGACAAGGTAGGTGTTTATTCTGCTCCACTGTGCTGTCTTAATTGGCCTGGTTATTATTTGTGTATTTTGTGTTTCTCCAACTTGCAGTGTGAGCAGGAGCTGCTTTCTTGATGTTGGGGAATTAATCTTCTTTGGGAACCTAGATGTGCAAATGGATTTGTCCTTATACAGTTTGTATCTGTTATTACAGGATGATAAATGTCCCAGTGCCTTAGCAGTGAGGCAGGCGACATAAACGTCCCCCACATCTCTACTAACTTATTTTGAAACCTCAATATCTAATATCCATTACAGATTTTTCAAACTTCCTACAGGTTCTTGCCCTTCAGTATACATGGTATAGAAAGGAGTTTGACTCCTGTTACCCAGTTCTCTGTAGATGGTGTCACCTTCTGTGCCAGACGGTACATGCCTTCTTTGCCATGGGAATCCTCTTATCGGGTCAGGGAAGCTGCTGAAAGAGCAAAGTTGAAAGAAGAATGAGAGGAAGAATTGTGGGTTGAAAAGAGCCTCAGATACCATCTGCTCCAGCTGTCTGTCCGGAGCACAGAGACAGCTTGGAAATCTGTGTATGTTAGGACCTCATGTATGTTAGTTGTGGACACATGCCAAGCAAGGAGAATCCCTGGCATCTGTAGCCCTGTGTGCCAGTGTTTGAACTCTCTTGTTGTGAAGGATTTTTTTCCTTACTCATCTTGTTACCAGGAGAGTTTATGGAGGGTTTGTTTGCAGGAGACTGCTCTAAAGCAGCTCCTTTGCGTTCTTGAGGTGGCAGTGCTCTGATGCTCTTCTGAAGTGCTTTGATTCCAGGGGTAAGCTTAGCATGAAACCAGTGTGTTCCTTGCCTGATGGTATTTAATGGTTCCTGTTTGCCTTACAGGCCCGCCAAGCAGCCCCTTGTGTGCTCTTCTTTGATGAGCTGGACTCCATTGCAAAGGCTCGAGGTGGGAATATTGGAGATGGTGGTGGTGCTGCAGATCGTGTCATCAACCAGATCCTGACAGAGATGGATGGCATGTCCACCAAGAAGAACGTCTTCATCATTGGTGCTACCAACAGGCCAGACATCATTGACCCAGCCATCTTGCGCCCTGGCCGCCTGGATCAACTCATCTACATCCCCCTGCCTGATGAGAAGTCCCGGGTTGCTATTCTTAAAGCCAACCTGAGGAAATCACCAGTTGCTAAGGTAGGATCTGTGCTGATGCTGTATCTGATTAGATTTTGCTGTGTGCTGCACATTTCCAATGGGTTGGGGGCAGACAAGGGGTTGGTGGCTGCTACACACAGAGCTTGGAAACCTTCCATTCCCGAAAGATGGAAATGAAGAGGTAGGGATAGACTTGAGATCTAAAACTAAGTACCAGTGCAGATAGATAGCAGTGTGCAAGCACAGCAGGTCTTTATCACATAGTAGAGTTCTGCCCACGGTGCAGGAATGGGAAATGCCTGTTATGGCAAGATGGAAAGGATTCTTGTACTCTGAAAAAGTAAATGTAGAAAACGGGGGTGGGAAATGGAAATTGTAGAGGAACCACTGTGGTTAATTGCTGAACTCTTTCATAGACAAAGTTATATCCCTTGCCTGGGGAGCAGGCAATAATGAAACTGATAGAACGTATTAGAGAAAAGCAGATGCAAAGTGAGCACACAAACTTCCTTAGGCCAAGCTTAGCTTTCTGAGGACAGTTGGGAAGGAAAGCTTAAAAGGAGGTTCCAGTGCCACTGTGTCAGTTGAGGGGAGAAGGATGTTCGTCTTTATCTCCCTTCTCCCCATCTCCATTTCCAGTCTGAAACGGTTCTATTGATTTCTTTTGCGAAAATCTGAGCCATTTATGGCTGAAATCCTCAAGTCAGCCTGCCTCTTCCTGAAGGTGAACAGAGGGCAGACATTTGTAGCCATGTAGCAGGTCCTTGCTGGGTGTGGGGGGAAGCACGGCCTGCCCTACTATGTAGCATACTTTTACCAGGAACAGGAGCCTTAACAGCTTGTCTTCTTCATACTGTCCGAAGCTGAGGTAGCGCCTTGTTACTCAAGGCACCTCTTTGTCATTTGAGAGTAGAAGGTGTAAAAGCTTTTCTTGTGTTTGGTTTTGTTTTTGCTAGGATGTTGACCTGGATTTCCTAGCTAAGATGACCAATGGCTTTTCGGGGGCTGACCTGACAGAAATCTGCCAGCGTGCCTGCAAACTGGCCATCCGAGAGTCCATTGAGAGTGAGATCAGAAGAGAACGTGAGAGGCAGACCAACCCTTCTGCCATGGTGAGTGGGGCACTGAGCTTTCCCTGCTTATGAGATAGGCAGCCCACCTCTGCCTGTGGGTGAGGGATGATGTGTATCTCTCAGTAATCCTCAGATGAGGACGAGTAGGCTGTAGGCTCTTGGCACAGAGCGCTGAGCTGGAGCACTTTGTTCTGTTCTTGTGGGAGGGTGAGGGCCTCCTATGGTGCCTCATCACTGGCATTGCTCAGCAGGCCCCTGCAGCAGTTGTGAGTCAGTGTGCTGCAGCATCTCTCTCTAGCCCCTGCCTCAGTGGGTATTGATGCATCCTGACCCAGAGGGAGGTGTGGGCAGGTGTTGAGCTGCACGTGGCTCATCTCAGCTCTCTGTCCTGCTGCAGGAAGTGGAGGAGGATGACCCGGTTCCTGAGATACGCAGGGATCACTTTGAGGAGGCCATGCGCTTTGCTCGCCGCTCTGTCAGTGACAACGACATCAGGAAATATGAGATGTTTGCACAGACTCTACAGCAGAGCCGTGGCTTTGGCAGCTTCAGGTAACTGAGGGAAGTGGGGAGGGCAGTGTGACATGGTGAGCCCCAGGAGCAGAGTGCTGAGGGCAGGTTTGATGTGTTCTGAAAACAGTCCCTCTTCCACTGCTTTTTCCTGTTCTGCCCAGCACATACAGCCAGCTGAGCCTGTGGTGGGTACAAACTGCACTGCAGGTCAGGTGCGGGTTCTCTGCTAGTGCTCCTGAAGCCCATCAACCCTTTTTCCTTTAAAGCAAGCAACATCTGGCAGCACTGTGAGCCTTTTCGTGACCTGCCTTAAGCTTTACCACATTTCTCCCCCTTTTCCTTCTTGGCATCAGGGTGTTGATGTGGGGGGAAGGGATTGTGCTGAGCTGTGAGGACGCTTCTGAACTGCATCTCTTCTCTTCCCTTCTGCCCTGCTGTGTGCAGGTTCCCATCAGGTAACCAGGGAGGTGCTGGGCCGAGCCAAGGTACAGGAGGTGGCAGCGGGGGCAACGTGTACAGTGAAGACAACGACGATGATCTCTATGGTTAACTCACTGTCCTCAGTGGACCAAACTCCAGATCAGGCCACGTTGTACAGGGAAAATCCGATGTTCAATGGACTCTCGGCTTCTTCATTCCTCAGTCAGAACAGTGTAGGTGCACGCCAGACTTTGTACAGGGGATGTTTTCTGCAAACATGAATCCAGAGTTGGGAAGCAGACAGTGAATTAACAAGAAGGGGATACGACTTAATTTCTGAGAAATTTCTGTTCTAGTTTATGTGGCAGAATCAGCAGCTTTAGCAAAGGGTGCAACGCTAGCCTGTATTAAAAAAAAAAACAACAAAACCTACAAAAATAATAGTAAAAAAAAAAGAATAAAATCCCACAAAACTCGAGCCAGGCTCTTACAATTCCTTGATGTGCTACTGCCACAGCACTGCAATGCTGCCTCTGTAAGTCCCATGTCTCACTTGCCATCTCGAGTGCCTCTCAGCTGCCCCTCTTGTGTAGTGCAGCCAATATCTGTGCATTTTCCTGCAGTGTGTGTGGTTGCTCTTTGTCCTTATGTCTTTGACCCCGTGCTAATGGAAGAAATGGGCTGGGCTGTCTCTCTCCTGTGCCCCTACTTGTAAGCAAGCACGGAGTGAAGCGGCAGGTATCTGGTGTTTTCTCCGGTGCAGTGCTGGCTGTGAGCTGTTGGGTCTCTTGCTGCTTTGGCTCCTGTGCAGCAAAGGACTGCCCCAGGAACCCCCTTTTTTGAGGATGGGCACAGGAGGGCTCCCGAGCTGTTCCTGGAGCTTACGATGCAGCATAGCCCAAGTGTGGATAGGGAACAGGAGCTTCCTCTGATGCTGTAGCAGCAGTTTTCCTAAGGCTCTGCAGAGAGGCTTCCCCCTTTGTGGAAACAATCCACGTGTCCCTTTGGGCTTCTGATGACAGGCTTGGTTCTTTGCTGTGAGCCGGCCTTTGTGGTTCCACACACAGTAGTCAGATTTTGATCCACTTCTGGTGCTTTTCTTCCCTTTCACCTTCTGATCCTCGCTTTATTTTCTGTTAACTGAAAAAGGTGCTTCTGCTGTACTTAAAATTTCACATGAGAGTCGCCATCCCTGGGCTTGGCAGCTGGTTCCTGCTCTGTCCTGCCGTGTGCACACTTGCTCACCTGTGGCTGGAGCCCACAGCTGTACCTTGCCTTGGCAAATCTGAAATCAGCAGAGGGCAGGAGATGCGTGCTCTTCTTAGGTTGAACTGTCGCAGCAATTGCCTGTGGCTGAATTTGATTCTCTTTACCTCACTTGAACGTGCAGCTCTGGCCACTAAGTGGTAGGTGGGCGTCTTTCACCATCCATCTGCACTGCCCGGCTTGGGGCTGCGTTCAGCAGTGTGTGGGGTGCTACAGGTGGGCGAGGGATGACCTGTTACGGTCACCCAAAGGAGCAGTGCACCGTGCTGTGTGACCCAGCTCTGGACTGCAGAGTGCTTTGTGTTTAGACTGTCAGAAGCACAGAGAGCTGTGTGTGCTCGCTCTGGGGCTTGCAGGAATGGGATTTCTGCAGAGATGAGGGATTGTGTGCACAGGAATGAGCAATGAAGGTGCCCATAGGTTTGCTGGGCGATTCCAAGGGGAGTTTGGCTGCAAAGACTGCTACATTTAGAAGGGCACCATCAGGTGACCTGGACTTAAAGGGAAGGAAATGAGGGGTGAGAGGAATCCCAGTGTGGCAGAAGGACGGGGCTGTCCGAGAGAGAAGGGGAGCTTGGGAGAAAGGTACCAAAATTGAGAACACTGCTTAAATAGCACAAACAGCTGCTGGTGGCTGCAGGAGGAGGCGGGGGGAGCCCCTGGGAGGCTGAGCAGAGCCAGCTCAGGTGGGCTGTCCTAGTTCAGAGACTGCTTCCAGCGCTGTGCCTGTCTGTCCTTGCACCACCTGGGTTGGATGCCATCGGGACAACACTGCCGGCTCATGGTGTGCTGCTGCTCGGTGAAGAGTTTGCTGTCTGCGCTGCAGGTAAGGGTAAAAGGCTACTTCAGGACTCATTAAAAGCCTTGCCCAGCTCTGGCAATGAGCAGATTTCTTCTTCCCAGTTGTTTTGGGAATGCCACCATGCACTGCTGAGCTTGGCCGGTGCTGGTGGCAGACCCAGCCTCGGCAGTGCGGTGTGCTCTGCAGCCTGGGGCAGGAGGCAGGAGGTGCTGCGGTGTGTCCCAGTTGCTTGGAGCTCAGTATTCCCTGCATCCTCTCCTAATTACGAGTGCTGGTTAAATCCAGTGGAGGGGCTGGCGCTCCTCTGTCCTGGGGTGGGGGCGGCACCCCGGGGAGCTCCTGGAGCAGTACCTGGGGCTGCAGTGTCCCGCAGGCGGGCAGAGGCTGGGAGCTTGGCTGGGCTCTTGCAGTGTAACCGTGGCCAGCAGCTCCCTGTCGTGACACTGAAGCCCACAGCTCGGCTCGAGGTGTGTGGCACTGACCTCCAATGGCCGAGGCGCTGATGTGCAGCCTGCGGGCTCACCGGGTCCCTGCTGCCAGCAGAGGGCGGGCGGTGACCGTGCTCAGCGCGGTTCCCTTATCCCCACCGTGTCCCTGGCGCAGCCCGCCCTGAAGCCACCAGGATGGACTTGGTAGGTCTGAGGGGCAAATGCGTTTCCTGGCACCAGGGGGAATTCCCCCGCCTGCATCCCGTGCTGGGATCTCACCTGGCTCGGGGGTCCCTATGAGAAGAGCTGGGTCTCAGTGTCCCTCCAATGGGAGAGATGGGAGCAGTCTGAGCCCCTTCCCCTGACCCATGGGGTGAGCACAGCCCCAGCACCTCCCACCACAACACACGTATTAATTCAATGTAATTATTTTTCAAAATATTTTTTATTTTTCTTCAATACTGACATTACAAAAAAAAAAAAAAGTTACATTAAAAAAACAAACAAACGAAAAAAAAAAAACCTCTAGAACACTATAAAACATTCAGGTCTCATTGAAACTGAGAAAAACAAAGCAGCTTGCATCTGTGTGCTGACCTGTCTTCTCGCTCCATCAGTGTCCACCAGTTTTCTGTACGCTGAACTCCAGGCAGGTCAGTGGAGGGAAAAGGGTGTCGCGCCCCAACCTGAAGTCAGAACTGGTTGATTAAATTAAGTAGTGCTTTAATAATGCAAGTGCTCTATCCCCATGCCCACGGGCTGTCCTCCTGCCGCGTGATGCGCTGTACAGCTGTACACCTCCAGCCTCCCGCTTCCAGGCAGTCATTTCCCTTCACAACAAGGTGCCCGCGGAAGCGCCTTGGCTTTCTCGGTGCCTCCCGGGCAGACGCAGAGCTGCAGTGTTGGAGGAGCCCGGCTGGGCCCCCCCAGGGGAAAAACAACCCGTCAGGAGGCAGAGTTGGCCAAGGAAGGTAAGAAATATAAAAATTCTCCTGATGGAAATCGGAAGTTTTTAAAAAAATACAGCATTTGGAAACCAAACCACCACGCGGGCGACCCCACGCTGCTCTCAGCTCCACCGGCACCTGGAAACACCTCCTGAATTAAAACTGCCCTGTAGAAAAATATATACACGTGCGTTGCTCTACCTATTGAAACCCCTACGGTCGAACTCGAACACTACCCAAAACCACAGCTCTGCTCACACTTGGCTCTGCTTCTGCACCCGGTGCTACACGCATCCTCCACTCTCACAGGCAGGTTGCTCGGATGGCTGAGCTGTTCCCCAACATCGGGGTCAACCACTCCAGGAAACCCAAAACGGGCAGAAAAAAAACCCTTACGGAGTTACCTAACGAGCTAAATATATGTATTAAAAAATAAAGCAGCGATGCAAACTCAACACATCTGAACAAGAAAGCTCCCAGCTCCCGGGCAGGAGGCTGGAAGGGACCGTCCCCACTGCTCCGAGCTCCGTCCATTGGCACGGCTGACACTCGGTGGTGGTCTTGGCACAGGAGAGGGGACCGCAGTGGGACTGAGTGGGTGCTGTGGTCCCAGGTTAGAAACGGTCCGGTAGGAGCGGCCCCTTCACCGTACGCGCTCAGGACGTTTCCTTGGCACCTCGGTACGGCGGGACCTCGAACAGCAGCAAGTATCAAAGAAGGGAAGAGAAATCTAACACGGAGGGATGCGAGATCCCACAAAGTCCTATTTACACTGCTCTGAGCTTCCCTACAATCCCACCCTCCGGTCAGAAAGTTGGCTTGAAAAGCGGGTGACACAAAAAACCACAAAGTGATGCACATCCCCAAGTCGCAGCCCGCGCCGTGCGCTTCTGCAAGGCAGCAAAGCCGGACCTCTGAAAGAACAAAAACAGGCGGCAGCTGGGAGAGAGGTGAGGGCAGGAGACTCTCCTGCCGCTGGAGTACAAAATGGGCCGAGAGGGGCAGGGGTGGGTGGGACAGATGGGAGTCTGGGGAAGAAAAAAGTGGGTTTTTTGCATTTGAAAGTGCTCTGGCACCTCTGCTCTGTGTGAGCCAGATGCTGCAGCACGTGCATTTGGAGTATTGCTGCTTGGAGGAGAGTCCCCAGGGCTCTAGGAGCACGGGAGGTGCTGCTTGAGGATCTGTCTCGTCTGGGGAGCTATTCTGTCCGGGAAGCGGATTTTGAACTCCACGATCAAGTCTCCTCGCTGGCTGGGGGCCTTGGGGAAAGGCAGCCCCTCCCCACGCAGTCTCTTCACTGTGCCTGGCTTGATGATGTCGTTGCAGGGCAGCGGGATCACCCTCCCGTCAATGGTGGGAATGTTCACGGTGCAGCCGCATAGGGCCTGCGGGGACACAAAGGGGAGACGCGCCGTCAGCCGGCCCCATAACTGCACCATGAGAGTCCTGAGCCCCCCCCGCCCCGCGCTGCAGAGCCCCATCCCCGCTCCTCCCCACGGCACCACCAATGACCAACAACAAGCAGCCTAAATTTAGCCCCTCGCCACCTGACTGGGGAGCTGGGATGGGGATAGGGGCAGCCGAAAACCCAGCTGAGCTCATCAGATGCCTCTGCGGTCCATCAGCTGTCGCTGCACGGAGCCCGGGGTTATCTATAGCACAGCCCAGGGGCACATGGCACAGCGCGGCCACGCGGCACGGCACCACGCTTTCCTGGAAGCTGGGGCCGCTCGATGGGTTATGGCATCACGCTGCTGCCCCACGGCTATTTTTACACCTTGGTGGCCCAAGAAGGAAGAGTCTGCGAGGCAGGACCTGAAAACGCAGCTGTGAGGAGGCTGACCCCAACGGGCCCCGCATCCCTGCCACATGGAGGTCCTTTCTTTCTCCATTACCCCCACGGCAAAGCCAAGAGGTGATTTAAAGCTGCCCTTCCCTCCCTAGAACTGGGTGCTGCCTACTGCAGAAGCCGGCAGCAGCCGCAAACCAGCCTGCATGAGCAAGCCACGTGACGTGGGAATGCAGCAAGAAAATCCTTGTGTCCTTAAATAACTCAGACAGCTCTGCTGTACACGTGGGCAGCAGTGTCTCTAGGCTTTCAGCAAGGAGAGAGGCTGCAGAGAGATACTTCTGGAAGGGGAGGACTCCTATGGCTGGTCCTGCCCTGCACACAAAGCACTTGTCCACCCCCATCCCCAAAAGACGCCCAAAGGGAAGCAGGGGCGGATGCTCGGCAGCTGAAAAAGCTTCCAGTGCCATCACAAGAGGAGGCACGGGCAGGAACAGCTCTCCTGTTGGTCTCTGTGCTGCTGAGGCTCTGCAGCAAAGCCAACATAGCACCATCCGTGCTGGGCTTAGATCTTGGGCTGAGGAGGCAGCAGGCAGCAGCCAGGTTTCTGGTTGGATATTAGGAAACATTTCTCCCAGGGTGAGCATCTGAGATGGAAACGGGGCAGGAGAAATGTGGCTGGGATGTTTGCATCCAACCCACAGAAGGACAGGGGGTTGATGGAGCAGAGCCCTGCCAGGCTCCCACCATGGATGCTGCCCCCCAGCACTGTTCTTGCCCTGCAAAAGCAGAGGGATGGGAGCAGAAGCAGGCGGGAACAGCACATACAGACAGGATCTCAGTGTTTCCTTCCAAGAGCCAAGATAGAAGAGTCTGAGGCGATCACTCCTCCACCATATGTTCCTATTCTTTATCCTTCTGGCCCAACTTTGCTGCCGTGTAAGAAACTGGTTGTTCAGGCAACACAAGAGCCCATAGCAGGGCGAGATGCAGCGCGTGCAGCCACGGGAGCTGCCCTGCATCCTAGAAAGCGTCTCAGTTTCTGTCTGAGTATGAAACCGGCGTGGGTTTGAAGTCTGAGCCGCGAGTGCTGAGCTCTATCTGGGTCAGAGGCAGCCCTGCACTGCTGGTGGAAGGGGGGGCTGCTGGGCACTCCAAGGAAGGTGATGTCGGGTGAAGGATGCTGGGGGTTGTGCTGCTCCCATCTCCCTGAGAGCCCATCAGTGCTGACGGTCCTGTTGGGAGGCTGACAGGGCTGACAGTGGTGTCACTCCTCCCCCCTTGGCCACCCACTGTAATTTTTGGAAAGGACGCTTCCCCACAGCCCACAAGGCTCTAAAGAAGCCTAGTCCCACCTCCTTCATCTGCAGCACCCAGGCCCCAAGGAGCCACGCAGCTGCCCATCCTTGGCACCCCTTCACCATCCAGCACTGCTGGAGGCAGCTTTGGGGGCTGCAAGTCCCTCCCGCAGAGCCAGCAGACTGAGCTCACCACTGCACCAGTTTGGGAAGGAGACAGAAGAAGCAGATGATGCTGTGTCCCCAGGGGGCAGCCCTCCTGCCCCACTCCCCATGGGTCTGCACGTGACCACGAGTGGGACTGCAGCTCCCAGGTCCTGCTGGCACTGTGCTGTACTGCTTGCTATGGCAGCAGAGAAGCCCAAAGCTCCAGCTAAAAACAAGGCTCCTGCAAGGATGAAGAGCACAAGAAAAGCACTAGAGGCTACGGCTGCAGGCTCAGGTGATGAAGAGGTTGTGCTGTGATTTGCTCCATCGCACACTGAGATGATGGCATATGGAGCTGGGGAGCTCCTGGCATCTGCTCATGTTTTACAGCTCTTAAGCTGCTGCTTCTCACCGAAGATGGAAGCAGCAGTGCGCTGCCCTGCCCTGCCAAGTGTTGGGCTGAGGGTGGCAGCCAGGCCAGCAGCTCCCCAGCACGTTTGGTCTGCAGTGAGGCTGTGCAGAGAACAGGAAGTCCAGCTCAAAGAGATGAGGAATTTGCCCAGACCAGCAGTTTCCAGCAGAGTCTCTTTGTGACTGAGTCAAGCAAAGCAAACGCCAACACATGCCCTGTTCATGGGCAGCTGGAGGGAGACCACAGATGTCCTGCAGGTGGGAGCCAGGCAGTTTCTGAGCCCACTGCTCCAAGGGCAGCACTGAACGCAGCTCTGTCCACTTGGACTAACAGGAGGGGCATGGGGACAGCCAGCTTGGGGTTAATTTTAACAGATACGGGAATGCACAAAAGGAAGCAGCTGAGATACATGCAGGATACCATAAATGAGGCAGCCTCTGCCAAGTATGTCTAGAGAGGCCAGTTGCCACAAGAATAACCTCTGTTTGAATCCCTTCTGCACCAGGAAGTAAAGTCAGCTCCCATCCTACAGGTTAACATGAGATGAGCTCGCTTCAGAGCACCCAGCTCTGCCTGGCCCATGGTGCTCCCTTGGCCCCAGGACAGCCAGTGTCAGCCTGTGCCATCACAGAGCTCTCAGCTTGCTGGCACACTCAGCAGCTCACGTTTCCCTGCCTCAGGTCTGGCCCATTGAGCTTATTTCTATTAAATGCTACTGAATTTCAGAACATAAACCTGTCTTCAAAGAAAAAAAAAGAAAGCAGCAGCTCATTAAGAAGACAGACAGCGTCTACAGTCTGAAAGGAACAGCAAATGGCAGCTGCCATAATCATCAAAGTTAAATGCAGCTGCCAGCTGCAACTTAAGAAGTAGTTAGCAGCAAACGCACATCTTGTACTGAGGTAAGCTCCCCTTCCTTTCCCATCTCCACATGGTTTGCTGCTCTGGTGCAGTGGGTCCCACTGTGACCTCCAGGACTGATGGCACGGATGTGCTGCATTTCGCTCATTGCTTGTTTTGCCCTGTATTCAGGCAAGGAAGAACCACAAAAAAAAAAGACTCCAAAAAAAAACAACAAATGGGTTTGGGCTGAATCAGTACTCAGCAAGAATGAGGCATGACCCTGCCTTCTGACCAGGTGAGAGAGCATCCATCAGCATGTGGGACAGCAGAGCAACAGCTGCTTGGCTGTGAGAACAGGCAGGCACCAGACTTCTGTCAGCAAACTTGGGTTCTCCCCTGTTCCTACAGAGCACCTGAGCTCTCATCCACATATGAATACTCTGCAATAGAAGGGTAAGGCACACGGGCAAGGGAGAAAAAGGGTCTGCTCCAGGAGCACGATATGCTCAGCAGAGATGCAGTACCCGTGTCCTACACCCCGCATGGTGGCTGAGCAGCTCTCCAAAACCAAGCATTGGTCTCTCATGCCCTACCTGGTCCCCCACCAGCACAGGATGAGGACTGGCTCCCGTCCTGGTTCACGTGCCACAGCCCTGTGCCACCTCTCAGCCTGTGCCATTTCCCACTGACACCCACCTCTTTAAGACTGATGTTTGCGGTGTAGACCACATTCGTCCCATCCCTTTTGAAGTGCGAGTGAGGCTTGTCCTTGAGGATGAAGACGATGTCAGCAGGGATGTTGTCTGGGGTGGCGTCCCCTTCTTTGGGGAATGTGATTTTGGTTCCCTCCTTCCAACCCCGTTTGATGACAATGTTGAGGATCTTATCCTCAGTCCGCATGGTCCGGCCATCAGGGTTGAGCCTTCTGCGGGTGATCTTCATCCTCTTGGTGGAGCCGTGGTAGATCTCTTCCAGGGACACCTTGAGCTCATGAATGACTGGTGGGTCTTGGACCTTCCTCCGCGTGTGCAGGGACTCCTGGTGCCGTCGGTGCACCCCATTAATGCCGTTGAAGCCAAAGCGGCCGAAGGCACTGAAAGGATCATCATCATCATCGATATCCATATCTTCCTGGTCAAAGCCGTTGAACAGGCGGGAGCGGCTGCTGGCAAAGAAGATATCGAAAGGGTTGGAGCCTCCGAAGAAAGACGCGAAAGTGGCGTGGGGGTCTCCATGGAACGTGTAGTGGAAAGTGTTCCCTGATCCACCTGAGGAGCCACCTCCAGTCTTAAGACCTAGAAGAGAATGGGGAAGACAAGACATTAACGTTCCCTGCCGGGAGAAAGCTGCTGAGACCCACGGCACCCGTACTCTTTGTGCAGCAGCGTGATCACTGCAGGCCAGGAAGGCACCGCCTCAACCCACGGCACACATCCTACTTGTGCTTTGCATGAAACTGCACCAGAGGAGGATCAGGTCGGCTATTAGAAAAAGCTTTTTCAGCAGGAGGTGGTGGGCACGGAACAGGCTCCCCAGGGCAGCAGCCATTGCCCCAAACCTCCCAGAACTCAGGAAGTGCTTGGACAACGCTCTCAGACAGTGGGTTTGAATCTTGGGTGCAGTCCTGTATGGAGCCATGAGTTGGATGATCTATGTGGCCCCTTCCAGTTTGGGATATTCTGTGATTTTGTACCCAGCAGTCTCAAAAGCCCTTCAGGTCCTGTTCCTTCTACAATGCTTGTTTGGTTACCTCCTTCCATCCAACACATTTAATGACTAGCCCATCTCCTTTTTTTATCCCTGTTGGCAGGCTCCCTTCTGCCCTGTTGTGCCTTCCAAGCCTGAACAAGAGACCCCTCCCAGCCCCACAGCACAACCTCACCACCTCTACGTGTAACAGCAGCACTTCTTGCCAAACACCCTTGCCCAGATCAGAGAAAACCAGCCAAAGAAACCCTGTGTGTTACAGGAGACTAAGAATCCCATCAGCCCCACTGAGCTGCAGGTGTAACAGATTTGCTGTGGTCAGTGCTCTGGGTCCTCGGCATTTAGTCAAGAATATTCAGTTAAGGATCTCACAAAACCCACCTTAGGTGAGTTGCGTTACCCGAGGTGAACTGCACTGACAGCAGTACCACAGGTAAACCCTAGGGGTCACACCAACAAGATGCCTCTGGGAGCCCAGTTTTGACCAGGGAAGGGTTAACACAAGACAAGCTCCAGAGCTATTTTCAGGGCACGCTGGTGACAGTAAAGGACTATTTCTGATGGACGGTTGTTGTGCCAGTACCATCCTCACTGCTGGCAGCAGGAGGGAAAAAAAGCCCAGAAGGGACATGCTCTGAGTGCTGAATTTACCCTCCTGACACCCTCCCTAGCAGGGATCTCTTTTGCCCAGTTGGGCTCTCAGCCTCCCCATGGGGTCCAGAGCTCTTCTTCCTTTTGCCCTGCCCTGCTGCAGGAAGGAGGGGACAATGGTGAAGCTGAGTTTGGGGTGAGGCTGGTGCCACAGGGGGTGAGGAGAGCAGCAACACCCCTCTCCTGTCTCTCAGCTGTGCAGGTGTAGTTTTGAGAGCTTCACCTTTCCCTGGCAGGCTTCCCACGCTGGGGGCTGGGTTGTAGGGCAGGAGAAGCAAACCCCATGAGCCCACCCCATTCCATGGGGCCCAGAAGACTCTCCAAACGCTGACACCTGGATCGTGTTGCTGCAAGCTATAGCTCAGTTATTGTCCCAGATGAACAATGGAAGACAGTACCTTCCCAGCCCCAGGGATTGGGCGCTCTTTGCCTTGGGGGAAGGATCCCAATTGGAAGTGTCCTGCTGCATGACTACGGGCAGCAGAAACTGGGCTACTAACCAGGGAACTCCAGGAATAACTCAGTGGCTACCAGCCACAGGGAAATCCAAGCCCTGCTCTTGCACATGCAGAGAGCCCAGAGATGCTCAGCAGCACAGAGCAGAGGGGAGATGACTGAATCTGCTGGGGCCACCGGCACTGCTCACTGAAGGTACTTGGTGTTGCTGGTGCTTGAGCTCTGAGGAGCAGGTGCTGGGATTTCTGCAGGCAACCCCATGCCCCCTTAAGGTCTGAGCTGCTTCTGTTTTGGGTAACTCAACCCCAGATCTGGCTACGGGGCCAGGGACAGCGAGGTACAACCAGACCTGAGCCTCACTGCTATGATGGGCTGTTCCCCCACAGCTATTTTCTTCTGCACTACTGAACTCACACTCACTTTAGCTGCCCCTGCTGACAAACTCTGTCCCTGGACTGTGCAGCCAGCAGCTTTCACCTTTACACAGTTGCTTTAATCCCACGATGCCCATCAAAGGCAAAGGCAGGGTCTGATTTCAGTGGTGCCTCCAAGGAAATGCTACTTTCTCCCTTGAGAAAGCTGCTTCTAATTTTAAACGGCAGCAAATCACCGCAGCTCTGTGCATCCCCTGTGGCAGTGACATAAATAACGGGCTGAGTAACGCCTATAGGCAGCACACTGCCAGGCAGAGATTTCCCAGAGCTTCACCCAAGGTTTGCTCAGATAAACCTGGAAGGATCCTCCCCAGGTCTGCTCTCACACCCCGCCTGCTGACAGCTTTTGGGACCTCGGGCCACTTCTTCACAGAGCTCCTCAGCTTTTCCTTTAAGTTTTGGATACTTCTCATTCTCCAGCATCTTTCAGGAGTGGGAATAATTCCCATCGGTCAGGAGCAGAGCTCTATCCCCTCTCAAGTCTTGCCCTCCTAAGACTGCATGGCACAGAGCCTGCTCCATGCCTGCTGGGAGCGATACAGGGCTGACAAAAGAATCTCTGCTGTCCCAATAGCAGGTGCACCTGCTTGCTGGGCCCCCAAGAGGGGCTGCACCTTCCACTGAGCACAGTGGACCTGCTGCTCTTTTCAGCACCCAAGTTCCCAGCTGATTAATGCTGATGCTATTCGGTGCTCTCCTCACCCTCAGCAAATGGGGTTGCAGGCTTCCATATTCGACTAATAAGGCTGTGTGTGGTGGAGCTGCTCTCCTCCTCCATGCCAACCGGGAGACAACAGCAGCCGCTTGGTTTCAAAACAAAAAAACCTATTACTTAAATTGGGAAAAGCTTTGAATCATGTAGGTCAGCCTGTCCCGGGGAGAAAAGTGGGACTGGCAGCACGCAAACAGGGAACCTGTGGGGGACATCCAGGCAAAGAGAGCACTGCTGTGATGGAAATTTAGGTCGAGGAAAGGGCTGCTCTAGCACCGTCCCAGCACACGAGCTCCATTCTCCTCCATCACCTCAGCATTCACCTTTTTGGGGCGGCACTGCCAAGCACTAGGTGCCATCTCTGTGGCTGGGGAGCAGGGAAATGGGTCAGGACGTTATTTCTGGCAGCACAGAAAAGTGGGGTTGGTGGAGCAGTGATTCTCCTCACTTCAACTCCCAGCAAACTCTGCTTGGAAGTACTGCAAGTTGGGGCTTTAGCACCCCATTTCACCCATACCAACCTCCTCAGCAGCCTGGGACACCTCTGTGCCCCCACGCAGTCCCCTTACCTTCCTCCCCGTACTGGTCGTACACAGCTCGCTTTTTGGGGTCACTCAGCACATCATAAGCCTCCGCGATCTCCTTGAACTTCTCCTCAGCGTTGGGGTCTTTATTCTTATCCGGGTGATACTTGAGGGCCATTTTCCGGTAGGCTTTCTTGATTTCATCCTCGTTGGCTCCGGACTGGATGCCCAAAATCTTGTAGTAGTCCTTCCCCATGACGGTGGCAACGCTGCCAGGTGCTGAGTACTTATTCCTGAAAGCAGAAAGACGGCACTCTGTAAGGTGAGCGCAGCGCTGGGGCACAGCGGGAGGTGGGCACCGACTTAAGGCAGAGCCCCCCGCATCGTACCGTCCAGCAGCACCACAGCCACCCCAGCTCCAAGTTTTCCTCCCAGGTGTGGCACAGGCAAAGCACAGGACACGTTAATGTGGCACGGCCGGCGCGATCCCTGGCTGCAGCTTCCCCTGCCCCATTGCCAAGGTGGGGACAGAAGGAGCCATCCTGTGCGCTCCACTCGCTGGACAGGGAGCGCTGCACGACGAGCAGGGTGCTTATAGGGGTGAGGACGTCACTGAGGTTGTAGGCGTGACAGGCTAAATGCAGCTGTGCCCCCCCGCCCCCCTGCCTCGGGGATCTGCAACCCCATACGGGGCACCAACAGGGCTGAGGGAGCAGCGGGGACTGCGCCGCCGCGCTCACCTTAGAGGAACTTCAAACATTTTGTTCTTGGAAGCAATTGGCATTCAGCTGGAGATAAGTGCTTCCAGCATGTCAGAGCTGTAATTTGTATTTAGCGCAGAGGGAATGAAGCCGTTAGACAGAAACATCTTGCGATGGTGGGAGGCTTTTTTCTTAAAAAAAAAAAAAAAATTAAATTAAATGCTTTCTAGCCTGACTTGCACTCCCTTGGAGTCTCCACGTAACCACTGCAGTAAGCCAGAATTATTAAGTGTTATAAGAGACGGCGAAATGCCATCGCAGCCTGACACGATGCGGTGAGGTCAGCGCAGGCAGTGGCTCCCTGCACTCACTTTCTCCATCATGTGGGAGGCTCAGGACCAAGCCATGCCTATACTAAGGCATTGAAAACCCAACAGCCACAGCCCAAAGAAAAGGGGAGGCAGTTAATTCACTCCATAGGCACGCTGAGGGAACAACGAACCCAGCACAGTCATGGAAACTCGGGGAGCAGCCCAAGGAGCCATGAGGCCACGCTTCCCAAACAACATTTTCCATTGCCTCTTCCCATTTGGTTTCCCTGCTGAAGGCTCCCATCCTTCCCAAACCATCCCACATCAGGTACTTTCTCCCTAGAATCATAGAATCATTAGGGCTGGAGAAGACCACTAAGATCACCAAGCCTAACCCCAGTCCGCCCCCACCATGCCCACTGAGTGCATCCCTCTGAGCCACACCTCCACATCACTTGAACAGCCCCAGGGACACTGACTCCACCAGCTCTCCAGGCAGCCTGCTCCAACACCCCACCACTCCTTCTGTATTTTTCTCCTAATATCCAGCCTAATATCCTTGCTGTGTTCTTCCCCAGCCGTTGCCTTAGCCAACCCTCTGATCCTCAGTGCCCTCCACTAAGCACTTGTGCTCACATCCCACTCCCTTCTCTAGACCCACATTTTGGTGCCACCCTTGCTCCTCCTGGGCAGCTCCAGCCCTCTGAGTGCCTCCACCAGACCTGTTTCTGCATCAGATGTCCACCTTCACGGCCATCAGGCGTTCCCCTACCCTTGCTCCAACCAGACCCAGTGGAGGCCTTGGGGGGTTATCCCTGCTACATCAGAGCAGAGGAGTCCGTTGTGCTTGCTGCCCACTGCTGGAGCACATCTGCAGGGCTGCACAATGACCCTGGCATCCATGGCAACAGCTTGGACCCACTGGGTCCATCCACAGGGACATGGTTCATTGGGCATGGTGGTAACAAGATGATGGTTAGACTAGATGATCTTAGAGGTCTTTTTTCAACCTTAACGATTTTATGATTTTACCTTCCTCCAAACCACCACTTTTACCCCTTCTGCTCCAGCCCCACAGTGTTACGTGGCATCAGGTCTGGAGGATGGGACCAGACACCAGACTCTGCCCCATATGCCTGTGGGGCAGAATGGAGAGGCAGCACAGAGCTATTGTTAGAGACATGAGAAGGCCTCTGGGGGCGTTAAGAGCATCCTACAGCATCTTCAGATCCCAGCTTCTAAATGCCAGCACGTTTCTGTACCAGCACAGCCCTCCAGCTTCTGTGCTAAGAGCCGCCAAGCCCACACAGCCATTACGAGATGCTCTACCCCGTGCCCACCACCATCTGCATCTGCTCTATGACTCCCAGCAGGAGCCTGTGACAAGGTGTGGGGGACGCAGTGGGTCCCCACAGGTGGCCCAAAAGGTTGTTTTGTGCCACGCTGCAGAAATAAAGCACTACCACAGCCTCACCCGGAGCATCTTGGCCAAAGTCAGCCACTCCTCATCCAGGGGCAGCAGCCCACCACCCCCATCCAGCCCAGGACGCAGCCTCCAGACACACAGAAGCTCCTGCCTGAGATATCCCCTAAGGAAAACAGGCCACATGCAGCAAGGTTGAACAGCAGACTACACACAAACTGCTTCCACGCCCCGAACAGCAGATTTCACCCAAATCGGCGCTCCCACAGACTCCAGAGTGACTCCTACCACCTTACAGCAAACCCTGCCCGAACCTCCTGCATGCACCACCAAGAGGTCTTTGGCTGCGGGGAGATGTGCCAGCCTCCAGCCCACCCCCAGGCACTGCCGGTCGCTCTCCCAGCCCGTGGGACGGCACAGCCCGTGCCTCCGTCCCTGCTCACCCGCTGCTGCCGTGGGGTGCCCAGACAGTGACCTGCCGGGTCCAGGCACGCTCCGGAGGCGAGCGTCACACGTGCGGTGGTAAAACACGACTCTGTCCCCGCACAGCCTCCCTCCCACCTCCCGGCATCAGCTGTGCCAAGCACAGCCCCGCTCTCCCCTTCTGCTCAATCATCCTTTGCTGCCTTCCCATTTAACCCTGTCGAGAGCAGGGGAAATTGCTGCCGAGATGGTGGGCGAGGAGCATTGAGACGGGCGAGGATTTCAGCGTTTCAGATTTGCCTTCCGAGTTGGGACACCGCGGCGAAAGGCGCTGCGCTCCGAAGAGCGAGGAGCAAAGCACCGCACAGATAACCCCGCTCCCCCCTCGACAAAAAGGCAGCGAGACCTTTGTTCCAGCCCTGCACATGACATCAGACCGCGCAGCCCCAGGATGGGCAAGCAGCTGAATAGCGATCATTTGACGTAACCTCCCTGCTCCGCAGTCATGTAAGGGAACAAACCCACAATGAGAGCGGTCCCACTAAGATTTTCCATCCCGGACCGTAAGGTCACAGCGGGGTGATAAGCGGTGCCAGGGCACCGCGTGCGCTCCGACCACAGCCATTCTCACGAGACACACAAAGAGCCACTTACCGAAACTTCATAAACACATTCATGCTCCAAGCGCTCCTTCGTAAAGGCTCTAGTTTTATTTTAAACATCACCCCAAGGACGGCGGGTGCAGCGAGGATGCAGGCGTCAGTGCCAGAGCGTCCTCAGCGTGGGGCGAGCGCAACGTCCTTTGTGTGCTGCCATCCCCTCCCCGCCGCCGAAACCCATCAATGAAGGCGCTCGGCAGGCAGTGATTTTCCTCTCATTGGTTTCTGGCAGATTGCTGGGGCTGAGAGGCGCAGAGCTCCCAGATTAAGATACTCCTGCAGCAGGACTGCGCGCCCTGCCTGCTTCCCAGCCCTCAGCCGCCCCTTCCCCACCGCTGTCCCCAACCCTGGGTGAGGGCAGGGAGTCCCCGCACTCTGCAGAATGAATGGTGCGCTCCGTCAGGCTGCTGCACCCACAAAGGGAGGGAGAAAAGTAGGATGGCAGCGATGCGCGAGGCGGGGAAAAGTCGTGGAGAGCTCGGTCCCCCGGGGTCCCCTCCCCAGGCACCCACAGAACGGGTTCGGTGGATGCGGTCTCATTGGCAGCTGCAGCCCGAACGGCACAAAACCTCCTTCCGGGATCACCTTCACTGAGAAAAACTCAATGCCATCCCGTCCTCCCCCCTGCAGCCCAGAGTAACTTCGGAGCCGAGCATCCTTCTGCAGGTGTCCTGGGCACCGTGTCCCCATCTCAGGGATGAACCCCGTATCCCCGAGGCTTGGGGTGGATGCATACCTCTCCGCGCGGCTCCAGAAAAGCAGGATGGCCGGCATGGCAGCACCAGGGCAGGCAGACGGAGCCCAAGTTTGGTCAGGCAGCACAAGGGGAGCGCGGCGGCGGGGCAGGTAGAGCCACCCGTGCCCGTGCTGGCTGCCAGTCGCAGGGAAGCAGCCAGCGATGTCATGAGTACACGCAATGAATCATCCCTTCCCCAGGCCCCCACACGCACCGCCCGCTTTCCCCCGCCCCACCGCCAGCCCCCCCCAACCCCCTCCCCAACCTGGCACCCGCGTGGGGATGGGGTGAGCCCGCCCCTGCGTGTGGGGTGGGGGCTCAGCATCCCCAGCGCTTCCATTGACGGTCTCAACAGTTTTTTCCAGCCCCGAGGGGGTAATTTCATAGGAATAGGGTTGAGTCCCCTCCTCACCCCATTCGCAGCCTCACTGGCACCCACATCGGGATGGGGCTCCCCTCTATTTCCAGCCCCACTGGGATGCCATCAGATACAAGGAGATAGGGTTCAGACCTCATTTCCCTCCCCACACAGGGTTCCCATCCGAACCCCTGCCGGATACCCTCACGAGTGGTTCACCCCTTTGTTCACCCCGAGTGAGCTCCCCACTCCCAGCCCATTTGTGGGGACGGGGCTCAGCCTCCTCCCACACAGGGACCCCACACCCTGTCCCACTCTGGGAGTGTCTGCATTTGGATGGAGTTAACCCCCCATACGAGCTCCATCTGTGACCCCCTCGGGGTACCCACCCTTGCGTGGGGGTGAGGCGACAAGCCCCCTCCATTCTCACAGAGGGCCCCCAGTTCCCACACTGACACCAGCGTGGGATGGGGCTCAGCCCCCACACTGCTCACCCACACTGTGACCCCATTTCCGACCCGATGGGGCTGCAGACCCCCGCCCCCCCAATGACCCACGTGGAGCGGGTTCCCCCCCAGCTCTCTGTGCTGCCTCCGAGCGCGGCGGGGTGACCCCGGCCGGGAATTCGGGCCGCAGGGGGCGGTCAGGGAAGGCACGATTGACCCTTCGCTGTCCCCACACACCGTCACCTCAACCGGGGACATGGATTAACTCCTTCCGTGCCGGCTCCGTGTCAGCACTGTGACCCGGGGCGGGGGGGGGGTCAGCCATTCCCACAACACCCGCTTCACTCCCCGGGGGGGGGTGTCACAAAATGACCCCGTGGCGGTGGTCGGGGATTGACGAAGCCCCTTCCCGCCAGCACTCCGTGTTAACCCCTGCCCTGCCGCTCCCGGGATGCGCCGTGATTCGCACCGAGGGGGGGGCACGGGCCCCTTCCTCCCACCCCCACGGGGACATCGATGTCACACCCTCGGCGGGGCGGCGGCCCCCCCACGGGGACACGCCGTCACCCCCCACGGGGCGGCTTTGAGGGCGGCGTCCGGCCCCATCCGCACGGACCCGGCAGGACCGGAACCGGCCCCGGCGCCGCCGGCACTCACCGCTCGCGCTGTCCCGGGGCGCCGCGCACGCACTCCGCCGCCCCCTCTCCCGCCCCCACTGGCCGTGACGTCTGGGGAGTCCCGCCCGCGCTCTCTGGGAAAGAGAGGAGCGGGGGGTGGAGCCGGCCCCGCCCCGCTGCGTCCTATTGGCTGCAGGTGGCGTCAGTCCCGTCGGAACTTCGCGTTGATTGGTTTTCCTCTGAGGAGAAGGAGGGGAGAAGGGAGTGGGTGGAGTCGAGGCGCCCCACCTCTCTATCGCTGCCGGCCATTGGACAGTTCAAGCCGACACCGCCCCTCCTGCGCGCTGTCATTGGACAGAGGCTCAACTCGAGGCCCCGCCCCTCCTCGCCGCGCCCGGGTGGTGCTGGAGAGCGGCGGGATGCCCTCGCGAACCTTCTGGAATGTGTGACGTCACGGGGTGCAGCGCGGCGCCCCCCACCGCGGGCGTGAGGCCGGGCGGCCGCCATGTTGGGGCCCTGCAGGTAGCGGCGGGGCATGGCGGCGGCCTTGGGTGGGCCTTGCAGTGCCTTGTAGTGCCGGGGCAGCCTTGGATAGAGCATTTCTGGTGACACAGGGACCACAGCAGGTCTGTGTGCCGAGTGCTGTGCGCAGGGTGGGGGTTCCTGCTCCTACCAAGGGCCGTCTCTATGAAGGGAAGGATAGCAGCTGCTTCCCTGTGTAGGTTCTGGATCCCAGTCAGGATGTGGTGCCACTGTGGCTCCCGAGCGCTGCGTGTCAGCATGCAGGGACAGGGGGCTGCTGCTTCCCACACGGTTGCTGTAGCCCTGTGTTGTTGTTATCTAGGCTTCCTCAGGGCTGTGCCACGCAGGAAGAGCTGCCCTTTGGGAAGCCGTGGTTCTGTGGCTTGTGCCCGTTTGGATGCCTGTGGCCCAGCAATGGAGCCCACATCCAGGAGGAACACACCCAGAAAGTCCTGGCTTCAGAGCCGGGAGGCGACGTGCACAGTGTCCTTGACCCGGTGTCCTTGTAGCTGAGTGGAGGAGGTTTCTGAATGGGGTATTTCGGAGTGATCTTCAGTTCTGCAGCAGATCAGACACAGCCTTGGTCCCCCTGCCTGGCCCTGTGCTGGGGCTGGGGTTAGTGATGCATTTTGCTGGTCTCCTGGTGGCACGCAGGTGGCTGCCCATGATCGTTTCTGCCAATCCCTGAACTGGAAGAGTCAGTGTTTTCACTGTGCTCTCCGCACAGCATCTGAGTCATCCTGATATTAAACCAGCACTTACTGTTATCTGTCTATCTTGCTGTCTATTTGTTTTGCTATCTGTGTGCCTTGAGGGATTGCTGCTCTTGCTACAAAGGGCTCGTGCCGTTCATCCAGTGTGATGCCAGAACCCTGGGCTTGCAAACTCCTTCAATTCCCTTTCCCAGTCCTTCATCAGCGAAGGCATTGCAGCCCTTGGGCAGGGCAGGCTCTGACTGTGTCTGCATTCAGAAATGACCACTTGGTGTTCAGCTGCGTGGGCCGAAACAAGGACAGCAGGAGCAAGTGTGTTGTCCCAGGAGGCTGCAGCACGGCCCTGCACGCAGCCTGGAAGCCGCCATAAGCAGAGCAGAAGGGTCAGCAGAGCCCCTCTCTCCATCTCTGGGTGCTGTGGTCAGCTGTGTTCTCCTTAACCAAAGCTGCTCTTCTTCCACAGGCTGTTACCCACCAGCACATCCGGCACCCTTTTAAAGAAATGCTAGAAAAATGCAGGGAAGGGTGATGGGAATAATTAAAGGTATGAAGCAGTTTCCATACAAGGAACAATTACATAAACTAGCTCTCTTCCGTCTGGGGGAAGAAATGACTGAGGGAGGGATGACGGAGAATAATAAAATCATGTGTGTCTGGGGGAAGCTGAGCAGGGAATGGCTGCTCAGGCTTTCTTCCCTTAAAGTGCTTGCTGCCATCACGTGCTAAAATTGGCAGTGGTACCTCAGGGCAAGAGCGTGCTTCCTGCAGCAGTTTAGGATTAACCTGTGGAGCTGCTGACTTTGGTGAGGAGGATGCTGAAGGTGTGGAAAACTTGTCTGGGGTCAGAATGCAATTAAGCAAAGAGAGAATGCAGCACAGATTGATGAGCACAGTGGTGGTTTTTTCTGGCTCAGAAAGTCTCCAGGATGTGAGCTGCTGGGGTCAAGGAGCACACTGTGGAGGTGTTTTTACCCTAATCTTCAGTGCTTCCCAGGGCCTGCTTTGGCAGTTGAGCTTCATTCCAGGGAGGATGGGGATGCTGGGAACCATGGCTTTTAGCCGTGGGACAGTTTTTCTGTTTGGTACACATCTTACATAACTATCTAGTGTTTGAAGGTCAGAGCAGCAGATGAGGCCATTGAGCTCTGCAACTCCCTACATGCATCTTAGGTGCAGAGTCCTTGGCTGCTGTAACGACAGTAAACACAGACCTCTCCCATGGCCCTACTGCAGCCTCCTCAGGCTGGAACCTTTTGAGGGACACTGCTCAGCCTGCCTTGGGCGCACGGATCCCAGCATGGCTGAGCAGAGAGGCAGGAGCCATGGCACTCGATGCCGCAGTGCCCCCAGTCCTGCTTAGGCTCCCCTGATCCATGTGACACAGGGAAGTCTGGCTGGGCAAGCTCCAGAGATACATCTGAGGACACCAGGCTTGGCGGCAGCAGCAGGGTTTGTACTCTGTTCTCTAGAGTGAGAGCAGCGCCCACGTATTTGGTGCTGTCTCTTCTTCCTGCCTGTTCCCATCCTTGGAGATGCCGCCCTCCTTTTTCAGCACCCAGAGCTGCAGGATGAGGAAAGGGCTGAAAGAAAAAACCATATCCGTTTTTTGTTGGTTTGTTTTGTTTTTTTAATTATATCACTTTATTTTTTTTTATTGTTGACTAGCCACCTCCTTCCCTACCTGTTAGTATCCTGGCTGTGATCTGAGCCGATCATATCTGCAAGGTGGTGCTGGTGGCGGGCTGTCTTCCAGGTCCTGGGGTCACCTCCTGCCTGCATGCTGTGTAGGTGAGCTTGGTCATGAGGGCACATGTATTTTATTCCTCCGGACTCTGGCAGTCCCTGGCCTGTCCCCAGAGCGGACCATCCACCCAAGGTGGCTCTGCCAGCCACCAGCATCTCCACCATTGTTGGGAGCCTCAGCATGAGGCCTGCCTGACGTCAAGCATGAGGGCAGCCAGGTGGAAAGGGTCACCAGGAGGTGTCTTGCCCGAAGCCTTGCTCAAAACAGGCTGACACAGGATCACAGTGGGTTGCTCAGGGCTTCATCTGGACTGGTCTTGAAAGCCACTGAGAACAGTGGCAGTATCAGAAGATTTTGTTCCAGCAGCCTCTCCCACGTCCTTGTGGCACTGTATCTCATCAGAGCTCCCCCTCAGACTCCTGAGGGCACACGGGAGGAAGGGATTGGCAATGGCTATTAATGATAATGATGATGTTTAATTTGTCCTTGCCCATTGATGCCGAGGATGCCGGCTGCTGCCTCCCCCTGCCAGCACTGCCGCCGGCCGCTCCGCGCCATGCACCTGCGGGGGTGGTATAATGAGCCGTGTCCTCAGCTCAACCTGCTGCTTCCTCTCCCGGCAGCGTCTGAGCTGCCAGCTGGGTTATTTCTTTTTCCTTTCTGCCTCTATTCCGAAGTGGTTCACTGCCAGTGTTGGCATCCAGCTTCTGACAGAGACCTCCATGAAGAGAACCTTGGGCTCTCCTGTGCATGTCAGGTGCATGGAGATGGGAATGGCTCTCCTTGGGAGGACTCGATCCTCTCCAGTTCCCACACCTGTGCCCAGAGGAGACATTCCAGAGGAGTGGCCAAAACCAAAGAGTGGGAGTGGGACGGAAGGTCAGCTAGGGGAGTTCTGTGATGTTTGTTGGGAGTTTCTGTGTTGTTTGAATGGGATGCCATGGGGGGATATGGTTACAGACATGGAACTTGAGCCCAGAGCTGTTGAACCCAGCATTTGGTTGAGGTATTCCCTGCTAAGAGAGCATGATGGGGGCTGGGATCTTGCAGCACTTGTGTTCTACCCATCTGCACCCTTTATCCAGCTGTGCTAAGGAGCACGAGTGGCATCGATCACCTGTGGGGAGACATCTGTGCATGCTGGAGTTCAGCACTGCTCCATTTGAGCTTCCAGCTGTTGATGCTTCCTGTGCTTTCCTCAGTGAAGAAGTACTATGGCACTTGATGGTTTCTCCTATGGATAACTCCCAATTATAATTGTTAAACTACAGATGTTCCCTGCAGTGATGCTGGCTGTCAGGGCTCCTGCTGGAGTTGGGCATGCCAGAGCCAGACAAACCCACCATGTCTGTTTTGTGTGTGTCCACGCTGCAGATCTGCTTGGCACTTCCGAACGGTGCTGACTGTGGCAAGGCCCTGTCAGTTCATCAGGGCTCAAACTGGTACTTGGTTGCTTTCGGAAGCTTAATAATACCTTGGTGGCATTACTAAATTGTGACCTCTTAAACAAATAAATGAATGACCTGGGATTATCTAACAAGGACTGTTTTCTGAAAGAATGCATTGGCTTGCTTTTATTTTAGTTTATTTATACTGTATTTTATTCTTATAGCTTTCTGTGTAGCACAGCTTTGATAGGACGCCCCAAAAGCTGCGGGAACCCTGAGCTCTGTTCTGAATGACAGAGTATGCGGAGTCGGAAGGGACCCACAGGGACCACTGAGTTCATCTCTTGGCTCCACAGAGAACTGCCTGAAAATCAGACCTTAATCAGCTGAGGGTTCACTCAGCTGGGGATTTAGAAGTGCACAATGGTCCTGTGCAGATGTGCAGCTGTTGGCCACATCTGGAGCATGGGAGCTCCAATTCCCAAAGCCATTTCTTAACCCAAGGTCATGGGCTGGGAGGATGCAGCGTTGCCCAGAGCTGCTCAAGGCACTGGAACAAAGCTGGCTGTGTCTGGACCTCTGCCCCTTCACCTGAAGGGTCCTGGGATGGGGATGTGGTGAAGCCTGGCAGCAGCAAGAGTGAGGGGAAGCAGAGAGCTGAGGTTAAAGAGGGTGCTGACACACACCGTGCTAAGGTTTGTTGAAAGGGAGCAAGCAAAGAGGTGAAGGTCACATTGCGGAGTGGTTGGGGAGCAAACGAGCAGCCACATCTCCACCTGACAAAGTGCTGGGAGAATTAATACTTGTGCAAAACCAGCCTCCAGCTAATTTCCCCTGTGCCTGAGCCTTCAATAAAGGCAGCAGCGCTGAATGCGCAGCCTGAAGCAGGGAAGAAGAGTGGGAGGGAGGCGGGGAGGAGAAATTGTCACTGCTGAAGGGGAACAAAAGCTCGGCGCGTTCGGGTGTGCCTCGAGCGGGGCGGCTGCGCTGCCTGCGGCCCCGGGGAGCTGCCGCATGCTGGGACGATTGCAGGGCTGCTCCTTGGCACAAGGCTGTCCTTCAAAGTGTGTAAAGCCCAGCGGGGCTGTGGGAACAGCGCGTGCACAGCCTGTGCTGGTGGAGAGGGAACGCGATCAGAGCTGGTCCCAAATTCTGGATAAGCTGGAGGAAAATGTGGATGTGACATTGGAAGTTCGACAAGAGGGGCACCTCGGGTGCTTTTGCTTCCTTGGGGTGCAGTGCTCAGTTCCTGCAATGCTGGGTGCCATGCGGGTGCTGCACCACAGCTCGGTGCTGCCGGGAGGCTGCCAACAAAGGGTGGGTGGTGGAGATGGGATGTTTCCTCGAGCACCTTTTTTTAAAGTAAAATTTTTTAAAAAAAGAGAAGTTATTCTAGGAAGAGAAATGAGCTGAACGCGCTCCTTCTTCCCGCACGGTGCGTTTTCTTGTCCCACCCCCAACCAGAGTTATGTAAGGACGCAGGCAGAGCAGGGTCATGCCAGGTGCAGACAGGGTGCAGGCGTCTCTGCGCCTCGTATCCTGTGCATGCTGAGCCCTCAGCAGAAAGCCAAATGTGCACCGTGTGTGTGCATGTTGCACGTGCACATGTTGCATGTGCTCTGCGTGGCCGTGTGCGCACACATGCGTGCACATGTGTTGCAGTAAGAGTAGAGTTTTGCTAGGGTCTTCCCATGAGGGCTTTCACTGGACAGTTCTGCAAACATTAAAAAGAAAAATAAAAAAAATAGGTGGTTTATTGAAGTGACAGACAAAACAGGTAGGGCTTGCCATTGATGAATGCCCCAGCAGCAACAGCATCAGTGCGTGTCAGTAGTGCTGGCAAAACACTGGGTATCCTGTGTGCTCTTCACCAACAGATAAAGCAAGAAGACATCACTGAACTGGAGGAGGAAGAGGAGCGCAGCTTCCCATCTCCCCTTCTGTCTCTCTCCTTCATTCTCCCTTCCTTTCTCTGCTGCTCATTTCTCTTCTCTCTCTCCAAGATACTCTCCCTGATATCTTGAATCATGCCTGTTTCCCTCCATGGGGTGATGTTGAACATCATTTGGGTGGAGAGTTGAGTTCTGCATGTCCAGTATGAGGTAATTAACTAAAGGCTCTCACTCTGGGTATTGTGGCCTTTGAGAGCCTGTGCTGATTTGTTACTAGCTTTTTTCTCAACCCTTAGCCAAAACAGGACTGTTTTGCCACCAGACCTCCTCCTTCAGCTGCTTTTGATGCTGACATCACGAATCTCCATCTTCAAGGTATAGATGAGAAGCAGGCAGCAGCATCTTTAACCCCTCATATGCTAATCTCACAACACACTGTGTGTGCCAAGGTGATACCTCCCGCCCAGACACGGAGATTTCTGATGTTATGCCACAGACCCCTTCAGTGGTGCCCCTGGAGGACACAGAGAGAGCATGCTCTGCTCTGCACCCCTCCAGGAGGAAAGGCATATATGTTTGCCATGTACTGTGTGCACGTCGCACACCCCATGGCATGACATGGTGCACACCACGTACATCCATGGCACATGCATGTGCTGTGTGCTGTGCAGACACACGTCACAGCCCTTGGTCTCTCAACTGCAGAAGTGACATGAGGGCAATGGTGAAAGTCACCTTACTGGAGCAAGTGATCCCTGGGGAGGGAGTCCAGCAACATGAGGAAGGGGATGGCTGTGTGCTTTGCAAGCCCCTTGTCTGGGGAAGGAAATCTCTCCATCTGTGGGAGATGGGGGTCAGGTTTGCTGGGGACATGCATGTGGGCACCTTTGTCTGCATGTGCTCATGTCTAGAGGACTGTCTTTGTGAGGACCCTTCTACCTTCTGTGCCATGCCACACAGGGAGCACCTCCCTACTGCAGGTATATGGGACCAAAAAGAGGCAGGGGAAGCCCATCTCACAAGTGTGGGTGCCCCTCTGCAAAGGGGGGATTTCACTGCAGGCAAAATCTCCTCCATCCATGAGCCCCCCCACGGGGCCACGTGCCAGCAAACCCCTTAGCATTTAGGAGCAGAGTGCTGCAGGCAGCAGCTGTGGGGGGTGTCCTGGGAGGGCCAAGTGCGTCTGGCACAGAACCCACCCTGCACCCATGCTGCCTGCACCTGCTGGGCTTCCGGGGAGGCCGCATGAATGAGGCAAGTCGCTATTTCAGCGCTTCCTCCGGCGAGGCTTCTCCTTTAGAGGCAGCATGCGTGGGCGCTGCCTGCGTATGCGCGGGGGCTCGCTGCCTGCGTGTGCGGGTGGGTGGTGATGGGGGCTTCGGGACAGGCTTTGCCACGTCAGGGAATTCACGCTGGGGGCTGACGTGCCCCCACTGGCCCCACTGCATCGTCTGCCGGGTGCTGCATTGTGTAATGGTGCTGCTCCCTGCACCGTGTTTCCGGAATGCTTCAGATGCCCGCTGTTCCTGCAACCCAGTGACATCCCCTCGGTGTCCCCCCTGTTGGGTGGGGGGTGGGTCTGTTGCAGCAGGTGGAGGGGTCTGCTATGGGGAAGCGCCTTTGGCACCCAAAAAAAACCCCCACCAAACCAGACTGATCTCTGTTCTCCCAAATACCTTTCAAGGAAAGTATTTGCTCTGGGAGAAATTTGGGGGTTTCTCCATGTACTTCTCTGCCCACAGCTCCTCACAAGGAGGTTTTGGTTCCAGGGAGGATGGAGAGCACCAGCTCTGGTACCACTGAGAAATCTCAGTTTCTGAAACCTCTTTGGGGGACTAAGGAGGGGGACAGAGGATGGGCAGGGCTGGGTTGTGGGTGAGAGCCCTCTGATGGGGCCGTGCTGCCCCATGACACTTTGCACCCCACTGAGTGGGTTTGCATCTTCAGGCTCAATCCTGCATAGCAGATTTGCATGGATATGGGAGCCAGAGCCCATTCAGTGCCGCTTTTTCACAGCCCCCCACTCTGCCCTCTCCACCCACTGTCAGTCCCTTTTGTCCACTGCACTGCATGGGTCTCTGCAAGGAGGGGACGTGTAAGGACATTGCATACCAGGAGCTATCAGACCTGGCCTGAGGCCCCACAACTCATCTCATGCCACACTGGGCAATGGGGAGCAAAGGAGGTGGCACCTGCAGAAGCTGCCTTGTCCCAGAGGTCCCTGTGGGTACAGAACAACCAGAATGCAGAAGGTTGAGGCGAGGGGATCCACTGACACTTTATCTCCTCCACGTCTCCAAGTCGGCACAGCGTTGCCATGCTGCTGTCACTGTTGCCATGCTACACTCAGGGTGTCGGAAGAGGATATCAGGTTGCTTTGAGTATGAGGGGACCAGAGATGAAGCTGGGGTGATGCTGTGTCCCCTGTGCCCCTTCCTCACTGCCATCCCAGGGACCTGGTGGTCACTGAGGTGCCACCACTTGTGGGAGTGCTGTGATGGGTGGTGTCCCCAGGCTGGCTGCCCTTCCCTAATTTCTTATCCTGGATCATGGTCTCTGCCTCAGCATCCCCTCTTCTTGCCTTTGACTTTTATCCTGCCCAAGGTGCAAGGTGGGAGCACTGTTGTGCCAGGCGGGAGATATGCTACACAGTGCTAGTTCCCCCACAGTGCTCATTTTTTCCTCTTCATCTCTGTATTGGTAAAAATTCGACTCACATACCCCAGGCTGAATGAATTTCTGCAAGGCCAGCACCCAGCTGTCCCCACCACTGGTCCACAGCAGTGTGTGCCCACAGCTGAGCATGGGAGGTGAGCAGAAATAGCTCCTGCAACTGCCCTGCATGGACGACTGGGCAGGGATGGGGCTGTGCACACCCAGCGCTGCCCTGTGCAGCAGCTGTGGGTGATTTTCTCCATGCCTAGATATCTTTGGAGGGAATTCACACAGAGATGCCGGCTCTGTGGCACGGTGAGCCCTGTGAGATGCTGGCTGTGGGATGGAGCAGGGCAGGACCTTGTTTTGCTGGAGGTATTTCCTCTCCAGATGTAGAAAGCTCACACAGGGTGCCAACCCCCAGGTCTCCTGCTGCCTCTTCCCATCCTAGTACCCAGGACCAGGAAGGGGAATGCCGCCGAGACATCCCACCAGCATCCCCCCTCCACCTCTCTCCTTCCAGCCCCCCCCAGTGCTCCACCCCCACGCTCCAGCCTAAATAATTCCTCCTCTGCCTAGTGGTTTGCAGTCTGCTCTCATGTCCCTCCCTTAGTCATCGCTCAGCCAAACGAGACAGATATAGTCGTGTGCGGCTCCTCGCAGATCGCTCACTCCGGCCCCCGGATCTCTTTGCAGCTGGTCCCTGGCTGTCTGCAGGGTAGTGAGGTGCCCCCCTCTTAGCTGCCCTTGTTACTGTTCCACTGGCAAGAAGAGGCTGTGATAGCCCCATTGCGGGTGTGTGGGGCAGGCTGGGGGCTGCTCTGCCCCTCAGTCAGGTGCGTGGAGTGCATGTAACCCAGTTTGGGCTCCATGTCCTCAGCCCGCTCCTTCCCAGCCCAGTGCCAAGAGCCGGGCTGGCTTTCTGGGGTGGCTCCGAGCCAAATCCATGCTTTCCAGGTATCCTGGCTGCCTTCCTCTCTCCCTGGCCAGCCAGGCTATGCTTCAGCCCCAGATCAATCCTGGATGTGCCTTGCCATTGGTGTCACCGCTCCTTGTGCAGGGTGAGCTTACTTGATGCAAGCACCTATGCTGACTGTCAGACCTAGGGACACATCCTAGAAGGAACATGGGTGCTGGCAATCATTTGGGGGGCAGGCATGAGATCATACAGCTGCCCACCTCGCTTTGCAGAGGTAACGTCAGCACGGCTTGGGTCTGCACAGCTGAAACAGGAAGGCTGAACCCATCTTTCACCTCACCGCAAACCATTTCCCACCCCTCCCTTTTGCCCTCTATCCCGTGTGCCGCCTCCCACTCCTTTTGCAAGGTCAGGGCGGTAGGAGCTGGAAGCGCACGGAGAGAGGCGCTCAACACCCGCGGTCTGCGCTGCTCCCAACACCGACGCGAGGACCTGGACACTGCCTGAGCGCTGTGTGGGCTGCTGCCGTGAGTCACAGCCTGCAGCGCAGCCACTCCGGGGAGCGCAGCGTTTACAGTGCCCACAGTTCACCTCTCGTCCCTGCGCTGCGTGGGTCCCCGTGGCTCCACGTGTGAGCAGGACCGTGGGAATGAAGGAGGTGGGGGCACGGGGAGCTGGTGTCACCTGAGGAGTCAAGACTGGTCCTGCGTGGCTGCAGGATGGTCTGTGTGGGGACCTGCAGGGAACAGCGGGGGAAGAGGAGGATGCTGTGAGGCAGATGGAGGCCAGAGTGAAGCTTGGGGCAGGAGGACGGGCACTCCACCACCCTACAAAATGACATCTATGGACCGAAAGGAGCACTTGCATCCTTCATTCCTGAGTGCTCCGATGGCTGCGGGACCAGTGGTGGGGCACAGCGGTGGGCTGCCGTCCCCGGTTCCCGTAGGACCCGGTCTCCGCCGCTCCCGGTCGTAGCCCTGTGCCAGGATAGGGCGGTGATAACGGAGCTCCGCTCACCCCACCCCGCGCCCCAGCCGTCAGCGCGGGCCCGAATGACACCACGCGGCGCAGGAGCGACACCGTGTGGCCACGTGGATTCTCGGGCAGGGAGGCACCCTGGGGCCGCCGCTTCCCATCGGCTCCTCCTTCATCCCCCCGCAGGTCCCGGTCCGAGTCCCACCTCGAGGCTCTGCTGACGGTTTATGTCAGGGTGGCAGCGCCTCCGGGAGATGTCACCGTTGCCATCACTGTTGCACGCTGCCCACATAACCCAGTTCTTTCTTCCAGTGGCCCCTGACAGTCCGCGGGGCAGCGATGGGATGAGTCTCAGACATCTCACTGCCTCGTCCCAGTGCCACCATTTGTACAGACGCTGCCTGGGTCACCTCTGCCCTCCTGTCTGAACGCTGCCACATACATCCCCAGCTCAAGCCCCCAGCTCATCTTCCCCACAAGCAGAGACGCTGGAGTGACTCAGCAATGCCTGTGCGATGGCTGTGCGCCCAGCAGAGGGTGCCACCTCCCCGCAACTTAGGTGCACAGCTCTGTGGGGCAATGGGACCTTCCCCACGGGGCCCTTGTTGTGGGGTGTCCCACCAGGAGCACGGTGCCCACGGGACAGCACCCTGCGGCGGTGGTGGGCCTGAGGTGAGGGACCCATGGACCTGGGGTGATATAGGCAGCTCTGACACCTCAACCACCATGAATTTATCAAACCTAGGATCTCCTTCTGGGGAGGATCTGGGCATGGAGGAGTGGATCTGTGGGGCTGGGCTGTCCTTGCTGCAGACTTAACTTTTACTTGAGCATCCCCATCCTGTGATCTGGGGCAGTGAGAACTGCGGTGTTTTGCACCAGCGTTCAGGAGAGGTTTTGCAGTGACACTGAAGGGGAACACAGGCTGCTCAGGCTTCCCTAGGGACAGGGGCACATTCTCCCCTTGGCCCAGCAGAGGTCACCATTCCTGGTGGAGCAGCGTGTCACAGCTGGGATGCCGGCAGTGCCCTGCACACTGCCCACCCTGTGCTGGCAGGCTGGAGGCATGTTCCGTCTGCCATCTGGGGGTGGAAGACTGCATCTGCCAGACCAGGTGCACACTGGGCAGCTGATGTAGTGACAGAACAGCCTTGTGATGTGGGCCAGCCCACCCACCTGCATCCCTCATTAGCCAGCTCCACGGGGTCAGCAGCCAGCCATGAGTACTGGAAAGGATGACCTCCACACACACTTCACAGGTTGTTTTAAAACCCTGATCTGGCCCATGGTCTGCTCCTCTTCTTGGATCCCATGGGTGTGCAGAGCTTGGATTTGGAGCACCTTTAGTACCTATGTGCAGTCCCACCCCCCTCTCCTGCTCCAGCAGTGTAATGTTACCTGCCCACAGGTGAGTGCAGCATCACCTGCCCATAGCATTCTGGCTTCAGGTACTCAACCACCTACCAGTTTGTCCTTCTTTCTTCTACCATCCTCTTCTTCAAAGCAATGGTTACCTGGGTTTTCCCAGCTGGACACCACTGCTGTGGACTGGACCCAGGGACAGCCCCTCTTACTGGGACTCTGTAGCAGTGGGAGTGGGCTGCAGGAAAGCACCCCTCTGCTGGCAGCCTTGAAAACCAGGTGCCACCAGCTGCAGGGATATGTCTTGTACTAGAGAAACCCCCATCCATCAGCATCACTCTTAAAACACCTCCAGAGGGCCCTTGGTTATTCGGAGGTTCCCAGTGCAGCTGCAAGCAGCTTGTTCCCAGCACCCAGCCTCCATCATTGCCTCTTTGTCTGCCTGCTCACAGCCTCCAGCACCTCTGTGGACAAGGAGCAGCTTTGTACAGATGCGTGAGCTTTCCTCCTGTGCAGGGCTGGGGTTGCAGCTGGGAGAGAGAGCCAGGAGCAGATGTCCTCAGGCACAAGCTTCTCCATTGTCATTGCTGCAGAACTTCTGGGGGTGCGAGGAATAACCTGCCTGATGGGACAAGGCCCCAAGCCTGGGGAAGGGCGTTCAACACAGCAGGAAGCAGTGGGATCCCCCAGAGTCCCCCTGGGACAAACCAGGAGGGTGCTGTGTGGTACCTGCGGTGTGTGCCTCTATAATATAATCAGCAGCCAGAGGTTGGTTGGACACAGCTGTTTAATGGATACTTCCCAGTACAGAGCGGAGGCTGCAACACCTTATATCCCCAGCTGCCTGCTCGCTCCAGTCATGTTCCAGCCAGCCAATGCCCCACCTCAGACCCAGCACCTGAAATGTTGCACTGGCACATCTCCCGGCCTCACGTATGGCCTTAAATCTCTGTGATTGTCTCACAGCTCGCAAGGAAGGGAGCTCTTGAAGGGGAAAGTGAATGCCTACAGGGGGTAGGGAGGCCCTAAAGGGGTGAGCAGTGCCCTGATTTGGGGAGGGGGAGCCAAGCAGGATGGTGTCTCCGTTGCCCAGGCTGAGGAGGTGGTGGTGAGGCCTCGCCAGGTGCGAGCAACCAGAGCTCAACCCCAGAGCGCGTGGGGCGAGGGCTGCGAGGGGCCTTGGGTCGAGCCTGCCCTACTGCCTTGTGCTCTACTGCCGCACCTCACCCTGCGAAGCCTTATCCCTGGGGCTGGAGGAAGGACCCCGGCGGACCTTTCCCATCCTCCAGCCACAGTTCCAGGCTGCGGGAGGCTGCCAGTCCGCAGCGCTGCCCTGACGGGACGCAGGGGGGTCAGCGCTGCAGGGCACAGGCCTCCTCTGCCCCATGGCGCCCAGTGCCTCCCCACCGCAGGGCCCGCAGGGCGCCAAAGGCGCTCCCAGCCAATCAGAGCGCTGCATCGCAGGCAGCCCCTGCCCTGCTAATGGCGGCCCAGCGCAGCCCGCACCCCCCCACCCCTCCGGGCGTCACCCGGCTAATCCAACGCGGGGGCAAGGGGAAACGGGGAGCTGCTGCTTCCTCGCCAGCCAATCAGCTGCCGGCTCCCCACTGGCAGAGGGTGGAGAGCTGTGTGGGATTGGCAGGTGGGGCAAACGGGGCGGTACTTCCCTCAGCCAATGGGATGCGGGGCCGGTCGCCGTGGCAACGGGGCTCCCTGCGGGGCGGCAGGGAAAGCCTCGCCAACCAAGATGGCGCCGGGGCGGGGAGGCCGGGAATTAGGCCGGCGGCTGCAGGTGGATGGCGGCACTGTTGGGACGGGCTGCCAGGATGTAGGCGACGTTCTCCCGCAGGAATCTGGGCCAGTCGATGGGCCTGTGGGGCAGATGTTGTCACCTCAAAGCCCCCAGGGGGAACAGCTTCAAGGTGACCTCCCTAGTGCTCACCCTTCAAGATGGCGTGCCCCCCACCCCAGGGCGGCCCCTCACCTGGCCTCCTCCTGCTCTGACGCCAGCAGCGTCTTCTCCTGGCTCTTGCCGCTGCCACTGCTGGCCGGGCTGCTCTCTGACATGGGCCCAACATGGCTGATGCTGTGGGGTGACAGAGTGCAGTTCAGCCCTGCTGCAGGCAGTGGCTGGCAGGAAGAGGGCACGCAGCGTGAGGGAAGGGCCGCAGCCACGGAGGAGGAAAGGAGAGGGCTCCTCAGTCCGTACCAAGGTTCCCTCCATACCTGACATTGCAGGACGGTGTCTCCTTCTGGTGCTTGCGGAACCAGGCGTGCTGGGCCTTGTGGCACTCACCCTCCCCAATGAAGCCACTGCCGTCCTGGTCCAGGGCCAGGAAGGCGGTGCGTGCCCGCTCCCGCTCCTTGACCGTCAGCAGCCGCAGCAGGGAGTTCTGGGGACAGAAAGGGGAGCAGGGAACACCCGGGTTTGTGGATCCCCCACTACTGGCTGTGGAAGATCTGGGCAAAGCCCCAGGGTCACAAGCAAGCTGTGATGGACATCCCACCCCCGTGGCCGTACCGGCGGACGGAGTTTCTGCAGCAGCTGGATGGACTCGTGGGAGAGGAAGTCTGGCCACTCGATGTGCCCCTTCTTGTCGGGGTCCAGAGCAGAGAACTGCAGAGTGGCTCGCTCCTCCTGTGCCTCTTCCATGGGCCGCTCAAACTGCTGCTTGTGCACCAGGTGCTTGTAGTGCAGGAAGTCGTCCAGTGTCAGAGAGGTTTCTGTGGGGACACATTCAGAGCAGCCCTTCCACCAGCCTTCCCCCACGTGCCCAGGAGCATCTCCCCCATTTCCCTTGCTTCCTTGCTATGCAGCACACATGGCTGCCACCTTTTGCACAGCTTATACCTTCTGCCCAACAAGGTGACACCCCAGCATGGGAGCCACGTGCAGGGTGAGCAAGGGCTCAGCCCATTCCGTCACAGGAAGGATACGCACCTGGGATGATCTTGCACTGCCGCAAGGTCTCCATCAAGCTGTACATCTCCTCCTCTGTCAGCAGGAGGTTGAGGTTGTCCTAGAGGGGAAGGCAGGGGGAGTGTTAGCAGTGGGTGGCAGGGGGGTAGAGAGGGGACAGTGTCTCCAGCCCCATGGTGGCTCCCCATTAGTGTTGGTGATGGAAGCTGAGGAACTGTAGAAGCCCCATCACCCTGGGGCAGGTCTCAACGTGTGACCTTAGTGTGCACTCACGCAGTAGTAGCAGCTCCAGCCTGTCTCAGTGTGTGCAGTCTCTGTCACCTCCACGGCACTGTCGTTCTGCAGGTAGCCCATGCGGCGCAGGCAGCCATCGTGGTACACCCGGCTGCAGACGCGACAGGGGAAGAGGCTCTCAGCTGTCCACACTTCACAGATCTCACACATCTCATCATTGAGGACCTGTGGAGCAATGCTGCAGCTCAGCACCATGGGGTGCCCAGCATGGTTCCCTGGCTGGGGGGGTCTTACATCACAGGTATTTGTAGGAGTGCAGGTTCTTGGGATAGTAGGAGGAATGTCTGGCTTGGTGGCCGGGTGGCCTTATAGGAGGGTGCATGGGTTCACAGGAATGAATGAAAGGTGGAAGGGTATGGCTGCAGTGTTGGTGGGGTTGTGACTTCTCTGGAGTACAGTGTCGTAGGTGTGGATGAGGCTGTTAGGCTGTAGGTTGGCTGGACTACAGGCTTATAGTTGTGGGTAGATGGGAGTATTGATTTGAGAGTTTGCTGACTTGTGAATGGACAAGCTGTGAAGTTGTTGGTTGACTGGGATGCTAGCTTGTAGTTGTGGGTGGATGGTTGGGTAGGGTTGCAGATGTGGTTTGCTGGCTATAGGATTGCAGGCATGCATGAATAAACTATGGGGTTGTAGATTCGCTGGGCTGTGAAAGTTATAGGTGTTGGGTGTGTGCATGTGTTCCATGGCCGAGCCCCTTGAACCACCTATCTCAAGGGAGTTTGTCACCACCATGCAGGCACTGGAGATGCTCGCACATCCCCTGTGTGTGTCCCCAGCCCTGGCCTCATCCCTACCACCCTGTCCCCATGCCTGGCTGCTTGCCTGCTCCCGCTGTTCCAGGCTGATGTCCAGTGGCTCATCATCGTGTAGCTCTCGCTGGGGCCGAATGAAGGCGGGCGGTGTGAACCTGTTGGCTCGATCAAATTCCTCTGGCTCCACACCTCGGCCATCCCGCAGTCGCTCCCAGGCAGCCTTGCTGGCACTGACCTCTTCTGGCTGTGAGGGCCCTGCAGATGCCTCCTCCTCTGCCTCTTGCACTGTCTGCTCCAGTGTCCCCCGACGTGTGCCCCCAGCCTCCGCCCGCCTCCGTGCCACTGGCTGCTCCCGCAGCCCATCTTTGAAAGCTGACACAGCCAGGCTGACCTTCTGCACCTTCTCCACCGTCTGCCGTCTTGACATCAGCACCCCCATGGTTCTGCAAGGGGGGAAAGGTGCTCAGTGCTAAGCTCTTCTGGTGCAATGCTGTGCCTTACAGCTGTACCACCGAGACAAGGCCCCGGTCCCCAGAATATGTACCTGTGGTAGCATACTGGGAACAGTGCTGGTAATGGTAACCATGATGGCTGTGGGGACAAGGACCGAAACCCATGCAGAGCTCTTGGGCAAGGAAAGTCTGAGTGTTGGGGCACCTTTCCTCACCCATCCTGGATCTGCAGCTTCAGCTTAACAAAGATTGCTTGCAGGCCTTTTACACAGCAGACCAGTGGATCCCAGAGGGCCAGGATCACTTGTGGCCCTGCTCTTTGCTTGCATCCCAGCAAAAGAAGTGTCTTTAGCCAGCTGAAGGTGCAGCACATCCTACCAGCCCTCACTGCATCAGAGCTCATGCTGGTTCTCTTACCTTTCCTAAATTTATTTTCACCCCCAGGTCTCTTCATCTCTCAAGCTCGTATGTATGTATGTATGTATGTGTGTGCGTCGTTGCCCTGAGAGCTGAGCACCCTGCTGGCCTCCTCAAAATGTGGCCTGGGACTGGCTCCTTCCAGGGGAGGCTGGGCCATGGAAGAGCTCTGAGTTCAGGAGGGTAGTGGAGCAGCACATAGGCTTGGGTTATATGGACTCCAATAAGGGACTTTGGTGAAGAACTGAGGGAAGAGCAGCTTGGGGCAAAATGGGGAGAGCAGCAGAGGCAGGAAACGTGTTAGGCTCTGTCTCAGTGCAGGTGGACATGATCCCAGGCTGCACAAGTGCAAGGATGGAGTGAGCTGAAGTTGGGGAGAAGGAAAATTTGTTCTCCAGTGGCGTGGGGCACAGCATCACCCCACAGGGGTCCCAGCACTGCATCGTGCCTGGCTGGAGTGGAAGCAGGGAAGATGCTGCAGCCAAGAGGAGCTTCCAGCCTGCACCAGGGAGCCCCGTAGCCTCCCTGTCCATGCTGGAGCTGCACAACTGGTGGCACTCAGTACCTATGTAAGGGAGGATCATTAGCACAGCCATCTCCCAGCCCTTCCAGCCTCCGCAGCGCGCCAGGAGGCAGGGATGTTCCTGGGGAACAAGATAATTAGCAGCAACGATATCAGTGGGATTTCACAGTGGCAGGATGACCCAGCTCTGCAGGCACTGCTGTAGCAGGGAGCCTTGGCACAGTAATTACAGCTGCCCCACATCTGAGCTGAGCATGCAGGCAGGCAGCAGATTGCGCCTGCACCAAAGCTGTCATGCAGCGGATGCGTGGCCCTGCACTCCCACTCCTGCTTTGCCAGCCCCTGCTGCACCAGCCCTGTTCACGTGCGTGAATGCACACACACATGCATAGGCATGCAAAAACAAACACTACTAGACACACATACGCATGTAGCTTTCTAGCCCCTCCAATTCTAAGACCATCTGCATAAACGTTCTCACATGCAGTGCTGCATGTGCACACATGGTATCCCATCCTCTGTGCGGGGGGACACGTGTGGGGACACTGCAGGCTTGGCACATGTCTTGGGAGTGTGCACATGTGGGCAGGGGTACTTGCACCCATCAGCTCCCACACCCAGCTTGTGGCTGGCACCCAGCACAATGCCTGGGCTTTGGAAAGGTGGGAGCAGAGGAGAGCGGGAGGCACGTGTTTAAGCCACAGCAGCAGCATCGCTGCGGCTGTGCTGGTGGGAGGGAGGATACCTGGATGTCTCTGCCTCCTTGCAGCATGGCCAGCCACTGCCCGGGTGACTCAGAAGCCCACTGGCCATGGGTAGGGTCAACTCTCCTGCTAGGCAGCATTGCAACTCTGCCTGCAACTCACAGGGGGTACAAAAGGGAGAACTCCTCAACCTCCTGAGCTGCCTTTGCAGGTCTCTGGGGAAGCATGGGCTTATGACATGCCCCATGCCATCGCCAGAGTGTCCCAACCCACCTTCCTGCCTCCAGTCCCTTGTGATCATCCTCTTCCAGTGCCAACCCGAGTGTCCCCTGCCACCAGCTGCTGTATGCCCGGCATTGAGCCCAGAGGCCAATACACTTCTGCCATGGCTTGTGTCTGTTCTCAGCCCTGCTGGACTCCCCATCTCTGCTAGAACGGCATGGCTGGACTCCTTCCAACCCAATTTTGCCCCTCTCTGGGTGTCTCTGCAACAGGATACCTGTACATTTAGGGGCTGAATGGCTTCACCATCATCTCCGTCACCCAGGCAGACCCAGGCCCAAAGCTTCCCAGAAATCCCAATGCTGCATTGCTCTCCCTAGGTCCCTCCTCTCCCAGTGTCCCCTGGATGTGAAAGGGACCAAAGGGATCCTTCCCCATAGCAGCCCAGCTTCCTGCCACTCACATCCTGATTACTGCATCCTGCGTCCCCATGTGTCTCTGAGGGAAACTGGCTCTGTTGCTGATGCAGCTGCCCCTGGAGATGCCCAGCAGTTCAGGATCTGGTGCTGTCACTCCGCTTACCTTGGCCTGAAGCACTGGGGCCTTGACCTTGCTGCCGGGCACCAACACAGGAGCTATTTTTAGGTTGTGGCCATCAAAGAGCTAAATCTGAGCTGGTTTTGGCTGCGAACACCCATCTCAGCTGAGTCCTGCCAGGGGCAATCTCAGCAGTTGTGGGCATCTTCCCTCCTTTCCTTTGCTTCGATCATCTACATCCTATCCTGCCTTATCCCCCAGGCTGCACTGCTTCCCTGTGTTCTTCTGGTGGCAAATGCTCTTTGCTTCTTCATCTCTGGGGTGAACCACAGTGAGGATGCACTTCACCTCCCAGACACTGATGGATCATTCTTCCCAGCTCATCAGGGCACTCTGCACAGGGAAACTGAGACATGGTTGGTGTGGGGCTGGTGGACAGCATGGAGGCAGCCTGGGAGGAGGATCTTGGGCTGGCCTCAGCACCAAAGCCTCGTGCTGGGTGCTGGTGTACTGGTTTTGGCTGTACACAGAGGGGGAGTGATGGTGTGGGTGGCTGTGTTGGGTGGATGTGTCACGGGTGGGTGCGGAGCGACACAGTGCAGCGTGGGTGTAGTGGTGGCTGCAAGCACAGGATGGATGTGTCGGGAACCAGCTGTGGGTGGATGTGTTACGGAACAGCTGGGAGTGCAGGGTCGCTGTTACAGCCTGGTAGGATTCTGGGGGGGGCTGCTGCAAGGGCTTTGGTCATAGCATGGGGGCTGGCTTTGGGTGTAAGGTGGGCAGCAGCTCAGTGAGCAAAATGAGGTCTTGGTGCGATGCAGCTATGAGCAGGGGCATTGGTATCCCTTGCACCAATCCTGAAGGAGATACAGCAGGGGTGTGTGAGGAGCAGGACTCCCTTGGGGAATGATGTGCCTGTCCCCCTCTCCCCCTAACCAACCCCAGCTCCCAAGGGCCAGGTGAACTCCTTGCCCTCATGAGTCTCATAGTGATTTTATCCCCAGTGCAGTGCCTGGAGCAGTCCCAGGTGAGCAGCATTAGGAATGGAGTGCAGATGTGGGTGACAGCCTGGAGATCCCAGGACTGAAGGGCGGTGAGCAGTGCTGGGAGAAGCTGATGCAGCTCTGGCACAACCCTGCCTGCTGCTGCCTGCCCAGGATACCCCACATTCCATCCGCTGAGCTGACAGGGATCCCCAGAGGGGTCTGGCAGCAGCCCCCTCCTCCCATCTCCCCGGCAGATGATGTGCATTGGGGCCAGGATGCCGTCAGGGCTGCTGCAGGGAGGTGACCTGGTTGCAGCGTGGCAGAAGGGTCGGCGGCATCCGATGCTGGTAGCAACCTCCTCACCCTCTGCAGGGGCACGGAAGGTCTGGGGGTGTGCAGAGCCCCAGCTGTGCAGTGTCTCTCTCCTGGGGACACCCGGCTGATAGCTGCTGTCCCTGCAGCATGAGGCTGCCCATCCTGCCGCACCATGGCTGATGTTATAGGTGTGTCGCATGTTTCCATCTCCCAGAGGGGGATGAAAATGCCATGACAGCAGAGTCCCTTCCCCTGCAGCAGACACAGCTCCCACTCAGCTCCCCACTTCATCCTCATCCCCAGCACCCACATCAGAACCCCACCGCCCCCGCAGGACCCTTCTGCACCATCCACACCCCCTCTCCCAGGTGCGTCATCCCGGGTTCCCCCCTCACCAGCGCCAGGACCCCAAGCTGACCCACCCACGGGTGTCGCGATGCACGGCCAGCCCACGCCACTCGCTGAGCGAAGCTCCAGCAGCAGCAAAAAAAGCCACTTACCAGGGTCCTGTTGAGAGCACAAGCCCTAGAGAGCTGCCCATACGATGCCCATCGCCGCTGTTCCCGGACACCACCTCCTCTCCACCCCGCGGGTGCTCAGCGCATCCCGCGCTCTGCACACGAATCCCCGCCGGGTTGAGGAGCGGCGAGGCTGGTACCCGGGGAGCCAGAGCCGTGCGCTGAGCGCCGGAGGATGCAGGAGACAGCGAGATGCTGAGAGCGGATGCCGGTGTCTAGCGCACACACACACACACACACAGTCGGGGAAAGCAGGGAGCTTGTGACTGGGGCTGAGCAGATGCAGCCTGGTTTGCTGTCCCTGTACCAATTGCTGCTGAGCTGTGTTAAACAGCTCTCCGAGAGACGGAGCTTTTTTTTTTTTTTTTTTTTTTTTTTAACCGGGCTGGCATTGGCTGAGAGATACCAATAAAAGCTCTCCCTGCAAATCTTCTGGCCCCGGGGCTGAGCTGCTTTTCTTAGAGACAACCTCAAGGACTACAGAGCTGGGGTTGCTGTGCTGGTGCAGGAGCACGGGGCTCTGCTTCCACCCTGGGATCTTCCCCGCATGAAGCCCCAGCCACAAACTGCTGTCGCTTTAAACCATTACCTGCTATCCATCCTGTTCCATCGTGGGGCAGGGACAGGATGGTTTATAGCTCTGTCCAGCTCTGTCCTCCCAGCGCAACACAGCACAAAGGGGTTTCAGCTCTCCTGGACGGGAGGGGTGCACATTGCAGGGCTGGGGGCATGCAGGAGCAGTGTGGCAGAAGGATGGGGCATGCAGGAGCAGTGTGGCAGAAGGATGGGGCATGCAGGAGCAGTGTGGCAGAAGGATGGGGCATGCAGGAGCAGTGTGGCAGAAGGATGGGGCATGCAGGAGCAGTGTGGCAGAAGGATGGGGCATGCAGGAGCAGTGTGGCAGAAGGATGGGGCATGCAGGAGCAGTGTGGCAGAAGGATGGGTGCTGGGCTGATGAGGAGGGAGCAACCCACAAGCACTGCTGCTGAAGGTGGGGTAATCACTCCATCCCCTCCACCAGCATGTTAAGGGCAGTCACTTAGCCACTGTCACCCTTTTGCTATGGGTACCACTGGCTGAATGCTCTGCTTCCCTATTTGGAGGTGCCCACTGTACCTGGGTATGATTTAGGGTGCTCAGATCCCTCATAGAAGCAGCTCCCAGCAGTGCTCTGGGTAGCTGTGCTTGAGCAGGGCGCTGGACCTCCATCGTCTGGACTGAGTGACAGCCCTGGAGCTGGTGGTCCTGCAGCTCCTTGTCATGTGTCAGCCCTGTGGGAGCTAACACTGGTCCCACTGCTGCTGAACCAGCTGCAGTTACACACCATGCTGCCACAAAATCTATCTCATCCCCTCGATGTCCAGTCAGGAGTGTGCTGAGACCATCTGCAGCTCTTGTCACCCATGGATGCACCAGGCTGCTGCAATGGTGTTCGTGGCTCCTTCCAGTGTCTGCAGATGAGCAAAGCTGGGCTGCAGGCAGGATTCATCTGTTTGCTGCTCGTGCTGTCAGCTCCTGTTGTGCCTTGCTCCATCTCCTGCAGAGCCTCATCACTCTGCCCTGATCTGGGGAGCCGCAGTGCACAGAATCCCTCCTGAGGATGCTTCCCAGGATGATTCCCTTTTGGATTTTGCATTATTTTGGTCAGACATTGGCATGGGCTGCCCAGGGAGATGGTGCAGTCACTGTCCCTGGAGGTGTCCAAGAAACATGGAGATGTGGCACTGAGGGACATGGTCAGTGGGCATGGCGGGGATGGGTTGGTGGTAGGACAAGATGATCTTAATGGTCTTTTCCAACCTCAGTAATTCTATCATTATTTGCTGAATGTAGTGGAAAGGTGCTGGGATGCACGTGGTGTGGAGGGGGATGGAGAAAGTGGCAGCGAATCATAAATGGGGCCAGAGGAAAACATCTCTGCAGCCGAGTGCTGGTCCCAGGGGAATGGGGAAGGAGGAAGTAGTGGAGGATTGTGCTGGGAGGCTGTGAGAGCATTAAGAGGTTCTGCTGGTGAAGCCCTTCCCTAGCAGAGCCGTGTAGGAGATTCATTCCTGGAAAAGCAAGGTGAGGAGGAGCTCATTACCTGCTCAAGCTGTGGGAGGGTCTGGGGGTCCTGCTACCCACTGCCTGGGTACCAGTACTGCCTGGCAGACACCTGGCAATCCTCATGGTGCATTTTGTCCCTTCCATAGCATGATCAGGTGTCCCTTCTGCAGAAAGGCTCAGAGCCCACAACAGGGCATCCAGCAGCCTCTCACTTGTGCAGGATGCAGGGTGTGGAATGTGGGATGCAGAATGAAGGATGTGGGATGCAGGATGTGAGATGCGGGATGCAGCATGTGGGCTATGGTGTGTAGGATGCAGAATTCAGGAAGCAAGATGTGGGATGTAGGATGCAGGATGCTGCAGGATGCTGCAAGATGTGGGACCAGGGATGCAGAATTGTGGGATGTGAGAGGCAGAATGCAGAATGTGGGATGCAGGATATGGAATTTGTGATGTGGGATGTGGAATCTGTAATGCAGGATGTGGGATTAAGGATGCAGGATGCATGGTGTGGGATGTAGGGTGCAAGATGTGGATGCAGAATGCTGGAAGCAAGACATGGGATACAGGATTCGGGATGCTGCAGGATGTAGGATGCAGGATTATTCAGGATGCAGGATGTAGGATTGTGGGATTTGAGATGCAGAGTGTAGTATGCAGGATGTGGGATGCAGGATGCAGGATAAAGCAGGATGTGGGATGTGAGATGCTGCACCCTCAGCACCCTCTGCCCCAACACCCCTCTCCAAAAACCAGTGTATCAGAGCAGGCGCGATGGCAACAGGCTGGGAGAGCATTGGCATTGGAGGCAGATGCTGGGGGAGGGCTGCAGGGGTGGAGGTGAGAGCTGAGCTGCAGCGGGAATGTGCTTTTTCGTCAGCTCCCTTCCTCCCTCCCCAAATCTCGCATGACGCCCGCGTGTAGGTCACTGTCTCCTGCAGCGACGCGGCGTGTGGGCTCACCATCTGTGGCTGTTCTGGAGCCCACAGCCCAAGAACACCGCTCTGTGCAGACACCTCTGCTGCCGGCACCCGGTCCTGCAGCCAGCAGCACCTGTAGGGACACAGGGAGAAGAGGGGGAGATAAGGGTTGGGGGATGAGCCCGCTGTGAAGCGGGCGGCTGTGCGAGCTGGCGTCGCTGCCAGTCGACAGGAGGTGGTGGGAAAGAGATCTTGTCAAAATAGCGAGAGATCTTTTTTCAGGAGATTGCAAGTTTGGCTGATGGAGATAATAGTGTTGAAGTGCTGTGCAGAGAGTTCGCATCCGTGCTGGTGCGGGAGGCGAGGCTGATGCCAAAATCAGCATGAAATGGGATAAAAACCATCTGCCTATTGGGCTGCTGTGTGAGGCTGCAGCGGGGAAGGGCAATGCATAGCCCATCACTGCATGCAGGAGCAGGACTGAGATAGGGAGGGAGGCAGAGCACCCGTGAGCAGAACCTGAATGAGGTGGGGAAGGTATGGGTGGTGGCTGCCTGCCTCATGGCTGTGGCTTTTTGTTTGCTCTCAGCCACCCTCCCCATCACGATAAGGGGAAAAGCCAGTTGTAGTCAGTGCTGGGACCTGGGGAGGGGTTGCAAAGAAAAGACATGATCTGGTGATGTGGATGGATGTTGAAATGGCCCATGATGGAGCTGAGGGGATGTGCTGGGGTGTGTGAGAGGTGGGGTGCTGTGGCAGTGGGAGAAGGAAGCCCACAGTGAATCCTGTACTGGGCAGGGGCTCCTGGCTGCAGGAAGGTGTTCCCCATGTCTAAGCGTGAATCCCCGGGTCTCTCCTGACCTGCTGCAGCTGGTGTCTTGCCAAGCCTGGAACTGATGAGATGACAGTGCTCCCTCTGGACAGATAACTGCCGAGCACTTCAGAGCTCTCTCCTCGAGGAGCACTCTGGCAGGCATTAGCTAAATTACCCTCTCTGTAGGGCCACTCCAGCTGGCTCCCTGTAAGCAACCTGCTCTCTAGCCTGTCCTTTCCCCAGTGCCTGTGAGACCTTGAACAGGGTCAGGGCCAGATCCTGTGCCCACGGCTCTCTGGGATTGGTGCCCAAAGTGGGGACAAGTGGCAACTAAATAGTGGAACCCTTGCAGGGGTAGCACTGATCCCTGTGGGATGCTGTCCCTGCAGCATCACCCATCCCTATGCCCACCAACTCAGCCACAGGGCATTTGAGCATCCTCACAGAGGAGCTTTTCAAGTGGAACGGAAATGCCTAATGAAGGCCGACTTCATTAAACAAAGCTGTCACAGGGATGATTGCTGCCTTCCTGAGCTGCTTTATGAACAATCCAGATGTGCAAGCAGCAAGGAGTGAAGTGAGGCAGCTGGGGAGGGAGCAGCTCCCCATGCCTCCACCCTGCTGCTGAAGGCACTGCTGTGCACATTTTGGGGTATGGATGTGAGCAGGCAGCCCCTGTGGTGGGGGGCAGCTGCAGAGCCCATCTGGTTCCACTGCAGTATGTCCCAGTGGAGCCGAGAGCTGGCAGTGCTGGATCCATCTATTGCATCCCACTGAGGTATGGATGGGTTGAATTGTGCAGTCAGGATCTGGCATAGCTTGTGCTCAAGCCAGGAGCTGCAAAACACTGTCGGGTGCTCTGATTTAGACACATCCACAGTGCTGGCAAATCAGACCATCACCTTTGGTGTTCCCACTTTACCCCCGGTGGGCAGAGCCATTCCCATCACCTCCACTCCCACACCACAGCATCCTTCAGGGAAGTCTTATGCAAAGGCTTGTCCTCCCTGGAAGCCTGGAAACCCCATTCCTTTCCCCATCAGAGGGTCTGCATGTGCTGCCTGGGCGGCTTCTTGCAAGAGGTGGATGGGGGGTGGCGGGGTGGTGGTAGTGAAGGCACGGGGAAAGCCCAGCAGAGCAACAGCCCCTGCATCAGTCCTGCACTTGCCTCTTAATCAGCTAATAGTATGTTTGGGGTTTCAGGCGAGGGCCCCAGCCTGGTGTAGCCATAACAACCGCATTAGCATCACTTTCAAACATTTTACCAGGCAGACTGAAAATGCAGAGGGGGAGATGAAACAACAAAAAAAAACCCCACGGAGCTGAGGCCAAACGGGGTTGATGGGAGAGCAGAGTAAAAGGGCTTTCTGCGCCTCTTTCATTACACCGCGAGGAGTCCTGCAGGGCAGAAAGTGCTGATTAAATAAAACGGCTCTTGCTGGGCTAAAGAGGCTTTTTTAGGGAAAAAGAAAATGTCCCTGCCTGCTGGAGTCTGTCTGAGGCACTGCTGGCGGTGACATCGTCTGGGCTTCTTCAGCACAGGCTGGTGCTGCCTGTGAGACGAGGACTCCGAGTGGGGGGGAGGGAGCTGGCCCAGGAACCTGCTGTGAGCTGGACCCATCCAGCACCTCCTGCCCATCCTTCCTTCCCGGTGCTGCTGTGGCATGAGCCCTTCCTCATCCCCTGGCCAGCTGCTTCCTGGTGCAGTGCAAGTGACGTAGCAGCCCCAGTAAGGGGGGATGTAGAGAAGTGAGGGCATTCCTGCCCCCAGCTTCCCCTGCAAGCCCATTAAGTGATAAAAATTTCATATTCGGAGCTGTGCTGTTGCCCAGAGCACAAAAAGGTTTTGCAGGTTTTAGTCAAAAGAGAGCTGTGTCATAAGCAGGAGATCAGCTGCTGCAAGGACATACAGGGAGAGGCAAAGACAGGTCAGAGGAGGGATGACATACAAAGAAACCTAATTTCTGAGGGTGACGTGGCTTTTTTGACATCCTGTCTTGTGGGATGGTGGCATCTGAGTGTCCCCAAATTGGCTGGGCTCTGACACCCATCTGAGCCACATGTGAGCCTGGCAGCACCAACATGGGCTCTTCTGTCCCCCCATGTCCCAGCCATCATTTCTGCAGTGAGCCTGGTGCCAGGCCCTGGCTTATCAGCCTTGCTGAGTGTCTCAGAGCAGGCCATATGGCTTTGTGTTGGCAGCTCATGTCTGCTGCAGGCGGTGAGCAGGCAGACCACTGCCACAATGCAGATCAGGGCTTCAACAGGGCAGGAAGGCAAATTCTCACCTCCCATGCCACATGCTGCTGTAAGCAGTCCTCTGTTATGTCTTTCCACAGAGCCAGTTGGATGCCAATGATAAAAGTCATAGGCACCCATGGCCCCTCTGTTTCTTTGATGTGCTCATGGGGAAGGAGGTGGCATGGGGCTGGGGCTCCCTGCTCACGCTGCTGTATCTGCTGCAGGCCGCATCCTGCCAGGCAGACTCCACATCTCAGTGGAGGCTGGTGGGGAGGATGATTGCTTCTGAGATGTTGTGGATGGAAGCTACACACCTCATTGAAGCAGCAATATGTTTTTAAATAGAATATATCAATTTAACAGAGCTTAACTGTAAATACATCAGTGACATAAGATTTGAGATAGCAGGGTACATGTAGTTATTCACTGCATAGGGGAGAGGGTGAAACAGTCATCCACGAGACCCTCCTGTTGAGTTCCAAGGTTCAGAGCAGACCCCTTTGCTTTCTGCTCTGCTCAGACCAAGAGGTGAGGAGTCCAGGTACAGCTGGATCCACTCCTAATCCCACGCTTGGTCAGTGGTTTATGGCTAAGGGATAGTTTGTGCACAGCCAATCAAAGAGACAGTCTTCACAAAGCTCACAGAGCTTACCAAACCATTAGTCACTCAGCAGGATCTGCATGACAAGGCATCTCTTGACTTCATGCTGTCAGGGATCTCTGCGCAGGCGTAACCTCAAGAGGTGTCCCTGCTGGAGGGAAGATGCTGCCGTGTGGGAGAGCTCGAGGGGCTCCTGATCTGCTCTGCTGATGGGGTGCAGTGATTGACGCACAGGCATTTTGGCACGTGCTCAATTCAGCTGTTGAATCAGGTTTGTGCCACCAGTTCTTTCAGCTCCCATTTTTAGCTGGGATTGTTGTTGCTATCTGTCTTAGCAAAGCCTTGAGCGTCATTAGTACTGTGCTCACTGCCTGAGCAAGACTTTGGGTGTGACAGCCAGGCCAAAGGAAGCACTGTTGTGGGGAAGCAAACCAGCACATTTTACCCCAGGACTGTAGTCAATTTATTGTACCTTTCACAAAGCAGTGGTATGGCCACCTCTTGCCTCTGTGTCCTAAAGAGTATATTGATGATTCAAGTGCTTACAGATCCATGGCAAGTAAGATTTCTGCCTTCCACAGCAGGCAAACAGTTTCAGCATGAAGTATTTCTATTAATTTTATCCTACATTATAAATTTTGTGTGGGTGGAGTTGGGTTATTTGGTATAGCATTTGCCAGGCTTTCATATACAATATATTTACACGCAATAGACACACTAATCTCAGAGTTAGTAGAATCAGGACTGGGCATAGACTGTAATTAAAAGTTCCCTTTGCTGTCAGTGACCATCCAAGAAGAGTCCCCCACCAGTGGTGCTCTCCATCCTCCTTCACTCTTTCCAGTACCCGGTGTATCTTGTCTGTATCACAATGAACAGTGACTACAGTTCTGTGCCCACTGCTTCAAATGCTCTCTAGCAGTTGGCACAGGTCATCTCATAGTAGTTTCTTCACTAGTGCAAGATTGATTCTGATTGAGGTAGGCAGTAAATCTTGACTCAGTGTATAACTGGGTCATAACAATTGATGTGATGTAACTGGAGCTGAATAATTAAAGTCACAGCCCATAGTCTTAGTAAAGTTAAAAACAAATACTTGAGTGATGGCTTATATCTACAGGACTGTTACCTATGAATATAAAATCAAAGGGCTCTCATACAAACCTTAGCCAATATGTGCATGTAGAATTCCAGGGCTCTTGTCGGGACGTATTTCAGGATGGCATATTTTGCTCACTGTAGAGATGTATGTCCAGGCTCCGATGGTATTAATATCACAATAAAATCCTTGTCATTTTCCATATCATTGGGCCCACGCTCTACGTGCCAAAGTATGGTCCCATTGTGATTAAATCCTCGTGCAGTGACTGGGTTTATGTTATACCAAATCATAGAGTGTCTGCTAAGGCAAAAGCTGTGGAGTTGCTGTTGATGGGGTTATAAGAAGAGCTGACTAAATGGCACCAGGATTGGCAGTCCCTTTCAGATGGGTTGCATTTGGTTGGTACTATTCCAGAAGAACTGGTTTATATTTATGGGCTTAAGAATGCTTCATTGCTGTGTATGACCACGGTTACATTTTTCTTATAAGCATTTATTCTCACACTCCCCATAGATTGAGCACAGGCATGAGTCCGTGCCAGTCCTAAGGTTTTCTGGCCACAGGTTAAAAGTAATTGCATGTTCACAGACCAGGAGAGCAGCATGAACACAGCACTCTGTTTGCCGTCCTGTGGAGGTGCTGTAAAAGAAAAACAGAATCGATTTGTCAGGGAGTTCCAAACAGGTTACTCTGTTCAGAAGAAAGGTGAATTCATTATGTGTTAATTTTGTTATGTTTAGCGCCACAACTATTCAGCTAGATGGGCTATAAAGTTCAGCTAAAATCATAAGCACAGCATCAGTAGACAGTAATCTGACCAATCACAGTCTGGCTTGACTGTGATATTGTCAGGTTTTCTCTTTAACTTATCCCTTTGGATACCACCAGTAGGTAGATTTGGGAATGAAAGCAACAGCCCTCACACAGTATTCTGCCATTCTGCTTTCTGACACCGAGTCACCTTCAGCAAGCCAATGACTGCTTCCACTGCAGCGGGTCTAAATAGTCTGATAAAACCGATTTGCCATGTAGACAAGTTTTCCCTTCGTTCGTATGCAGAGGTGAGGCTTCAGCAGGATGGTCTGCTTGTAGCTTCAGTCCTCACTGAGGCTGCTGGTGTGCCCTCAGCAGGGGCAGTGCATTCAGTGCTACTAAAGGTATGTATCTATGGGCACCCACAACTTGCAGACCCTGGAGTGTCCTTCAGTTGACTACACGGTTTCTGTTTCTCCTGTTAGGGGGCATGGTGCTGTGTTCTTCTGCAGCTCCTTCTGAGGAAGCAATCTCATCTCTCTCTAGTAAATCAGTGGTTTGCACTGGTTGTCCCTCATGTATTTCCTCAACTTGCTCAACTGCTCGGACTAAAGATAAAGTCCCTTTTCCCATTCAGATATCGTTCTGTTCTACAAATGTGGTTAAACCTGCTATGTTGCTGATCTCCTCACCCTTTTAGAGGAAGTCCCTCTGGTTAGACTGTTCTTAGAAAAGCTGTTTGTGAATGTTTTGCATATGTGGTGTAAGCACAATTGTGCATAAGATAAATAATCTCTTGTTCTTACAGACCTGCTAAAACTTTAGAAAATCTACCTCATTCTGCATGAAATTGGATAACTTTTTATTTTATTTTATTAATTAAAGAGTGTAAGTCTTTACATTAAAAGACTGTAGGGTATGTAGAAACTATGTGTATTGTAGCATCTCTATTTGTACTGGGGTTGATATGTGAACCCAAGGATGTCTGTAGGTGCCAGATCCCAGTCACCAGGATCAGGGTCTATAGGGAAGGAAAAAGGAACAGAAACAAGGAACATTGCTCAGATCCAGTCACGACTGTACTGGGAGAGACAGCCCCAGTACAGAGAGAAGATGGTGTGTCCTGCACCTAAGCATCTCTTGTAGCATTTCTGGGCCATCATAGGTTGGGCATGAGGCTCCTTTCCGGGCAGCTCTGGCTGTGAGTTTTATGGCTGCCTGGAACATCTCCAAAGGATTGATTTACTGTAATTCCTCTGGAAAGCAACTCTTGTGATTGCTTGCCTGGAGATCTCAAGCTGGACTTAAACAACAGGATCCTAAAGAGGCCATGAATAATTGAGCCTAATAAATATTAATAACTCGCCTGCATGGTGGCAGGGCATGTAATTGCAAGGAGCGTTCTGGAAGCACAGCTCTGCAGGCAAATGTGCACTCACAGCAGGAGAGGGGCAGAGTCCCATTAACACTGATGCTGCCGGGCTATGCTTAGCCATCCATGACTGCCAGCCCTACAGCCCTCTCTTTTGTTAGTGGTCAGGATATGGGGTGGTGCCATGGGTAACTGGGTGTTTTTGGTGGATCTCTCTTCCTTGAACTTGTCTTTTGTTAAGCCTGTGTACAGTTGCAATATGCACAGTATATTTTTGGCAAGGATGTTCTTGTCTCCCCAAGCCAAATGATAGCACTCTAAGCTTGGGTGACTCAATAAGCCCTTCTCTAAAAGAGTGGTGAGGCACTGGAACAGGCTACCCAGGGAGGTGGAGGAGTCCCTGTGGTTGTTTAGGAAGGATGGAGATGTGGCCTTGAGGGACACGGTTTAGAGGGCAACATTGGTGGTAGGTGGATGGTTGGCTTAGATGATCATAGGGATCTTTTCCAATGATTCTATGGTCCTATGAAATGTGGATGTAAGTGGGTTTGGGTGAGTCAAGATATGAATGAGGGATGAATGAATTTCTCTGTACAAAAAGACGATGAGGAGTAATTAGAATAGGAAAGATTAACACGGTGGAAGGGCAATAAAGAAATGTAACAACAAAGGGACCAGCACAGACAGGGTGGTATTTCACAGCAAAAGCAAATGTACTCACCCATCTCCAAAGGACTGAACGCAAGGAAAGGACTCCACAAGGGAGGGATCTCCAACCAGAGATCCTTCCCCAGTGGCAGTCTGCCCTTAAATGGGGTCTAGGAGATTTGCAGCCAGGCTCCATCTCTTCTGGCCACACAGCTGAATTGCCTTCACCTCTGCTCCCAGGGCTGACCCAGCCCTTTTTCCAGCTGCTCAATCAGTGGTTCAGGCCGTGACTCAACAGTTCCCATACAGGAGTGCATGTGGACACCTCTCTAGGCTGGGTGATGTTCTGCAGGAAAAAAGGCTGAACTGATCAATCAGAACTTCACTGAGTAGCACCGAACCATTGATCAACCCTTGTGCAGTTACAGGATCCTATGCAAAGTCACCAGCTGTACTGGTTGAAATATAATTGCAAAGCCAACTCCTTATCCACCCAACAACCCATCCTTCAAATCCTTGCCTCTTCAATTTTGAGAGAAGGATGTGGTGAGGGACCATGTCAAAGGCTTTGCAGAAGTCCAGGTAGATGACATCCATTGCCCTTACCCCATTCATCAAAGCTTTCACTCCATCACAGAAGGACAACAGATTGGTCAGGCATGATCTGCCCTTGGTGAAGCCATGCTGGCTGTCTCGAATCACCTCCTTGTCTTCTATGTGCCTTAACAAAGCTTCTAGGAAGATCTGCTCCACGATCTTCCCGGGCACAGAGGTGAGGCTCACCATCCTGTAGTTCCCCAGGTCTTCCTTTCTCCCTTTCTTAAAATAATGAGTAAAATTTCCCTTTTTCCAGTCACCGTGGACTTCACCGGACAGCCAGGATTTTTCAAATATGATGGAGAGCAGCTTGGCAACCACATCAGCCATCTCTTTCAGAATCCTAGGATGGATATCTTGCTGAAGCAAGAAGGCTTCATCAACAGGCACCCTCTGATCAGGTGGCCTGTTCCTCAGACACAGCTCTTTGCACTCTATCACCTCCTAACACAGGCTCCTACTTATGCTCCTGATCCCTTCAGCAGTCTTTCCAGAGCCCTGAGGTCTCTTTTGATCACCTGAGAACTTCTTTTGCCCACCCCTTCATTTCCAATGTGGAAAACTACTAATGAATAATAATGGAGGGCTTAACCAGGTGAGTGATGCTCCTAGCAACATCTCTCACTTGGGCTCCAGGCAGGCAGCACACCTCCCTGTGGGACAGGTCCAAGCAGCACATCAGGCCCTCGGTTCCCCTCAAAAGTGAGTTTCCTATGATGACAGCCCTTCTTTTCTTCTTGACTGACCCTGTAGCAGAACAGGGAGCCGACAGACTTGCCTTGGGCAACCTCTCCTGCATGGATGGACTTTCACCAACTTCCACATCCCCCAGTCTCTCTGGCTCCAGAGCCTCATACCTGTTATGTAAGGGTGCCTGGGAAGGTGGGACAGGCTGAGGCACAGTCCGCTTGTTGCCCTGAACAGGGACTTGTTTCCATCCCTTGCTGTCTTTGAGGTTGCCCCTTCCCACCTGTCTGTGAGTGGGCAGACGATCCCCTGTTGCTTGAGGAGCATCTCCCCCACACCCTTCCTGTAGAGATGGCAGAGTGTGATTCCAGCAGTCGATCTCCCTCTCACAATCCTGGATGCTCCTCAGCCTTTCTGTTTCCTCCTTTAGCTCTACCACCAGGCTGAGCAGATCATCCACCTGCTCACACTGCACACAGGTGGTATCCCTGCTGCCCTCCTGTAGCAGTGACAGAGCCAGGCATTCTCTGCAGCCTGAGACCTGAACTGCAGCATGGACATTCATGCTTCTTGGAGCTTCTTAGACATGTTTTTTGCTGTGATCTGGACCTTGTAAGAGCGGTCCTTCCTCCTGAGGTTGTGCTACTAGGCTGATCTGCTCGGGTTTTACCCTGTGCCTATGACACTCCGTATTCTCAGGCTGTCTCCCAGCCAAGTACTAACCGAACTCAATCCTGCTTAGCTTCCAAGATCAGACAAGATCTGGAATTTCCATCGTGGTATGGCTGTAGGCAATATGTCCATAGGCAACAGCATCAGGCACTGCTTTCATGGCTATAAAGAGAAATGGGACACAGAAACCTGTATCTGAGAGTTGGATTTTGCCCAGAGCCTTTCAGAGCTTTCCACTTGAAATTTGCTGTGCATGGGCAGCTGAGAAGACCAGTGAAAACTTGGCAAGGTTATTGTGAAGCTCCTTGCAGGAGCCTCCCCCACGCTGAGCAAGTGTTTCAAATTTTCCCCAAACTGCTTGGCTGTTGAGATCACATCTTGCAAATGCAGTTTCAGACAACAACAGCTTGCAATTATGCGCTGCTTTCAAAACCAAGACATCCTGAATTTTGTTAATGTCTTTGTATAAATCTAGCTGAGGCTGCTGCTGGTATGCAAAGCTACAGCCTCCCCAAAAGCTCACAGCTGGGATCATCCACAGCTTTCCTCTATGCTCTGCTGGAGGCAGTTCATCTTGGGTAAAGGGGGTACAGAACGTGTGGAGCCACAGACATCTCACATGCTCTCAGATTCAGGTGGCAGTGAGGATTATCCATTCAACAGCCAAAGGACACCCCAGGAAATGAGGGCTCCGTGCTCTTAGATGGATGTGAGCACTGACCCCATGAAATCCAGTGTGCGGAAATGTGAAGCGCAGCACCGGGATGTGATACTCCACAGTGAGGGGCTGAGGAGCTGTACTGCAGGGAAGGACCCAGGCATTATCATAGTCAACAGGAGGAACATGAGCCAAAAGAGCACTCTCCTCTCTAAAAGGGCAAACCACATCCTGGGCTACAGTAGGAGGATGGTGGCAAGCAGAACATGGAAAGTTATTATCCACTCTATTTGGCACTGGTGAGGATGCACAGATCACAGAAGAGTTTCTCAAATAGCTCCTAACAGCAGCACTCGCACAACTTCCTCTGTTCTTAAGGAGATGTGAAAATACAGACAATGATATAGAGGCTGCTGCGGGAGCAATGAAAGGGAATTGTAGCATCATGCCAAGGTACTTGTAGCACTTGCTTGGGAGATAGATATATGGTCTTGAGAGTACCATATGGTTCCAGTGAGACATCTGGGGAGGCAAGGAGCTTTACACTTAGATATTAGCTTCTCTTTTGGATGAAAAATTAATGAAAGTCTGGTCTGAAAAGAGCTTTCTTTCCTCTGTGGTCACAGATACACCAAAATATAAGAATATCAAAATGCTTCCAGCTGCTCTTTGCTGCTGCGCAGCTGCTTCTTAGCTGAAAGGGTCCTTTTTTGCTTTCCAGCTATGGCTGATTCAGGATTTCAGATGAGACCTTTGCTGGGGGTGAAGAGTTTGATAAAATAATTTGAGGAATTAAAATACAGTGAGGGAGATTACAGCTGATAAATGTAAATAATAAGGTGAGGTTTATCATTACTGAATTGCTTGCCAGGGCAACGTGAAAATGTACAGTAAAGTATTTCTGTAAGACATCACTTAAAGTGCTAGCCTTTATTTTTAATGAGAAGACTTCAATTTCCATGCATTTTTCAGGGCAGGAAGCCTCGAGAAAGTCGCATAGTGAGGCTGATGATCCCTAAACCTGCAATTTATGTGACTGTTGTAATCTCCTCACAACCGTAACTGATGAATATGCATCATATCATTTCTATGCATGGCAGAAAGTAACCTACTTCTAGCCCCAGGCAGGCTCTGCAGGTCTGTCTGCTTCTTCTTGCATATCTGTACCAGTGGGAATGCTATGGGATTTGGAGCAAACTGGGGTAGCTGCAGAAAAGACCTACATCCAGACTTGGTCTGTGGTTAAAAACCATCCCCATCCATAAATCTCAGTGGTGAAAGTAGCATTGCTCCATTCCTGCCTCCCCTTAGGACACGTTTAATGAACAGTTTGAGGTGGGTGCCGGGAACCTTAGAGCCATCCCAGAGGCAGCCCTGAATTAAGATGGTGAAGCACCACTGGCACTGCTGATAGAAGTGGATGAATGGCCAAGCCATAATCTACTGAGTGTTAATGGGAGTCCGGGATTAAATCCTGGGAAGCATGGGAAAACGAGCCATCTGCTGTGGTTTCAAGTTCCCTGTGGTTGTTCTAGAGGGGACTGGTCTGTGAGAATGTGGGGAGACAACATGGGTACCCAGGAGAGTCAGTGCTTCACATGCAACAGCCGTAGACAATGTCCCTGTCTGACCAGGTGCTGGAATCAGCTTTCTTGGATGGCATGCCCCAGGGCTCAGCACAGCAGCACCTTGAGAGCAATGACAGCAAATAGGGTTAATGTCATTTGGCCGAACACAGAACGTGATTCATGGGCAATGGGCTGTAACAAAGCCCCTAGAGGATAGCCCAGGGAAAGCCACATTGGAGCTGGCATTGTGGACAGGATTAGCAAGTGCTGAGGGAACGCTGACCAACTGGTAATAATAAAAAGTGTCAGAAGTCGGTGAATAAAGAAGGGATGTGTGCTGCTGTCCACTCCTGTAAGCAGCCACCATCAGACTGCATTGTGCACAACATCGTCCTTCTCTCAGATGGGTGGCTGCCTCAGAGGCCAAATAATCTTGTGCTCACGGAGGTCCCAGGGCTCCCAGACAAGCAGAGGAGCTGCAGAGCAGTCTCCACAGACCTGCACCTGCATGCAGCCACCTGCAAATGGGGGACTTCACCGGTGCACAGTGCACTCTGATACCCTCAGGTTATAAAGGGACAGAACTGATCCATATCCATGGAGTGACTGGGGGTTCTCACGAATTATCTGTGTTGGAGGCCGAGATAAGCCTCACTGGTAGAGACTGGCAGAAACATCGTATAGTGACCGGAGCCCCACAGGACAAGTTGCAGAGGCCATGGAAGGAAGAGGAGAGTCGAGCCAATTTGCAGAGGTAAAGGCTGTCCATCTGGCCCTAGACATTGCTGAGCGGGAGAGGTGGCCAGTGCTTTACCTCTATACTGAATTATGGATGGTGGCCAATGCCTTATGGGGGTGGCTGCAGCAATGGGAACAAAACAACTGGCAGCGGAAGGGTAAACCTGTTTGGGCCGCTGAACTATGGAAGGACATCGCTGCCCAAACAAAGAATATGGCCATGAAGGTGCATCATGTAGATGCCCACGTGCCCAGGAGTCGAGCAACGGAGGAACAACAAAATAACCACCAAGTAGATCAAGCAGCCAGAATTGAGGTGGCCCAGACAGACCTGGATTGGCAGAATAAGGGAGAGTTACTCCTAGCTCAGTGGGCCCATGAGACCTTGGGCCATCAAGGTAGTGATGCAACACATAAGTGGGCCAGAGACCGAGGGGTGGACATAACTATGGATGCTATTGTGCAGACTATCCATGTCTGTGACACCTGTGCCATGATCAAACAGGCCAAGAGAACTGTTTTTGCACAGGGACCTGGATGCACTTGGTGGGTGATGCAGAAGGATGGGGATGTTCAATGTGTGCCACGGGGGAATGTGATGCTGGGGGAGTGCAGCCTGTGATTCCATGTGTGTATATATGTATATGTATATGTATGTATGTGCACATGTAATGCATGTTAATTACTGTTCTGTTTGTATGTTGATAAATGTTAAGCATGTAGCGATGTTATGATGTAGCGATGTGGAATGAGGGGTGGAATGTTATGGTTTTGTAATTTGGTTGGTGTTGCTGTTCCACATCAGAACATCACGTGGGATAATGGGAGTTAAGGGGACAAGTTTTTCCTTTTTTCTTCTTTTCTGTGGACTGCCTTAAATGGGCATGTGGGGAGGTCAGGAATGGGGTGGGGGTTTTTCGCCTGGTTCCCTGTGAGGAGACAGCGTGGTTGGAGCTTCCTGCCTCCCACTGCCCATCGGTGAGATTGGGGCTTGGTTTTCTCCTTGTTGAAACTCTCTCGTTGTTGTTTAGTGTTATTGGGTTTATTAAACTGCCGTTCGTTCTCCGACAAACACCATCCAAAAGATGCTGGGGGTCTGCCACTCCTCTCATGTAACTAGTGATAGGATCAGAGGGAATGGCTTCCAGTTGTGCCAGGGTAGATTCAGTCTGGATGTTAGGGAATTCTCTTTAGGATAAGAAAAGATCCTTTCTGTTAGGATATTCCTTCTCCGATAGACTGGTCAGTCACTGGAATGGGCTGTCCAGAGAGGTGGTGCAGACATTGGCCCCAGAGGTGTTCAAGGATTATTTAAACACTGTGTTGAGGTACGTGGTTTAGTGGGGACTGTTGGTGGCAGGAGAACAGTTGGACTGGATGATCTTGTAGATCTTTATCAGCCTTGGTGATTCTATGATTCTCTAAGAACTCCTTAAGAGCAGCCCTGCAGAGAAGGAGTCCAGAGGAGGGCCCTAGGATGATCATGGGGCTGGAGCACCTCTCCTGTGAAAAAGGGTTGAGAGAACTGAGCTTTTTGAGTGTGGAGAAGAGAAGCCTCTGGGGAGAACTCCTTGTGGCCCTCCAGTACTTGAAGGGAGCGTATAAACAGGAGGGGGAGTGCCTGTTACGAGGGTTGATAGTGATAGGGCAAGGGGGAATGGCTTTAAACTGAGGGGGGGGAGGTTTAGGTGAGATGTTAGGGGGAAATTTTTCACACAGAGGGTGGTGACGCACTGGAACAGGTTGCCCAAGGAGGTTGTGGATGCCCCATCCCTGGAGGCATTCAAGGCCTGGCTGGATGTGGCTCTGGGCAGCCTGGTCTGGTGGTTGGAGACCCTGCACATAGCAGGGGGTTGAAACCAGATGGTCTTTGAGGTTCTTTTCAACCCAGACCATTCAATGATTCTACAATTCTGTGGTTTCATGTTTCTATGGTTCTGTGAGTCTTTGATCCCTGAGTGGGCTCTGCTGGTGCGTGACAGAGGATGGGATATACTCACTTAAAGCCATGCTCTTTGGCACAGCTGTCGGTGAGCTTATTTCAGAAATGAGTCCTGCTTGACTGAACTCTTTCTAGGGTGCCGTGTGCCCAGGATAGTGCTTTGGATGGTGGCATGGAGCATGGGATACGTTTCTAGCCATCCTTGGTTTGGGGTAGTGTGATATAATCAACGTGCCAGAAGGAGACAGAGATGGCTCACAGTTACAGTCCCAGGCAAAGCAGTTTAGGCCCAGGGAAGATTCATTTATTACCAGCTAATAATGCAATAGGATAGCAAGAAGAAAAAGCAGACTAAAAGCACTTTGCTTCTTTACCCTGTGTCTCACTCAGGTATCTGAAGGGAAGATGGCAGCTGCTCACCACAAGGATGGTGCTGGTTCCCAGGCTGGCGCACGCTTTCACCTGATGCACAAGCTACAATTTTTTGAAGCATTTTTTCATTATCCTCAGGTTTATTTGTAACTTCTCCCACCAGCACACAGCGGGCAAGCACTGACTGGCTTCCATGTGGGCTGCGGGGCTGTGACCTCACAGAGGTGTCCCCACCCAAAGCATTGTGACCTCAGAGCTGAATGTTGGATGACAGTGAGCAGCACTCTGCCTCTCTCAGTGCGGTTGTGACCGGCTTTGAGCGATGGTTGACAACAGCTCTTTCCTTTTCTTTATGGACCTTTTTTTCCTGTGTGGCCTGTTCTTGGTCGCCAGGGTCCTTATGCTTGGCACCCTGTGTCTCCTACAGGTAGGGGAGTTTGAAGATGGGGTTATATGGGGCTGTGGGACTCAGGGCTGTGGGATTTGGAACCGACTGCACCGGTTGCTTCCCAGAGCCTCACTGTGTCATGTTCATGTGCCCGCAGGCTGGCAGGCAATGCTTGCGACTGAGGAGATGGTGGCAGCGAGGAGCAGCACCGGAGTCAGGTGAGTCTCCCGTGGGTCAGTGCCAAGCCCCGGCCTTGTCCTGATTCACGCCAGGCAGGGATGGGCCCATGGGAGAACCCCAGCCCTGGACTGGGAACTGGCACACTGCAGGTCGGCCAGATGGGACAAGGCTGTCCCTGGTGCCCCATCCTGCTGTGGCTCAGGCCCCCTCCCTTTTACAGATGCTGAGACACAGACGCGTAGGCCAAAGTGCTGCTACTCCAGCCGCGACCGTTGCAGCAAGGTGGACCGGAAGCTGCCGCAGCTGGTGCTGTCAGCACTGCCTAAGCGTGTGAGCATTCCAGGCTCTGACTTTTGGGATGCTGCCTGGAGGTACCTGGTGAAGCTGGTGAAGCCGGGTAGCATGTCCTGCTTCAGATTCACCAGTGCCCAGACTGAAAACAAGCGTGGAACATCAGTTCCAAAGTCAGGTGAGTCTTTTGTGGGTCATCCCCCATCTGCATGATTGCCCTGATGTGCGCTAGGCCCATGGGAGGAGCCCAACCCTGGAGCAGGACCTCGCATGCTGCAGGTTGGGCCAACGGCATTCCCATCCTGCTGTGGCTCAGATCCCCTCCCTGCTTTGCAGGTGCCAACAGACAGACGTGTGGGCGACGGTGCTGCTGCCCCAGATGCAACTGCTGCAGCAGAGCTAACCAGAAGCTGCAGCAGCTGGTGCTGTCAGCACTGCCTAAGCACGTGGGCACTCTGGGCCCTGACTTCTGGAATGCTGCCTGGAGGGACCTGGTGAAGCTGGTGAAGCAGGGTAGCCTGTCCTGCTGCAGATTCACCAATGCCCAGACTAAAAACAGGCGTGGAACATCAGTTCCAAAGTCAGGTGAGTCTTTTGTGGGTCATCCCCCATCTGCATGATTGCCCTGATGTGCGCTAGGCCCATGGGAAGAGCCCAACCCTGGAGCAGGACCTCGCATGCTGCAGGTTGGGCCAACGGCATTCCCACCCTGCTGTGGCTCAGGCCCCCTCTCTCTGCTTTGCAGGTGCCAACAGACAGACGTGTGGGCGACGGTGCTGCTGCCCCAGAGTCAACCGCTGCAGCAGAGCTAACCAGGAGCTGCAGCAGCTGGTGCTGTCAGCACTGCCTAAGCACGTGGGCACTCTGGGCCCTGACTTCTGGGATGCTGCCTGGAGGGATCTGGCGGCGATGGTGAAGAGTGCCCAGACAAAGCACCAAGGTGGCAAGGCAGCCAGCAGAGCAAAAGGTCCCACCAAGGTCTCCTTGCCCGGCTGGTCACCAGTAGAGGAGTGCATTGTGCGTGAGAACATCCTCCTCCCAGATGGACGGCTGCCTCAGAGGCCGGATAATCTCGAGCCCCTTCCAGAGTGGGCCATAAATCCTCCAGGCCTTCGCAGCATCAAGAAAGAGTTTCCTGGACAAACACCATCCAGAAGACGCACAGGGAGACCGAGTTGTCTCTCTGAAACGGAACAACACTTGCAGTTCCAGAAAGAGGGCAGGCCATTCAGGGTTGAAAGCAGAGCTTCCTCGGTGGGAAAAAGAGAAAAGCACAGAGCATGTGACTTCTCTACCCAGACACGGTCAGAGTACTACACTCCTAGGATGGGCAGTGGCAGGGAAATGAGAAGAGCTGATGAGCTGCGTGCTGGGACCTGCCCCTGTTGCAGACGGCCACCACAGCGGGGGAGAATTGTACGTGAGAACATCATGCCAACAGAGGAGGCTGTACATTGGTGGGAGCACAAAATCCTGTGGGCTTGATCATCCACGCGTGCACCAGTAGTGCTCTAAGTGCACAGCACAGTGAGACCAGCAGCAACAGCACCTTCACGTCTGACTACTGAATATGACTGCAGAAGTGCAACCAGCCAGCATCTGAGCTCTGCCCGCAGTGAGAGAAGTGCAGCGCAGGCAGGCTGCATGGCAGCTGGTGCTCCCTGCAGCCCCTGGGACAGATTGTCAAGGATCCCAGGCAGGCAGGGGAGCCACAGAGCAGCCCCCGCAGACCTGCACCTGCATGCAGCCACCTGCGAGTGGGGGACTTCATCGAGCAACCCAGGAACAACATTGGTGGGACAGCAAGGACCAGGAACCTTCTGCATTGTCTGAGTGCCCCCACGTGCTTTGGGGGGCCTGTAAGACAGCGGTAAAAAAGAAATGCAGGGAAGCCAGACCAGCAGAGGACGCACTGTGTGAGAACATCCTTATCCTAGAGACCAGCAGTAACAGCACCTACATGCCTGGCTACTGGAGATGACTGCAGAAGTGCAGCCAGCCAGCATCTGAGCTCTGCCCTCAGTGAGAGAAGTGCAGCGCAGGCAGGCAGGCTGCCTGTGAAGGGCTGGCACTCGTGGCAGCTGGTGCTCCCTGCAGCCCCTGGGACAGATGGTCAGGGCTCCCAGGCAGGCAGGGGAGCCACAGAGCAGCCCCCGCAGACCTGCACCTGCATGCAGCCACCTGCAAATGGGGGACTTCACCAGTGCACAGTGCACTCTGATACCCTCAGGTTATAAAGGGACTGATCCATATCCATGGAGTGACTGGGGGTTCTCACGAATTATCTGTGTTGGAGGCCGAGATAAGCCTCACTGGTAGAGACTGGCAGAAACATCGTATAGTGACTGGAGCCCCACAGGACAAGTTGCAGAGGCCACGGAAGGAAGAGGAGAGTCGAGCCAATTTGCAGAGGTAAAGGCTGTCCATCTGGCCCTAGACATTGCTGAGCGGGAGAGATGGCCAGTGCTTTACCTCTATACTGACTCATGGATGGTGGCCAATGCCTTATGGGGGTGGCTGCAGCAATGGGAACAAAACAACTGGCAGCGGAAGGGTAAACCTGTTTGGGCTGCTTAACTATGGAAGGACACTGCTGCCTGAACAAAGAATATGGCCCTAAAGGTGCGTCATGTAGACGCCCATGTGCCCAAGAGTTGAGCGACGGAGGAACAACAAAATAACCACCAAGTAGAATTTCAAAAATTATCTGTGTTGGAGGCTGAGATAATCCTCACCGGTAGAGACTGGCAGAAACATCGTATGGTGACTGGCCAGGGGACTCCTTGCATACTTGGGACAGACTACCTAAAAAGGGGACATTTCAAGGACCCCAAGGGATACCAATGGGCTTTTGGAATAGCTGCTATAGATACAGACAACATTAAGCAGCTGTCTGATAGGCCAGCAGAACGCCTGGCCTATCAGAGGACCCGCGTGCTGTGGGGTTACTGCAGGTGGAAGAACAGCGGGTATCGATTGCCATGAAAACAGTACACAGACGACACACCAAGCCACAGATGCCACATGGAGTAAATGGATTTCATTAATTACACAGCGGGCCCAGATGGGGAACCTCAGCCGCCCAGGAATCCTAGAGGTGATCATGGACAGGCCTGAAGGTAAAAAGTTTGGAACACCACCGGCAAAAGAGTTGTCACGCGCCAAAGAGGCCCCACCATACAATGAACTTCCGGAAGACGAAAAGAAGTTTGCCCTGTTCACTGATGGATCGTGCCGCATTGTTGGGAAACATCGCAGATGGAAGGCTGCTGTGTGGAGCCCTACACGACACGGTGCAGAGGCCACGGAAGGAAGAGGAGAGTCGAGCCAATTTGCAGAGGTAAAGGCTGTCCAGCTGGCTCTCGGGGGCCTGTAAGACAATTGGATCAAAGAGAAATGCTGGGAAGCCAGAGCAGCACAGCATGAAAAAGCTGCACCAGCACATGGAGTTGCTCCCCAGCCATGCCAGGAAAGAGGTGCAGGGCTCCAAAGCAGATAGAGGCACCAAAAAGCAGCGTCATGGGATCTACTCCTGCTTGCTGCCACCAGTGCAGGTGACAAGGTTGTGTGGCAGCCAGCATGGTCCCTCTGAGTGGCTACGTGGCTGGTAGGAGGTGGCCCTGCAGGTTCCCACACATCCCAACGTGAATACAAGGCAGCAGCACAGGCAGCACCAACAGCTTCAGTGCTGGCACTGGAGGACAATGGCTGCCATGCCAACATCACCAGTGCAGGAAGTGTGGAGAGACCCGGCCCCATATGCTCTGCCAGGTTTCCTGCTCAGGCATCTGCATCCCCTTGGGCACAAGGCATCCTTCACACACTTCAGCCACACAGAGAGATGAAATCTATTGGCTCCAAGGGGCAAGGAAGGGGTTATAAAATTACATTGAGGAGGCATCTGCATAGCTCTCAACAGGGCTCCAGCCTGCAGTTCTCCAGGAGATGTGAGAAGCTGATGTGATGGCTCCCTCTGGCTGTAGGCTCTGCGAGTGAATCTGTAGAAAATGCATCCTGTAGTTGCTCCATTCCTGCAGTCATCAGAAGAGTTGGAGAATCTGTTTCTTTTCCACATCTACATAAATTCCGCTGCACTTCTTTGTCCTTGGAGTTTTGGGCAATGCAGAAACAAGGAGTTGGTACTGATCTGATCATCACCCAGAGATTCTTAGGGAACAGATGAGCTGGTGGATCCTCATTTCAAGCCAGCCTAAGCAATAGCTTTAGCAATGCATTTGTGTTGTGAAAAGGCAGAGGGACTCAGTTCTTTCCTTTTGACCTCTAGATGGGCTGGGGGAGAGGGTGATTATTCTCCACTTCTCAACACTCAGTACACCAGATCTGGGCACTGTATCCAGTAATCTCCTGAGTAATCAGGAGGGAGTTCAGCAGGAACCACTGAGACACGGGCTGGAGTTAATGCCAGCTGATGAGAGACTGGAGAGTTGGGCTTGTTCAGCTTTGAAAAGAGATGGTTCTGGAGGACTTAAGAGGAGCCCCTAACAGCTGTGAGATTATTAAGAAGATGGAATCAGGCTTTTAATGGAGGTGCACTGCAGGAGGAACAGGCTAACTTTGAGGGTATTCCCTAAGTTTCCCACTGGGAGAGGGGCCCAGAGAGGTTGTAGGATCTCTGACCTTGAAAGTTTTCAAGACTCAGGTGTGCAGAATGCTGAGCAGCCTGGTTTGATGCCATCACTGCCAAAGCTTTGTGAAGAAGATTGGACTAGAGACCTCCTGAGGTCCTCACCAGCCTGGATGGGATTGTGAATCTATTAAAGGAGCGGGAATCTTAAAATCATAGAATCACAAAGTTGGAAAGGACCTACAGGATCATCTAGTCCAACCATCCTCCAGACACCACCTGAACACTGCCAAGGACAGCGACTCCACCACCTTCCTGGTCAAAGAAGAAGAAACAGGAGAAGTCAGTAGCAGCAAATGGTTTCAACACAAAGGACTGTCATGGTTTTGTAATGTTGCTGTCAGTATTCCACATCGTAACATCATGTGCAGTATGGATCATTAAAAGGTTCATACTCCAGTTCCACGGAATAACAACGTCCCGAATACTCAGCTCACAGAGAAAACTACGTATCCCAGAGGACTTCACGACCAGAGACAAGTCACAGGAGGAGGACATATGTAATCTTGCTCCCAGGTGGAGTTTTCTCTCTCTCGGACTCTCAGAGAGTGGAAGCGTTCCAGCTGTGTCACCTAGAGTTCACAGTCGGCCTCTTGGTTTTCGGGAACTGACTCTCTCTGTTTGTTCAATTCATTAGCCTCAATCATATTGTGATATATTGTGTTATCTTGTATTCCAATATTGTATTTAATAAAATAAGTTTTCTTCCTTATATTGCTGCTTCTGTTCTCTTTTCTTATTCCCCTTTTTCCTTTCCCTTTCGGGCCGGGGGTCCTACAGGGTGGCTGCCCTTGTCACAAGCACAGGTAAATCTATGTAACCCATGACAAGGAGCCTGAAAGATGAATGAGGAAAAGCTGGAGAAAATGACTGCCTGCTCTGCCCCCAGTACTTGGTCTGAGTCTGTGGGAATGCTGGTCGTAGCAACGGCCCACCTGAGGCACAGGGCTCTGGGTCTGGTAAAGATTAGTGGAACGCACAGCCTGGGATGTCAGAAACACTCAGATAAATAAATCAGCATTTCCTTCCATATTCAGACCCGTCCCAGTATTTTCTTCTGCCAGTTCCAAAAGAAAGAGTAAATAAATAGAGCTGTTTGGAAAAGCATCTGTAAATGCTATGATCTGGCACAGTCATGAGCTATGGGAAAGACTGTGAGAAGGGGGCTGCTGCCAGGTCTGGATGAGCTGACAAAGCATGCATGGGAAGGCCACCAAGCACCTCAGCCTCCTGGTGTGGAGAAGCCCCCTCATCTGCAGCAAGTACAGCCTCATCCCACAGCCCTGAGGAACAGTTCCTGGTCCCTCTCATCCCTGAGCATTTTGCTATGCTCTGTGCGGCCTGGCTTGGAAGCATGTGAAGGAGCATGTGTGCAACTTTTCAGTGCACACAGTGATATTCTGACAGTGCCACTGCAGCCACAGTTTTACTCCAGGAGGACACAACCACTCCAGGGCTTCTGTGATAATGAATCAGGAGGTGCCAGTACAACCTGTACAATCAGTGCAGTTTCCCTCTGCGCAAAGACCACTGCCACTACATCACAAAGTTGAGAAATCTAGTGTAGGTACTCTCCCCTTGCTCCTTTTATCTTCACTTGCACCTCACCTGTGGACAGTTATTCACCCAGATAATGTCTCATCACATCCCTGAGATTTGCTAGGATGTTTTTGTCCTCCTAAAGCAGAAACATTCACCCTCTTGTCATGGTTAAAGATGAGGACACGGTCGGTGCTGCAGGTTCCTTGGGTCCCCTGATCTGTACAGGGTTCCCAGTGATCCTCTGGCAGCTCTCCTGGATGGAAAGCCCCTGTTTTTATGCCACCTGCCTTTCAGGAAAATGTTTATTTTCCCAAACAACAACAGAGGAAAACTGAAATTACTTTTCCTATTTCCCCCCCCAAGTTGTGCTCCTCATTGAAAGTAATTAAATTATTTGTCTCTAAAATCTCCCCTCTGGAGGTCTCATCAGTGTTTCTGGTTTAACTGACTTTGGGTTTTGTGGTCAGCATATCCTGTTTGCATTATCAACAGAAGCCTGAAGTTGTCATGGCTGGGAGGCCACACTGTTCTGGAGAAGGGATGGATGAGATTTACTCTCGCCAAGGTGCTCAGATAGGACAGCCAGCAGGCTCCTGCACCCAGCCCTTTCAGATCACTGCTTTCAGGGCTGTTGCTGGCCTTGCTCACTCTACATCCTGCCAAAAGCTAGCCGTGCTTTTGAGCTTTGTGCTTTCCTGCAGTATGAGCATTGCACTTCACCTTCAACACCATGTGCTGGCAGGGAACAAGGTGCTGGCACATCTGTAGTGATGCCAAATGTCTGCAGCCATATAAGCCTGCTGGTAAATCCCCCTGCTTGTGCTGAGCTGATAGCGGGGTGGGTGAGGGGCCTTGTGGAAGGGAAGGGGAGAACAGATCATCATGTGCTGCGTGACTGGAGCTGAAGCAAGTTTGGTCAGGTCTTTTTGCTGCACAGTACGTAGTCTGTGTGCTCCGCTCCTTTCCTTTTGTTGACACATCTGGCAGGAGCCACCATATGTTCCCAAGTCTCATGAGCATCAGGGCAGTTCCAGCCTCCTGCCATGCTCTTGCAGGCAGACTGTCCTGGAAAATGTCTTCCTTGCCTCAGTAGCAGCAGTACTAGCAGGAGCCTTCCCACCATGCTCAGAGGGAAGATCACATTTCAGCCACAATCCCCTCTTAGAATCTTAAGATCTGTCTTCTCTCTCAGCTCTTCCTCACACCCACCCATCAAGTGGGGACTTGATACTGAACTTCTGGGAAGGGTCAGTTTGTCAACTGTCCATCACACACTACAGTCAACCAGGGCCCCCTTCTGTTCTAGCACAACCAGCTGCAACATGCTTCCTTAATATGGGGACAAACATGGGGCTGCAGATGGGTTGGGGGTTCAAAGCAATCCCTCAAGAGGGTGGATGACCTGTTTACTCTGACAGGGCTTGCTTAGTGGGTGGCTGTGGAAACCTCAGCACACAGCTGGACAGATGTGGGGTGGCTTATCTGTCATGTCTCCTGGCTGTGAGAGATTGAAGGCTGCAAAATCTGGAGTCAATCTGCTTGTGCACAGTTCTGGTCAGCAGCTACTGCTTGCAGCTGAGAACATGAGGGTCTAATGGGAATGATTTTGGTCTTCCTTCTGCTTGGGTTGGCCACGCAGCCTGACTGCAAGCCTTCTGAGCAGACAAGGGACAATGGGATCCAGCCTCTGTGCTGGGATGCATCATGGACTTTTCTCACCCTTGCTGCCACCATGAACTTCCCTTCAAGGGTCCTGTGTCCATTAGTCCTGGGATTTGCAGTGTCTCTAAGCCAGTAACTGGAAATGGCTGGGATGTGTTAGAACTGAGCTTTACTGGGAATTCCCTGCATGCATGCCATAGGTTTGTTAGCCCCTGTGCTTTTGTGCAGGACTGCTGTCTGTAAAAGCTATTTGCAGAAGTAGTCTGGAGCTGTTTGCAAACCTTCCAGGCTGGGTCTTTGCTTTAATCTTTGTGATTAGCTTAAATAGAACACAACAGCTGGTAAGCCTGGGAAGTGGGACAAACACATTTGAAATCCAAAGCTTCCCAGAAGTTGCATCATATTGAGTTCAGTATTGACAGACTGGAAGGACAGCTTTTTATGGGGACATCCTCAGAGCAGAAGAAGGGAGTGGGCTTGAATGGAAGCTTGTGGTGTGCATATTCCAGCAGCCAGGGCCAGGCAGGAGAGCGTGATGTGGTGAGGATGGAGGAAGGTGTGGGTGCCATATTTTCTTTTGGCTCTTGTTCCACCAGGACTCTTCTAAAACTGAGTTGAAGGCTGGAGAAACCACTGACCTGCCCTCTGCAAGCCACAGATAACAGTGAGATGGCTGTGAGGGTGAGGAGCTGATCCACTTTTTGTGCCAGGAACTTGGTGTGGCTCCAGCTGCATGTCCCCATCTACAGCTTTCTGCACCCTGCTCTTCCCAGGCAGCTTGGGGCCAGCTCACTGGGACCTCCCTTGAACAAGGAATGACTCATGTCCAGGATTTGCCCTTGTCATGGTTCTTGGGCATGCATCTCCCGTTGCACCTGAGAGCTCCCAGTAGTTTTAGGAAGAGTGACAACCACACAGATTAATTCAGTCTGTAAACCTTTGCTGCAGGGCAGCCAGTAGTCACGGCTCCTCCTGAGCACATAGTTGAAACCTATGTGTGAATGGACACTGTACGTAGCTTCAGGGAAGTCTTTGAAGGGAGATCTGGGTCTGCAGTCTCCAATGAGCATCACTTACCCCAAGGAAAGGTCTTCTAATCATTAGCTTAGTGTATATAAAGTGCCTATTTCAGCAAAGTGTGCTGAGCCCAAGAAGCAGCCAAGTCTTGGGACAGCGGGGATTTCCAAAAGATTTAGTAAAAAATGTTATAATAATATTTGACAAGGGTATAGGGATGAACCAGAAAGATGATGCACATGTCTGGTGGACCACTTAGTTACTAGCACATCCCCATGCTGGAGGACATGATAAAGTGTTTTTCAATAAGACAGTGTTTTTTTTCCCAAAATCTCTATTTGACTAAGGAGCTTGCAAGGCAGATAACATCGGGTGGGAATGGAGAGCAGCTTGACCTCCAAGAGCTGTTTGGATGTTTAGAGTTCTCCTTATCTTTGCAGTACTATAGCCAAAGTGGATGTGTGTGATCCTGGCTCAATGCAGAGCTCAGCAGCTCGGCAGCAGGAGTTGTCTAATTCCCTGTGACAGTGGAGAAACTGTGAACTCCATCAGGTTCCAGAAGAGCTACCCAGGCAACTAAGTCACAGCCGATGATTGGGAGGTTGGGTTTCCCCCAGGCTGAGGCTTACATGACAGTTTGGTGGTCCTGCTCCCAGGAGAAGGAGCACACACCAAAGGCAAAGAGAGCAGGAGCATCTTTGGAAATTTCGACACTGAAATGGTACAGTCCTCTGCTGTTGGCTTGAACATCTTCCCATCTCGCTCCAATGAGGCCGTTGTTTTGCAATGCTGGCAACTCTCAGAGAGACCTTCGGGACTGGAGCAGAGCCCTGCACAGATGGGAATTAGGGCCATGGCCCTTGTGGTCTTCCTGGGGGTGCAAAATCCCCCTCGTAATTGCAAACACAGTCAATTACTGTTGGGCTACGTGGGGCACGATCTGGTCTGAATCTAATCTGGGCAGCCCCGAGCTCCTCCGGACATCTGCAACAAGCGGGGTAAGCTCTGCTGCCAAGACTTTGGGATGGAACCCACTTGAAGAGGTAGGAGTGGAACCTCTGGACCCCAGTATACTACAAGAGGGAGCTGGACCTCCAGAGCTGGACTGCAAGGCTCCCTGGGTACGTGCAGAACCACTCTGCAGCATAGACTCTGGAGGCAGATCTGCTCTGAGTGCACAGGGATGCCAACTCTAGCAGGTGTCTGTCTTCCACAACTACCCCGGTTGTGCTAGAATCATCTTAAGGTCTCCACTACTCTCTGCAAAGGAAAAAGGCTGTCCTAAGCTATGCTGAACTGTTCTCTAATGAGAGGGAGACGTGAAGAGGCAACTGCCAGAGCACAGGGAAAACAAGATTTGGAGCTGAGGCTCTACTTAACGCACCCCAGCCGGCCAGTGAGCATCTGAGTCCTTTGCCTCAGCGGGTGGCTGCAGGCAGTGTCCAATGGTCTGGAAGCAGTGTGGGGCTGGAAATTCCCTTTGGGAATGGGGATCAGGCAGGATGGCTGTTTACAGCGAGGGAGCAGCAGGGAAGAGCTACAGGGCCAGGCGCCGAGAGACCTCCCGGCAGCATCCGCCTGCCAAAGCTTTGGAGACACGTCACGTGGATGGAGACAAGACTGACCAACTCGCTGGGTTAGAGGAGCACTGAGGGTGTTTCTTGTTTTCTGCGGAAACTGGATGCTGTAAATATGGGAGAGTTCAACACTGCAGTCACTTAGGAACAAACCATTGGCCATGGCCTACCGCAGTTATGGAGAACTACGTGCAGGTCTTTTGTTTCTTTTCAGGCTCTGCAGCTGTGAGCCAGTATCTATGTCTGACAAGTACCACTGTAGGACAAAATTGGTGGAACACAAAGTATTTGGGTGCCTGTGAAGGCTGCATACCAACGTGCTGCCGCATTAGAGACACCTATTATTGCTTTCCAGTGCCATAAGGGGAGATTCTGTCTTGGTTACACCATACCTCTTTAAAAATCTTTTTTGTAAGTCCTTCTGTCCTTTTCTCAATACCTTATCCTTTTTCCTTCTGAAAGGCTGACACCAAAATGGACTGTGCCAACAGCAGTCTGCTGATATGCACATGCATAAACATACATCACTTCCAAAGCCCGGAGTGTGATTCCCTGACAGTAGCTCCAGCCATGAGTTTTGTGAGTACAGCTTATTTTGGCTGCTGAAACTACTGAAATTGAGCATTCTGGTGTGCAGGAGGGCTATCTGGTTTATGCTTACACCAGAGTGGTTGGCCTGATCGATCACATCTGTGAGCTCAGTCAATGATAGTTTGTGGCCTGAGATCAGACAGGACAAACATACCCATTTCTTCTGTCCTTCGTGTCTATCAAATAAAGCTCCCCTAGCTGTGGCCTTTCAGTCTCAGCAGCAGCCTGGTTCTTCCCAGCACAAAGCAGCTGGATGATTCTCCCAGTGCTAAGATGGGTGCTGCCACTGCAAGGTCTCAGGGGGCTTTGGCAGGCGGATGCTGCTGGGAGGTCTCTTGGCACCTGGTTCTGTAGCTCTTCCCTGCATTGTAAATAGCCATCCTGCTAGACCCCCAACCCCAAAGGGATTTTCCAGCCCCACGCTGCTCCCAGCCCATTGGACACCATCTGCAGCCACCCGCTGAACCAAGAGGCTTGGATGCTCGCCGGCTGGATGGAGCATCTCAAGCAGAGTCCCAGCCCCAGACAATGTTTACCCCACACTTTTCCCCTCTGCCTCCTTTGGAGGCCAATTTGGAGACCAAGCCATATGGCCAGTCCAGCCTTCCCAGATCTTTGGTGTATCTGAGCTATTTCACCTCTGTACATATCTGTGAGGAAGTTGATCTTCATCATACAATTGGTACAGAGAACCCCTTGATGTTGCTCCTGGCTGCCAAAATGACTCTCAGGTCACCACTTGTACCTTCAAGCATCGTCTCATAAAACCAGCTGCTGTCGGCTTTTGATGTCTCCATGGCTCTGCTCGTATTAGTCCTAATGACTAGCCATGTTTAGAATCTGAACTCATAACTTCTTCCTATTGCTTAATTGTATCCGGGCAGAAGAGACCTGTGCACTGTGGAACAGAGCTCTCAGAGCACCCCCAAACATTTCCTCTCTATTCAGCAGCTGTTTCCACACAACGTCTGGTGCCAGCTCTGTCTGTCTGAAGGCATTCATGGTACACAAAGCTGCCACTCCACCAGCCCATGCCCAATGCAATGCTTCACAGCTCCTCATTCCATGGGCTTCATCTTCTGTCTCTTGGCTCTCCCTCCATCTCCAGACATTTGCATTTTCTGCTATTGGGCTGCTGCTTCCCTGTTTGGTGCCGAGCTGTGAGCAGAGCTGAAGCACATCCAGTTCCCAGCTTACACGCCGCTCTAACATCTTCTACAAACCCTTCAAAGCCTTCTTGGTGTTTTGCTTCATTTCCCTTCGGCAGCCTCTAATTTCTTCCCCCCCCTCCCCTTCCTGCCAAGCTTGCTGCATGTGCCAGATCCTGTCTGCTATACATTCTCTCTGGCCGAGCCCTTTGGGGCTAAATTCATGCCAGGGGCAGTGCAGGGCAGCTTGGCAGATGGTAGGTGTCTGTGGCACGGCTCTGCCTGTTTTGAAACCCAGCATCCAACATCCCTCAGCACAGAGCCATGAAATGGAGGAGGACTCGTTTCCTTTCTGACAGCGCTCAGCCGTCTCTTTCCCCAGCAGTTTCCCTAAACCTCTTTGAATTCAAGCACTATGCAGGCTGCATTGGGATGGTGCCTCTGTGCGTCCCTGCTCACAGCCCAGCCCAAACCTTTCTGACTTCCTGGCTTGGTTGTCACATGCCTGGCCCATTGCCTGGGGGATTTATGACTTTTACCTCTCTGTTTTCCACAACAGCTGGACTGGTACCAGCAATTTCCACTACGTTTTACACTGCAGCAAAAGAAACTGCAGGAATTCTGAATCAAGCCCTGCCGTGCTGCTTGATGGGAGAGGAGCTGAACCCGTGCTTGGTGACGGGGCTGAGGACTGAGTGAGAGGGTTGCTCATTTTGGAGGGTTATGAAAACACCAATTGCCCCCACTCTTCTGTGCAGCACTCACTTCTTTCTCTCCAAGAGCGGGAACATCTCACTGTGTCCACTCCCCAGCACAAACTGTGCCACTCCAAGGATGTCTCCACTGTGCCACTGAGGGACCAGCATCACCCCTTCCAGCAAAAGCTGAGTGTGCTGGTGCCATGGTGACATATGTACAAGTTCACACCAGCCTGAACCCAGAAGATCCCATGTACTGGGCTTTGCGTGGCCAGGAGAGTGTCAGCACCATCCCAATTTTTCCTTGTTGGAGGGGGTAACAAAAGGCAGCCAGCCCAGCCTATTGCTTTTGGATTGCGTGGGGGGGAGCACTACGAGCAGTGCTGCACACCGTGCAGAGGATGAAGAAGAGAACATCCACGCTGACCACTCACTCAGGTCCCTCTCACTGCAGTCAGTACCGTTTCACCCCATGCACATTTTTCTGCACATTTTTTTTCTGTGCATTTTGCATTATTTGCTCCCAGAGCTGCTTAACATCTCCATGGGCGCATGAGTGAGCAAGGGGTTAACTCCTACCATGACTTTCAGCTGGGAAAATGCCTTTCTTCGGGATCAGAGGGTCCGGGGTACACGGGGCACAACTCTCTCTGTCCAAGGACACCAAAGCCCTGCAGCTCCAGTACCCGTTTATAGGGAGGAGAGTTCTGGGTTGCGCTTCCCAGCACGCTGCGCTCACCCTGCTCTTCCCATCAGCCCTGCTGCACGCTGAGGATAGGGAGGCAGCCGGCGCGTGTGCTGCTGGCTTCCAGCAATTCTTTTCCTGCTTCCTAAGGATGCCATGGATCACGTTTCTATATGGTGTGGGCTGGCAGGCGGCCCACTCCCCTTCCCAGTGGTGGGGGCTTTCCAGGCTGGGCTCAGCGAGGTGCCTCAGTGGCTTTCTCCTGGGAACTGGGGGCTCTGCGGGAAGGAATTTGCTGGTCAGCGGGTTGAGTGAAGCCGAGCGACCCTGTTCCTGTTAGCAGTGACTTTAATTTGGACGCAGCATCCAAAAGGATTTGGAAATTCCCACCCCCCAGCCTGGGTCTCCTGGATGCCCTCAGCCCATGCATGCAGCTGAGGAGCCTCTGTGGCTGGTCCTGAGTGAGCTGAGGAGCAGACCCCACTGTCCAGTCATGCACAGGGTGCTCGGAGCAGAGCTGGGGTAGCAGAGAAGCTCTGGGGGCTCTCCTGACATGGGGAGTGAGATGCCAAACTGCAATACAAATGCAAGCCAGGGGAGCAATTCGTAAGCAGATCTGAGACTCTGGCGCTGGGGTGAGGGGTGCAAACACACGGGGCATTTGAGATGCTGATGAGTGAGTCCTGCAAGCTGCTGAGGTGGTTTCAGGGCTTAGAAAAGTCTCGCAAACAAGATAGCTGTGGTCCCTGACTGTTTTTGCCTATAGGTCCTGTGGGTCATTGCACAGGAATCTCTCCCCTCTTCCTGCAGACAGGGGTACATGGAGGGCTGGAGCTACCCAAACCCATGGTGCTGCAGCATCCAAGGGTATTTTCCAGCACTTCAGAAAGGCACCCTGCCTGGTTGTATTCTTCTCTGTGTACCTATCTCTACCTCTGTTTCTGAGCTGTGGTGGCTACAGGAGCCCAAATTGATGAGCAATTGGCTAATGGGGATACATGCAAGAAACTGTGCCTGGCCAGAGCAGGGCAGTGCTGCACCTGGAGTCTGCTGGTGTTGGAGAGCCCTTAAAAAGCCTTTCCTCCATCTCCCAGAATTTAGACCTGCCTCATGACCCCCTGCAGACAGGGATGCTCATCCTTATTTCCCTCCCTGCCAGAAATCACAGAATCACAGAATTGTAGGGGTTGGAAGGGACCTCTAGAGATCATCGAGTCCAACCCCCCTGCCAAAGCAGGCTCCCTACACCACGTCGCACAGGTAGGTGTCCAGGCGGGTCTTGAATATCTCCAGAGAAGGAGACTCCACCACCTCCCTGGGCAGCCTGTTCCAGTGCTCCGTCACCCTCACTGTAAAGAAGTTCTTGCGCACATTCGTGCGGAACTTCCTATGCTGGAGTTTCAGCCCATTGCCCCTAGTCCTGTCCCCACGCACTACTGAAAAGAGACCAGCCTCGTCACTATGGCTCCCACACCTCAGGTATTTATAAACCTGGATCAAGTCCCCTCTCAGCCTTCTTTTCTCAAGGCTAAACAGACCCAGTTCCCTAAGTCTCTTATGTCTTGCTTTCATCCTGGGCATGGGGGGTATGGGACAGAGCAAAGCATATGAGGTGAACTGGGGCTTTTGGAGAGGGAGGCAGTAGTGGAAGTGGGCCCCCCTACCCAGGTTACTTGTGGCTCTGCACACTGCCTAGCCTGTGCCCACAGCCAGAGCATGCTGCTGGGTACCCCTGCCCTGAGCTCGTGCCCTTCCAAAACAACTTTCCTGGCAGGAATAGAGTGAAGGTTCGCTCAGACATCTGCTTTTTTTGTGATGCATATTTCAGTGACCAGAAATTGATAAAAGTGATGCCTGTAAAGGAAGCACGTGCCCTGACCTTGCTCAGCAGCTCAGACCGTGTTTGGGGCTAGCCAGAGGATGCTACTACAGTGGCTTGAAAACAAAAAAGCAAGGGACTTTCCAGGAGCAGACAGAGCTGGGACCAGGAAAGGAATTCAACGGGGCTCTGTGCAGTTTTTTAGAGCTCTCCTGGGGTAACTGACTTATTCTAGGGGCAAGCAGTAGCACCTCTCCCCTCCCTTCGCATCACTCACCTTCACATCATATGGGTGCCAGGACAAGCCTAATCAAGATGGATGGCAAGGGAGGGAGGGAAGGAAGAGTGATCTTGCACGTGGATCTGTGGTGGGACAGAGACACTCTGACTGTCCCAGATGTGCAAGGCCAGGGCATTCCCCATGGTGCCCAGAGATGCCACTGATGCATTGGGGTTGGAGAGACACCTGATGGCATCTGGGGATCTACTCTGCCCGGCACCCTGTGGAGATGCACCCACAGTCAATCTGCTGCTGCCCGTGGATCATTGCCCCCTCCCTGCAGAGAGCTCAGGCATCTTATCAGTGCTCTGTTCTCTACTTGGACTTTGTTCTCCCCTCGGGTTACTCATTGCCATCGATAACTGATAATGAGGGTCTTTATCAGGATCTGCTTTAAACTTCTGAAGCTTCACCAGCAGCACACTGGGGCTCAAGCAGCAGGACTGAGGAAGGAGCTCAGACCCCCCTTACAACTGGAGAACCCACAAGAGCACTGGAGGCACAACATGGTCAGCAGAGGCTGGGCTGGATCAGGAGGGTCTGTAACGAAGAGGGGTGACAAAGGGGCTCCTTGCTGGTGGGGGCTGTCCAGAGGGCTGAAGAGATGGTGGGACCCAACTCTTCTCAGAGGGACCCTGAGGCTGGGTGAGAGGCAGCAGTACAGGATGCACCCAGGGAAATTCCAATTAAACAGAGGGGAAAATGTTTTCAACATGAGAACATTTCGAGTGTTGGAACAGGTTGCCCAGACTGTTGTGAAATCTTCATCTTTAGTCGTGAAATCTTCATTCTCACTCTCTTTTCCAGTCTGTGGCATGGTGGCTGAGCCCTCCCTTTGGGTTTTGCCACTGCAGTTGGGCTCCCTCAGAATCTTGCCACGTATGCCCAGCATGTCGTGCTGCAGAGCTCACCCTCTCCTACCTGAGGGACAGTGCATTGGACCGCAGGAGGATCTCACCAGCCTTCTCCCTCACCTGGTTGAGTTCCCTGCTCAGCCCTGACCCGCACAATATGGCGATACAAAGAGGATGCAGACACTCTGTCTCTTCACATATGCAGAGGCGGCCCAAGCTGTGCTATCTCCCCCAGCCCTATTTGCATCTTGGACCTTGTGCATCCCAATATTAGAGATGTAATCAAAAGTTTTGGGGGCCCCTCATAGTAGCATCGGGGAGGAGCTGAGAGAGTTTGTATGTGGGGTTATGTTCAGCTCCTTCTCACCTACATCAGGGGAATGTCTTGGCTTGGGAGCAAAGCACAGGTTGGGGGAGCAGAAGATTCCCTCCTTGGTTTCTCTGATGACTTGGCCACCCTCCAGGGTCGCTGCCTGGGGAGCCAGCAGGCAAGTAACAGCAGTTGGGGGCAGGCAGCGGCAGGTTGTGGGATGGGGTAGGAAACAGGAGCTCAAAAATCACCTGGACGTGCTGGGGGCTGCATCTCCGGTGTGCCCCCCGTGTGGCACCCTGTGCTGTGCTCTGCTGTGCTGGGCTGGGCAGCCAGGAACAAGACAGAACGGGTCTGTAAAGGGGGGCTCGCTGCTTACGGGAAACTTCCACCCTCCATCTCCTCCATCATACAGCCTCAAGTGGGCTGACTGCCAGGGGGACTGAAAACGAAAGCAAAGCAACTGCAGATAAATTGGAGCAGCTGAGGCTCGGGACAGCAGTGCGTGTCCTGCTGCTCAGCATTGCGAGGCTCAGCACCCACCATGGCCCTGCGCGTCCTGCTGCCTCTGCTCCTGCTGGCGGTTGCTCTCCTGCTCCACCAGGCTGAAGGTGAGGGCTGCAGGCGAACGTGGGGCAGGAGTCAGGATTAGGGTTGGGGCTCTGCACAGAGTGCTGTGGCCCTGAGAGCACAGGGTGATGGTGTAGTGTAGGTGGGGTGTTTGGGTGTCAGGGTGGGGTGGCAGCACTCCAAGCTTGGGGGCAAAGCAGGAAAATGAGGTCCTGTTGCAAAGAGCCCATCCCTGCCTCAGTTTCCCCCCAGTAGCAGCAGTGCAGGGGTGACATGCGAGTCACATACCCCTGCAGCAGGGTAATGGGGGGCAGAGTTCCCACCCTCATTTTGGTGCCCCAGCATCATTCCCCTGCATTGCTCAGGGGAAGAGGTAGAAGAGGTTGGATGGGAGGAAGGTGGTTTTAGTTTGCCTTTAGATTTTCCCAGGTCTGATCTGTTAGGAATAATCAAAAATCAATGTGAAACAATCACAGCATCACTCCCAGGAGCACTGCCAAGCAATCCCCTCACACTGTGCTCCCCTGGGGTGGGAAGATGCTTTGGCTCAATGGGGGACCAAAATCTCACGTGCCCTCCCTGTCCCACAGGAGTGAACAATCCGGCCTCAGACTGCTGCCTGAAGACCAGCCAGAAGACCATCCCCATCAAGTTGGTGAAGTCCTACAGCATCCAGGGCCCCGAGTCGGGATGCGTGTTGCATGCTGTTGTGTAAGTACTCCGTTGTGGTCTGAGCCCTCCCTCCCTGTATGCTCCCTCTGATTCCACAGCAAACCCCTCTGCCCATACTCCCAGGTTTACCACCAAGAAGAACGTGAAAATCTGCTGCTCTCCTACTGACCCCGCTGTCCAGAAGCTGATCAAGAACCTGAAGAACCTGAAGAACGGCAGAAGAAACCCTTCCCAGGGCAAACCCAAGAGGCAGAACAGGAAACAGGTCTAAGCCAGGCCTGGAGAGGCAGGTGAGCGGCAGCTGGGAGATGGAGGGAATTGCAAGGTGGGGGAGGGATGGCAAGGATGCTGTCCCACATTGCAAATCCACCCTCTTAGCAACCAGCTCCTGGGGATGAAGCTGGTGGCAGAAATGGTTGGGGACACTGCCCCACAGCCGCAGGTTGGGGGGTGCTGAGACGCTCACTCTCTTCTTGCCCTCCTCTCCCCTAGGACAAACACTTTCCCCACTGACCACCGAACAGCAATGGACACCTGCAGCTCACTCACCTTCCAGCACTGGGGCAAGAGGGGACTGTGCTCTGCCCCATGTTTCCCTCCTCACTGCTGGCACCCCCTCTCCCCAGCAGGGAGCTGAGCCCTAGCAGTGAGCACCTTCGCCATGGTGGGGGGGTTCCTGCAAAGCACCTGGTGGGATGGCAGCTTTATTTGGGGATATTATACATTTGTATTTATATTAAAGACTGCTTTACACAGAGGGCTCTGCTTTACAACCTGAAGGGCTCTGCTTGCTGCTTCACAGAGCACCCTTTATGCTGCAGACTGGCTTTTCTGGAAGATGGCTCTAATTTTTATACCAAATAAATGATGGCTGCAGTTCATTCTCCTCTAGTCCTCTTGCTCCTTTCCAGCTTGCAAGCAGTGGTGCCCAGGCAGGTTACTGCCTCCCACAAACACCCACAGCAGCTAAGAGCAGCATGGGGACTGCAGGTTCTGCTTCAGTGCTGGGCTGGGGCTCACCTTTGGCTTTTACAACAAGCTGCTGCAGTATCACTTTTAGGAAGATAGGATTTTTTTTCCCAAATATCCTTTGATTTATTTTTTTATTTTTATTTTTAAATTTTTTTTTAGGTATAAAATTGCAATGAAGCCAAAGCAAAGTTTTCATCTTAGTGCAATTTTACTGCTTTGTCCTCACTTGTTTTTGCTGTATTCAGAGATTCAGACATTATTAAGCAAACCGCTTTGCTTTCAGGAATGATAAAAGAAACTCTCTTAGCCTTTCTTCTCCAAAATGAAATGTGTGCATGGTGGAAATGGTGCACGGGAGGCTCTGCAGGTGCAGGAATAGAAGGATCTGCAGAATTCATTGCAGAGACGACGAGCAGCTCTTTCAAACCCCAAGCACACAGAAAGGGGGGGCTGCAAGCAGGTGGATGGACAGATCTCCTGTCTGCAGCTCCCTGCTGTGCTGAGGAAGGATGGAAAGTCCCTGCAAAAGCCACAGTGCCGTTTGCTCGTGGACTTCAGTCAGCAAGGGTCTATTAAGCCGTATGATTGCAGTAACAGGATTTGTGGGGCTTAACAGTTTCAGCATAGGAAGTGTGCTGGCTGGGGAACGCTTGTAGCTGAGTGCTTCTATTGCGTACATTTATATGGCTGATTGCTTTATCCACCGGGCGTTGAGGTGTATTCTTTTAAGACTGTAAAGAAACTGTGAAGAACCCGATACCGACCCTGGGTGCTGAGCCGGCCCAGTGCCACAGTGCGGCTGTCCGGGCTCCAGGCAGGATGCAAGGCAATAAAACATATCCTTCAAACACCAGCACAGTCCTCCTGGTGCTCGCGATGGTCTTCGGGAAGACTGGAAAGGGAGGGGAAGATGGGTTAGGGTGGAAGGCTGAACTGCATGTCATCCCTGCAGCCATGACTTCGACTCAGAGCAGTGCTCCTGCTGCTCTGTGGGGTGTTAAAGGAGTTATTAATGGGTCTGTGATCTGCTTTGGACATATGCCATTGTCATGTGCAGGCATCTGTCTGGAGCTGACATGGGGCTGCTGCAGGCACACAGCGGGGATGGCCTTCTGCAGGGGTGGCTCTTGTGCTGGCTGCAACAGGGAAAATGATTGCAAAACACCCCGGCGGGGAGGGCTGGCCAACTATGTCTGCAACCACAAAGGGCAAAGTGGGAGGAAATGGGTGGAGCTGGCCAGTGCACGAAGTGTAGCTTCTCTTCCCTGCGGTGATAGATGTGTGTGGCTTTGGTCCCTTCTAGTGTGAGATGGGCATTGGGCTAAGACAGGTGAAAACCATGGCCCTACAGGTGTCCTGTAGTGATTTACCCTAAAAGAAGAGCTTGCGGCAAAGCTGTAAGTGGACACAGATACCCAGACAGCAAGGCATACATGAGCACAAACACAGCCTGCACGTGCCCCATGCCTGCACACACATGGGCATTTGCATGCCATCTTCACAGCAAAACAGCGTTACAGAGGAAAACAAGGTGAAAAATGTAGCAGAAACCTCAGATGGGAGCAGACCAAAAAACTGCTGTCATACATGGCAGGTGTGATGGCACCAGGGAGCACTCCAAGGATGCTCTCTGAGCAAAAGGCTGGAGTAACAGCACTAGGCTGGGGGGGATTTCCAGGAGCTGGGCCACCCTGGAGCAGACAGGATTAGGTGACAAGAAGTAAGTAGCCAAGCAAGAGAGAAACCACAACCTGCAGCCAAAAGAAGGGAAGTCCTGAATGTGGGCCAAATGATCAGCTCAGCAATTACCCGGCACAGACGTGGCTCCTGGCAGCACAGCGTGCTGGGCTGGGATGCTGGGCTGAGCTCCAGTGATGCTCACCTGGGGACACATGCCCAGGGTTCAACCCTCCATGCTGCACTGCTAACAGCACATAGGAGCATGCACACTGCAGCTCTGCAGATTGGAGCTTCTGGGGCTACATGGGCACTAGAAGGGCGGTGATGTCCCAGACTGCAGTGTGTAGGCATGCCCTGCAGGAGAGTGGTTTGCTCTGGACCTTGTTTCCCTCTGTGGTAGAAACAGGAGAAGGCTCTGGGTTGCTAAGTGAGAGATATCCTTATGGAGAGCCAGCGTTTTCAACCACACCACGCTCCTGGGCTCTGAACTCCTGCTTCAGCATGGAGATGGAGAGGTGGATGGTGGGCAGTGGAGGCTCCCAGTCTCCCCAGTGTCCAGCACTTAGGAACTGGTGCAGGACTACATCCGCCTTAGCCAAGACCTCAAGACCCTCTTTGCTCTCTTCTGGCCAAAGTCAAGTGCTCACTGGTTTTTCCTTAATTCCATTTAAACCAGACTAAGTTCCCTCAGCTGAAGGAGATCCCAAGGAGATCCTGGGTGTCATGCTGCAGTGGGACTGAGACGCTGTGGGAGACATATGGAAGCCTCCCGTGTTGGGAGGCTGTAGCAGAGGCATGGAAATCAAAGCAGCTGTGATGTAGTCTCATATTTCAAAATGAGGTGAATTCAGCCAGGCCAGATGCTGCCACAGGGGCTGGCTGTGTCTGGAGCTTACTGGAATTCCCCCTTTGTCCTTTCTAGCTCCCTGGCTTGGAGATGGGGAGCAGAGCACTGCACAGCACCAGGGGGTCTCAGGGAGAACAGCAGCATGGCTGGTGCCTCCTGAACAGTGCCGAGGGATGGATGTGATGATGTATGATGATAGGTTGTATTTCCTATGGGGCGCACCATACTCTCATGCATCGTTCCTGCTCTCATTAAGAAATTCTTCCTCAGGAGTGAGCGCTCAGGGATGCTTCTGCTGCCTGTGGTGTCTGGTGCTGGATGATGTTCGGATAGCTCAGTGCAAATGACATCCTGTCCTCTTCCCAAATCACACCAGAGTGAGGGGGGTGGGGGGGATGGTCTCTTGGATATACTTTGTGGCTGACCACATTCTTCTTAGAAATCTCACTGACCCCAGCAGAGGGGGAAAACCATCACATCCCCTTTTCCCAACGTGGAAAGCCCCTTTCCTCACTCTCTCAAGGCCCTCCTGGGGAGCAGAAGTGACTCCAGCAGCCATGCTTTCACCCACTTGGCACTGAGAAAGCTTCATGTCACACACAGGAACGCAGAGCCTCTGTATCTCTCAGGGGCTGAGAGCTGCTGGGAGTGCTGCAGGAGTTAACAACACCCCCTCCACCCCCCCAGGATGCACTCCCAGCTCTTACATACTACCTTCTACTCATGTTCTGTCCTTTGCTGTGAGGTCAGGGTCGCCAGAAGTGCCCGGACTTGGAGGGGGGGGGGTCTCACAGGAGGGAACCTCCAGCACTCCCTGCTGATCCTGCACCACCACCCTCCTTGCCACAGGATGTCTTTGCCAGCATCAAGGGGGAATGAGTGGAGATTAGGTCCCAGCACCAGCCTGCATCCACATGGGACTGATGAATGATGTTAATCCTCTGCTGCCCAAATTCCTCTTCCACCCACCAAGATTTCTTTACAGTTAATAAGCTTGGAGAATGCTGAAAGTGGGAGGGTCTGACTACAGCTATCCTTGCATGTCCTGTTTGCACTGCTCCTTCTGCCTGCCAGCCTCCTCCTGTCCCCTCTGGCAGTACTGACATGCTGAACATGGGTGCAGCTGGAGGCAGGGCTCTCCCGATGGAGAGCTCTGCTCTGTGCACAAGGTGGCACAGTAGCCACACAGGGATGAAGCACTTTGGCAGGTGGCACGGCTTGAGCTTCCTCTTTTTTTCTTATCCTGGACTATGGAAGGGACAGTTCATTATTTCCTACTGCTGAGAGATGCAGAGGGACCCAGGAGTTCCTGTCCCCAAGAAGAAAATTGTCACTGTGTAGCAGTCTCCACTAAGGTGCAAGGAAGCGCTGAGGCTGAAGCAATGGAGAGGGGGGAGGGATGGAGATTTCAGTACAAGATTTTACTCTCCTTGTGGGGAAATATTTTTCCTGATATAAATGGGCATTTCCCTGAGTGCAGTTGGTGCTTCTCTCCCTATCCCCAGTTCCCTCCAAGAGGATCCTGTCTCTACACCTCTCCAAATGCCCACGGGGCAGGGGTGAGATCCCTTCCACTGTCCCTCCCACAAGCTGCATCCCCCATGCCATCCACCAGGGCTGGAGCAGGCTGGCTGAAGATGGTGGTTGCAGTGGCAGTGTCCCGATGGTGGCCTCAAGGAGGGACAGCCTCTGTCTCTGTTCTGCCCTGAGGTTTGCAGCAGGAGCGTGCTCTTTGCTCCTGGTGATGCCTGCACGAGCAGTGAGTGCTGGCAGCCAAGCCTCCCTTTGGGGATTTCTGCTCGTGTGCTGAGAAAATACATTTGCAGAAAGACATGCAGCTCTCTTTGGCCATGAGCCCACTTGCTCCAGGGACACCTGGAAACCACGCTGTCTTTTGGCATGTGAGCTCAGCCAGGCTCCATCCACCAGCACTGCACAGACGTTCCAAGCTCAGGCAGTTCTGAATGTGTCTGGTGTGCTGGCAATGGGGAGGGCACGGAGGTAGAGGGGCAACCAGGCACCTACAAACAGGCTGGAGGCTTTAGGGGGAGTCAAGCAGCTCCAATATACACTCATGACTGAGTGATGAGCCTCATCCAGTGGGGATGTCCCAGAGAGGTCTTGGAGGAGGGAGTGGGAAATGCACGGGATGAGATCCCATAAGTTTTTTCCCAGGGGCCAGGGGTGATGATCCTGACCACAGCCTCCATGCCCTGGAGGGTGCTTGGCTGTGGGGAGGCTGAACAGCTGGCTGCAGGGAAAGCTGACGGGATGTTCGGGAACTGCACAAAGATCAAAATGCTGCCTACTGCCATTTCCCACCCCTGTCTTCACTAAAAGAAAGTGAAAGCCAAGGGCTGGACAGATAAATAGGCAGTGGGGAACACCAGCAGCAGAGCGCGGCACGCTGTGCAGAGCTCACCTCTCCTGTACGGAGCACCACAGCCTGCAGCTCATCCTCTGCCTGACTCAGCAACACAATGCAGCAGCTGCGTCTTCTCTGCTTTAGTCTGCTGGTGCTGGGATGTATCCTGCACGGTAAGAAGGAAAATTTATGGGTGGTTTTCTTGAAGAAGGGCTAGGAGCCAGCTTCTTGTTTGCTTTTGCGTTTGCAGAAGAAATACAGGGATTCAGTGCTGGGGCTTTGCAGCAGCTCTCTTGAATGTTCTGCTCGTAACTTGTACCCAAGGGACTCTGTCCTGCCCAAAGTCCACAAGGATCCTATGCAGAAATCTGTGCTGGGAACAGGTGGTGGAGCATTCCTGCCCCCCAGTGCCCTAACCCAGCCCATGCACACTGGAACTGCATGCTTCCTTTTGCCCATGTGCTTCCTTTTTCCCTTGTCTAAGAAGTCCCTACCATGACAGAGGAGCATCCCGGGCACTTGGGGTACTGGCCTGGGGACACAGGAGGGCTCCAGGCATGCAGGGTTGCCCACACTGAGTGGTCATCATTCTGCCCCACTTCATGGCCTTGGTGTCCATGGAGCCCAGCAGTGACCTCAAGAACACTCATGCTGTTCCTCCTCCAGTGTACGCCGGCAACAACGTCCTTGACTGCTGCCTGCGGACGAGAGAGAAGCCCATCCCGTGGCGGATAGTGCAGGACTACCGGATGCAGCTGGTGCAGGATGGCTGCGACATCCCTGCCACTGTGTAAGCCATAGGTCCTTGGTGGGTGAGGGATGGTGCATGCAGGAGGCAGGGAGGGAGGCAAAAATCTGGGGAGAATGTGAGGGAAGGTCACCAAAAAGTGGACGTGGAGGAGGATGGTGATGGAAGCAATGGGTGAGAACTCGAGCTGTGCAGGAACATCTTCAGGACATCTCTTTCTTTTCCCCTGTGGACCTGGCAGGTTCATCACTGCGAGGGGCAAGCAGCTCTGTGCCCCACCCCAAGCTCCGTGGGTGCTGCGCCTCCGAGAGAAGCTGGACGCCAGCTCTGCCAGGAAGGTGGGAGCTGGACCCTGCTCCATGCATGTGCTGGGGACTGGGAACAGTGTGGGGTGGGTTGGGTCTGCCCCTAAACAGGTCGTCCCAGTCCTAGCGGGATTGATGCTGCTGCAAATGGCACTGGGAACAAAGCAGAGATCCCTGCTTCTGCTCTGCTGCCTTGGAGTTGGCAATGTGCACCTCCATGGGGAAGGCTGGGGATGAGGTTTGTGTGTGCTTTGCAAGCCCTCTTCTTGCCCAGAGAGGTGGTGGATGCCAGTCTCTGGAGACAGTCAAGGTGAGGCTCTGCCCATAGTCCCGGTAACCACTTCAGCTGCAGGGAAGGGGCATTGGGAAGGCTCCTGCCTCAGAACCACACTCATCCCAGCTGGGTTTTTCTCTTTGCCAGGTCCCAAATCAAAGCAATTAGGCTCTGCAGAAGTGTGTGCCCAGCCCCAGCACCCAGAGCAGGGCTGATTCCCAGCTGTGAATCTGAAGCTTGTGAAGCCATGAAGCCAACCCTGCTTCTGTGTCCTGCTGTGGTGCACAGGACCAGCCCTCCTTGGTAGTTGTGTCAGTGCACAGTGCTGGGCACAGCTCTTCTGTTCTCTCTTTTCCCTTCTGCCACTGTTGTGACCGAGAAACCTGCATCCGGCTGAGCCAGGGGCTGCTTGATGGGAGCCTTGGCCTTGAAGGTTCTCAGCATCACCTCTGCCACCAACGAGGACAAGGAGTTGACCTGAGGGACAGATCTACAGATGAGTTTGTTGGGGTCTCAGCCTTCCTGTGATCTCATTTCTATCACTGGTCTGTTTCCTTGGGTTTCCATCATCAGCCTCGAGCCTGAGACCTTCTATATCCCTGGGAAGGGCTTCTCAGTAAAGACTGCACAGGGATGAATGGGAGAGATGGGGATGTCCCTTGCCACCATGCTGATTCCATGCTGTTCTCAGGGAACACATGACGTTGTTTCTTTCTTGAGCCCTGACTCCCTTGCAGTTTTCCCCTGGTGCACTTTCCTGACCAGGTGGAATGGAGCCATGGCCAGCATCTGGGACAGCCAGGCAAAGGTGCACTGGGGCAGATGTCCCATCCTGGCACTGCTGGGTGCTGTGGCACAGCTGGTGTCCACTTGGCCAGGGCCTGGCCTGCAGGATGCAAGTGGTGATGGGTATCACTCAGGGATACTGCCATCCTTCTCGGTTCCTGAGCCTGCCACCATGGTCAAAAACTGCTCTTGGCAATGATACGGGAGCAGTACTCACACCATGCTCAGGTACTTGCTGCTAGATCTATTCAGTGCAATAGTTAAAGGCATTAGTTGCTTCCTTCCTTCCTTTCTTAAGAAAGTAATTAAAAAAAAGCTGTAATTTTGTTAAATAATAATAAAAAGAAAAAGCCCATGGGTTGTTGGCTTGCCTTGTGTTTGAGCCCAAAGAACAGTGCAGAGTATGGGAGTGTGTGGAGTGTAGGGTGATAAGAAGGGCTTTCAGGGGTGTGGGATGATTTCAGAGGGTGAAGGATGGGAGAGAGCATGGAAATACTGCACCTCCCAGGCCAAGCCACTTCAGTGCCACCAGTACAGCTGCTGGGAATGCGAGCTTTGCCCTTGTGGTAGAGGGAAACTGAGTCAGGGCATGCTCAGACTGGCCTGCATCTCCGAACCAGTGAGCAGCTGGACTGCACAAGAGAAAGAGCTTTTGGGGAAATGCAGCGTAGTGAAAATCCCAGCGTTCCGCTCCTAGGTGCATCCATGGGTAAGGCACAGCTTCTGCCCCTCATCACCAATGAACTAGGAGTCCTGGATTGCTTTGCTCTCAGGTCTGTGCACCAGCACTGTGTACAATCAAGTCTCTAAAACCAAGCCGGACTCCATAAGATTTGCTGCCCTAAAATGGTCTCATGTCTCCCTGAGAGCTGCCCTTTCACCCAAGACACAAGTTGGAACAAAACTGCTCCTTTCTGCAGAAGCATGGGACATATACGCAGGTGCTATGTGTGGCAAGACCAGCAGCCAAGCACCATGCTCTCGCACATGACTGTTATTTGAACTGAACACCTGGGAGACCCAGGGACCCTTTTTGAGGGCAGGAGTGATGTGGCCACCATCCTGTCCCAGGATGGCATCCATGGGGAGCAGCATGGGGATGCCTAAGCAGCTGTTAGCTGTTGCCATCAAGTCCTTTTACCCTCCTGTTCAGCTTCACCCTTAGCTGGAGGCTAGGGTTTCTTTTTCAAATGTTCTCCCCCCACCAGGGTCCTTCTGCTCCATGTGCACTTGCAGTGCCACAGGCTTGGCTGTCTCTCACCGTAACTTTCCCAGAGCCCTTTCCCCTGCTCTGTCCCAGCTCATTAAGCACAGTGACAGCTCCAGCAACATAATCCTGAGGAGGAGGAGGAGGAAGGCTGGTATGGGAACAGAGGCCAAGACAAACAATATGAGTGGGAGGGGAGTGTAATTGGTGCTTTCTTTGGCAGAACCACACTGCTGCTCACTCCATGACCTGTGAGGGGCCACAGCAGGGAGGATGCTCAGCATGGATTCATGCCCAGGCTGAGCTGCCGCAGCTGGTGGGTTCAGCTTGAGATGGACCAAGTCTGTGCTTGTCTGGAGACAGGGACTCAAGGAGCACAGTGCCCAGGTTCCCACCTTTTGTGGACCTTGGGGGAAGGACGGGAGATGCTTCCCTGGGCAGCATGTGTGGTTCTGGTGGGGAGAACCCTGGAGCTCTCTGTGCTCCTCAGCCAGCCTCTCAGGAATCCCTCCAAGCCAGCAGGACTCTGCACTTGAAAAGAAACAACAGCACAGTGAGTTTTTCTGATATACATATATAAAAGTCAATGACTTTTCAGAGGTCATAGTCCTTGGAGAAAGCAGCAATGTGCTGGGTCGCAGCCAAAAAACCATTTCAGTACAAGTGCTCCAAGTCTTCTTGTTTGTCTCTTTCTCTCCAGTTGTGTTTTCCTGCTCTTTGCTTACCCTCTCTGCATCCACAGAGTGGAGGACTGGGACCTGTCACTGTGGGATGCAGACGTGCCCTCAGTAGGTTCAGGGTTTTGTTGCACAGACCGCTTTGATATGAAGTATTCTGGAGTGTCAACTGAATCACCCAGGGTGCTTTATCAGTTCCTGACAAAAATATTTCTCGTATTATGGACTCACAAGTCATTATAAATAGAAAGTTTGCCAAAACAGCCCTTCTTCTGGTTACTGCTCTCAAGGCCAGGAAAGAAAGGCAAGGTTATACCTATGCAAGCAAACCAAACATGTTCTGCATTGTTCTCTGCCCCAGGTCTCAATGCTGGGGGCATGAGAGCTTTCATAGAATCATAGAATGGCCTGGGTTGAAAAGGACCACACTGATCATCTGGTTTCAACCTTCCTGCTATGTGCAGGGTCGCCAACTGCCAGACCAGGCTGCCCAGAGCCACATCCAGCCTGGCTTTGAATGCCCTTAGGGATGAGGCAACCTTCCAGGTTTGATGGAAGCTGCCTCAGATGCCTCCCAAATGGAGACAGGACAGATCAGGCATGATCTGCTGTGACCTTAGTGTCCAAGTGCAAGGACCAGCTGTTCACTGTGGTGGTTGTATCCTCCACCTGGTGCCACAGGAAAGGGCTGCTCTCCATGGGCACAACTCCCTTGGCACCAGCAGTGGACCCAGTTGACAGGTGCTCAGAAACTTGAAGGTTGTTCAGAGGGATGAGACTTGTGGACAGATGGGCAGAGTAGGAACCCAGGAGAAGAAAAGCCCTGCTGGTTCCTTTCCCTTGTGCTGTTAGCTCCTGCCTAATCAGCAACATGTGTGGGTGATGGAGAGGATCCGGATTTGGCATCTCTCCGACCCAGGCTCCTTCTGGCTCTTCATTCAATCCCAGAGCATCATCTCCGGTGCTGCTTGTCTGGACACTTTCTGCTAGGCTTTGTCTTGTAGGAAGATGACAGCACCTTTGGCCAAGCTGTGGGGCTCTGAGCAGAACTGCTCCTCCCATGGGTGCTACACCTGAAACTTTATCCTGCAGCTGGGCTGTCCTAGTGGCATGATCCAGCCTACACCAAAATTTGTGTCTGTGAGCAGATCCAGCTCTCCTTGCTCAGGATACGGGCTGGCTGAATGAATCCAAATCACCTTCACCAAAACACTGGGCTGCCCACTGCCTTCCTAGCTCCATAGAGAATCGATCTCCAGCCCAGGGCTTTTAGTTTAGTTTCTCCATCTGCTTGTGTGCTTTGTTCTGACTTTTGTTACCTGAATGTACAGCCAGGTCCTTCCAAACAACAACAACAACAAAAATCCCAAACCAACCAAAGGAGAGAGATGGGTTTCCAATGACGTTGGGCAAACCCAGTCTGAGCAAAGATCCAAGTTTTGATGGTAGGATTTGGGGTTCTCACCCCAACAAGCCTCACAGGCACTTCCTGAGGTTAGAAAGATATTGTGTGAATCCTGATGATAGGAGTAGGGATGTTGGAGTTTTGGGGTACCTGAATACTGATCACCCAAAGCTTGACCTTCATAGCTGGTCATGCTTTTGGAGAGCAGGATAAAGCAGAGAGAGAGCATCTACCAGAGGACAGAAACAGCAGCGAAACCCTACCAGCCCCCAAAAAGGGGGCAGGTTGGAATGTTCCCTTTTTGTCCTTTGCACCTGATGGCTTCATTCCTGGAGAACACGGTCTGTCCTGGAGAAATCATGGTCTAATTTCTAGGTTCTGAGCAGGGCTGGAGAAGGGGACCAACCAGGCTGCTCTTCCTGGTCCAGGTTCCTGCAGTCAAAAGAAGCCCAGAAGCTGCCTGACATGTGGACCTTTGTCCCCACAGTTTTACATGCAGAATAGGCTCAGCCACCAGCCAAGTGCACCCTTACCCACCCCCAGAGCACTCTTCGGAAAGGGAGGGGAGGCCATCCTATCTGCCCACAGATGCACCCATCTTCTTTTTATGGATGGTAGCAGTAAAACCTGGAGATGAAAGAGAAAGCCCAGGAGGACAAGCAAATAGTAAACCTGTCCTGCTGCCAGAAGCCTCTGGAAAGTACCTTCCATATGAGCCATCTCTCCCAGCAATGTGGTAGACATCAGTGAGGAGCTTAGTTCCATTTTCTGTGGCACTGCCCACCTCTCCTTCATGTTTTTCTTGTAGGAAAGGCTGTGACTGGTGTACCTTCCTGGCCAGGAGGCTGGGGAAAACTTCATTCTCTTTCTCTCATGTGCTCTGCAACATAAAGGCATATCTCTGTGACACAGAGGCTCTGGGGCTGTAGGAGATAGGGTGCAGGTGGGCACCTCTGGCTTGGATGGGGCTGGAAGGGGATCAAGGATCAGCCAAGTGCTCCATGAGATCCACTTGGGAGCAGGTAGGAGGAAGAACCATGGGATAAGGGCTGGGGAGTGGGGAAGATAAGGAGATTTTGGACCTTCTGTCCCAGCTCCTCCATCCCTTCTGCCCCAGCTCTGCCTACCTGCTGGCCATCATGTACCCATCTAGAGGGATGTGGCAGCTGTGCTGTGCCACTGGGAGGGTCACCATCTGCAGCCCCATCTGCTGCCTCCTCCAGCACATCTCATTCTTCTCTGCTTTCCTACAGAAAAAAAGGTTTCCTTCTTGCAGATGTGTTAGCTGGGAAAAACCCTCCTCTGCTGGGCTGTGCACTGAAAGCACAACTGTGTTTATATACATGTTCCTTAATCTATCAAGCCATGACTTTCCACTGTCTCTAGGAAGATGCTGCTCCAAATAAGCAGCACTGTCAAGTGTCTTCTGAGCCTCTGAGGTAATCCTTGGTGAAAAACAAACTTGGAAGAGTTTTCATTGCAGTGCTCTGCAAACTGTAGTTTCCCACCTTGCACTTAGACGCTGTGGTTTTCTGGAAAGGCACTGACCAGTATATGAAAGGATAGATATCAGCCACTGTTTTACAAAGAATAAAAGCAGAAGTGTCTCAGATACACTGCAGTTATAGATTCCTTGAGCACTCATAGTGCTTGGTTTCATTTCTCAGCTGGTGCGAAGTGCTTCAGAATTTGGAGCCAGCTGCCTGCAGGGAATTCCCAGTACTGATGCCCATGGGGTTTCACTGCCTGTTCTGGGGGAGAGGCAGGGCTGAAGTCCACTGGGTTGAGCCCATGCTGTGCCACTGTTGTTTGCTGGGTTTGGTTGGCATGGGCAGGGCAGGTCCTGGAGATCTGCAGTTCACACCTTGGCTGGAGAACTATGCCTTCTTTTCATTGAGAAAGGGCTGGGAGCAGAAGGTATTTGCAGCATGATGGGGGGATGGCAGGAGGGAAGCTCTCTCCACCTTGGCCTGATTTCAAGCTAAACTGCTAACCAGTCCTGCTGACAGCAAATCAAATGCAGGTGGCTTGGTGCAAAAAATCACATCTCCTGGCATGCCTGTGTGCTGGAGCACCAGAGTTAAAAACAGTGTTTGTGCAGACTACAGCAAAAAATCCCTACAAAGAGCCATTTAGTCTAATACCACGAAGTGCTCAGCCCAGCAGCCCAGCTTGGCAGCAGGTGCAGTGGTAGTGGAGAAATGGGAACTGTGCTGTGGCTGCTGTGTGAGGCCAGTCTGTGGGTGCTCAGAGGTGGAAGCAGCATATTGGGGGGACAGAATTGCCATCCAGAGGGACCCAGACAGGTTGAGAGGTGGGCACATGTGAACCTCATAATAGCCAAGTGCAGGGTACTGCACCTGGGCTAGAGCAAACCCAAAGATCAATACAGATTGGGTGTTGGATAGATGGAGCACAGCACTGAGGAGAAGAATTTGGGTCTATTGGCTGAAGAGAAACGCATCATGAGCTGACAGTGAGTGCTTGTAGCCCAGAAGGTCAGTCATGTCCTGGGCTGCATCAAAAGGAGCATGGACAGCAAGGTGAGGGAGGTGCTTTCTAGTGCCTAAGGGCACCTACTGGACAGCTGGGAGGAGACTCTTTACCTGGGAGTGCAGTGATAGGGCAAGAGGCTATGGCTTCAGGCTAAGAGAAAGTAGATTTAGACTAGATATTAGGAATAAATTATTTCCTATGAGAATGATGAGGTGCTGCAGTTGCCTAGAGGATCTCTGAGTACCCCATCTCTGGAGGTGTTCCAGGACAGCTTGGATGGGTCTTTGGGCAACCTGATCTGGTAGGAAACATCCCTGCCCATGGTAGTGGGCCTGGAGCTGTATGGCTTTTAAGGTCCCTTTCAACTCAACCCATTCTCTGGTTCTGTGATGAGGGGCTACAGGTCTTCTGGATTTCAAGGAGTGCATCCAGCCTCTGTTTTCTTCTCTCCTATGAAGATGACTGTTTTCATTTCAATCTGAGCTTTGTTCAGGAAGAATATTGGACATCGTTTTGTTCTGGAGGAGAGCAGGAGATGGGTCCAGGCAGGTGGGCACCCAGGTGGGAGGGCTGTGGAGATGGGCAGTGAGTTTGATTGGAGAGCAGTAGCAGTCTGAATGCTCTGACCTCCAAGCACTGGCTGATGGAGCTTGGATATACCCGGCTTCCAGGAATGGACAAGATGGTTTCCAAATGCAAAAAAGGCTGCTGCAAAAAGAAAGGGAAGAAGCTGTTTTCTGAGTTCACTTCTGGTGGGACAAGAAGTCACAGGAAACCTTGGGGTCAGATGCTGGGGGGAAATTCCACTTATCAAGAAGGGTCAGTGAAGGAAATGCTGAGGATTTTACAGTCAAAACCTCCTGAGTTGTGCTGGCGCTGGCTTTGCACAGGGTAGGCATGATAGCCTGGGACAGCCTTTCAAAGTCCTTTCTTTTCTGTAGTTTTGTGGTCTGCCCAGCAGGTGAGGTGGGCTTCCTCTGCCTCGTGCTGTATGTCTGAGGGCTGTGTGCAGCCATAGAGACTATGAGATGCTTTACTCACAGGGCAGTGAGGCCCTGGCACTGCTGCCCAGAGAACTGTGGTGCCCCATCCCTGGAGGTGCTCGAGGCCAGGTTGGATGGGGCCCTGGGCAGCCTGAGCTGGTGGGGGCAACCAGCCCCCGGCAGGGGTTGGGGCTGGGTGGGCTTCGAGGTCCCCTCCAAGATAAGCCAGACTGTGATTCTATGATTCGGTGATTCTGAAGAGTCTGAAGTAAGGGAATTTTAAACAAAATTGGCCCCAAATTTTCCATGCTCAGTGCTGTAAGAGAATGAGGAAAGGCTTTAGCAGAAAATATCTGGAATTGGATCAAGAGCCACACGCACTCTTAAACAAAGGAGATACACGGTCTTGAAAGAAAAAGCAGATGTAAACAGAGATGAAAGGGGCAGACAGCAGGTTGGGTTTCTCTGGATCTCATTTGTCTTCCTTGTGCTGCAGCTGTCCCGAGTTGAGTGCTATGGGGCCACAGTGTGCCAGGACACGCCAGGCCATCCATCATGGTTTTGCTGGCTGCCAGGGCAAGCCTGTGCCGAGCAGAAGCTCCCAGCTGTGCAATGGGGCTCTGCCTCATTTGATTCTTCAGTGTGAAGGCTGCAGCCTTTCCCATACCTCATGCAGGCAAATGCAGGCACAGAACAACTTCTTCCAGCAGGGCCCTGACCCCTGCAAATGTGACCCCACAGGACTTTTCTACAAGAGCTCTGGCTGGGTTTCAGGGGGGTCATTGCTCTCCTGCTCCCAGAAGCTCTTCATCTCCATCCGGGAAGGGATTTCTCCTGCTCCTTTTAAGGTATGGCTGGTTGCAGTAATACAAGGTTTCTAGGCCCAACAGCCAAATCATTCCCCTTTCTGGGCCAGTACTTGAACAGCCTCAGTCTGCTCAGCATTGCTGCTTTTCTTCCAGCAAAGTTTCTCTCAGTGCTAGAGTGAGCCTGAAGAGGAAGGACGGGTCATTCTGCAGTGCTGCAGCCTGAAACTGCTACGAAGGGCTTCCTCTGAAAGCCAAGAGTATGAGGGCAGGTATCAGCTCTCATCTGAAGAGCCAGCAGCTCTGTGCCACCCTTACGTGGACTGTCAGGGATAGAATGGACCGAGTCCAATCCAGAAGCTCCCAAGTGAGAATTTTTCTCTGCAGCTTGCAAAGGAAGTGGCCATGGTGGCTGGGTCTGCGGGGGCTTCCCACAGGACAGGGGGTCTGCACCTTCCTTCCTGGCATTCCTATGGGAAATCCTTGAGACTGAGGATTTCCAGGCAGAGTATGACCAAGGCCAGCAAAAAATCATCAGAGGGAGCGGAGCTGGAAGACAGAGCTGCCAAGAGTGCAAAGGCAGCAGAGGGCATGGGAGCTGGGGAAGTCTCCAAAGACAATACAGTGTACCAGGCTGGTATTCCTAACAGGGCACAGTAGCTAAGAGTGGAAAGTCCCTGGCCGGCTCTTCAGTGTGTGATAAGCCAGGCTGGCCCTATGCCCTGCTGAGGTGGGATGTGCTTGTGGATCCCTTGTTACAGGAAACAGAGGGGAGAGGACTCCGGGCATCAGTCAGCATGACAGGAAAGCAAAAGGCAGCCAGGTCCTTCCTTCTGGCAGCTCCGAGCCCAGCTGATGAGAGAGGGGTCCCCAAAATCGCACAGGGACTGATGGGAAATGTGGGCAGCAAGTCCAGGCATCTTCCCACCTGTGGGCTGACTGTGCGACGTTGCAGCTTGCTGAAAGCCTGAGCTTTCATTCCTGTCCATTCCTATCACTGCCACTGTCCGGTCAGAACTGCACCATAGGGGCCTTTTAAAGTCTATTAGAAGCCTCCTCCCAGTGTCTCACTGCAGCGCTCCCTGGGCCAGCCCAGCTGCTCCAGCCCTGCAGTTGTCCCCAGGCCAGTGCTGCCCAGCTAACGGAGGTGGTTGTTCAGGAGCTCCAGGCCACACACAGCAAATGTGCTGCACTGACATCGCTTACCGCCACGGCAAAACAAGCTGTTGATTATGCAGCAGTAGATTAAAGGGCTCTTAATATCTTTATGGGGTACAAGATACACAAACTCAGCCTGGTAACTGTCCTCAAGGTGGAAGCAAAAGGTGAAGGCAAATCTAAATGATCAAGGGAGAGCTCAGTGCTTTATCACCCCCTTTACAATCTGCTTGGACTTGCAGATTGCACAGCCCTGCATACATTTGTGTTCTTATTCGCAGCAATAGAATATCCTTAAAGGGACACTTGCAGCTCTTGCCACCTCATCTTGACCCCTCTCTTCTTGCACTGCACCAGCCAGGCTGTAACTCAGTGCCTGCATTTTGCAAGAAGATTCCTCCTCTATTCTGGAGAACACTGAAATGCCACCAGAGCTGCAGTGACTTTATGGGGAACTTCACACGCCGGCAGCATGAAGGTCAGGGTGAGGCGAGCCTCACCTCTGCAGGGGCTGATGGTAATTCATCCTTTGCTGCTGATGGATTAGAGGCACTTTATCACTGCGTCCTGCCTCCAACATCAGTGGCAGCACATGCTGCCCTGCAGCTTCCTTGTTACTCCTGGGACAGTCAAGGAGCACAAGGCTGGGGGGCTGGGGAGGAGAGGGGTTGGAATTGAGCAGCAACTGCAAACTGGGCAGCACCCCCTTCATGCACTGCTTTGGGTTTCTGCCATCTCCCACCACCTTGGTGCTCAGCCTCCTCATGTGTCATTGTCCTTTTGGCCTTTTCCATACTTGCTGGCTCCCAGCTGGGCTTTGGTGAAGGGTACAGGGCTTATTGCTCTGGGGAACCACAGCTGTGGTTATGGTGGGCTGTGCTGGAGCCTGAGCTGGGAACTTTCACTTCCTTTCACAGGCAGTGTGCTGGAAAAAGCGGCAGATCCACTCAGGGTCTTCTCTTCAAATTGTCTGCCTGCAGGAGGAAATGAAAGCACAGCCCTTCTGGCACTGGTACCATTCTGTTCATCTCCAGACCCTGGTCAGCTTTCAGGTCTCTTGTGGGCTTCCAGGCAGCTCTGCGGAGCAGGAAGCACTATGGGAGAAGTCAGGTCTAGGGGTCACCCACTAGTTTTTACCACAGTGTAGGAACTTCTGCATTAGCAGGAATGTGATGAAAGGAACAAAATGTTATCAACTGCAGAACTTCATCCTGGAGCAGAGCCAAAGTGCTTATACAAGAGGAACAAGCAAACCATTGAAATCCCGCAGCTCCTTATCTGGAGAAGTGTGGTGCAGCTCCTCTGGTGTTTCTGCTCTGTGGTGGAGGATGCTGGGACAGAAGATCTCCAGAGGTCTCTTCCAACCTCAGCCGTTCTCTGATTCTACGCTCTCTGCTGTCAGCAGCAGAAGGATGGGAACGGTCTCACAGCTTCAGGAGGAGAAAACATGGCTCTAGAGCCTCTGTCCTGCTGGTTGTCTTGGGACCACTTGAGTCCATGGCCTGAAAAGGCTCCAGTCTCCGTGGACTAAAGACAAGTGGAAAAGCAAGGCTAGTGCATGCTGTCCATAGCAGCCAGGCACCCATCAGGTGCCACACATAGGCAGGAAGCATTTGCTTAGTGAAAACTACTCAGGATGAAAAATCCCAGAACCTTCAGCCTACAGAAAAGGACCAGAACTGCTCCTAGGACCTGAGCTGGGAAGCTGAGGCCAGATACACATCATGGCAGCACCATGACATCCGCAGGCAAGGGGAATTGCCCATCCCTTGGTGTGCTCGGGTCAAAGGTGGAGCCAACAGCCAGGAGCAATAGGGTATCAGTTAGACTGGGGGGGCATTGGGGAGCCCAGGTTGGGCAACCAAATATTTTTCCCTGTGTCAAACCTTCTTGGATCTGTGTGTGACACTGTGCAGCGTGACACAGCCAAATCCACGCTGAACTGCTGCTCTGCAGATTTTGGGGACAGAGGAACTGGGAAGCATTTGGCCACTGGGACACACGAGAGCCCAGCACCATCCTTTTGTCACAGGCACTGTCTGGGAGCCCAGCCATGGAGTGAGCCAGCAGACTTCTGCTTGCTCTGCTCGTGGTCTGGTGGTGGCTGTGGTGGGGCATTGGGTTTGGCTGGGCTGCCCTCAGCCACAAGCCGCTCACCAGATCCCTCAGTTTCTATTCCCCAGTCACTCTCATCCTTTCAGTTTCTTCATTTTCCCTAGAGGGAATTCCCATCCTCAAGAAGGAAGAGGCATTAACCTTTCCTGGTGAAAGTGTCCGGGAAGCCCAGAGGGCCCTTCTCGCTTGGGAATAAGCAATGTCAACTGATGTCCCTGCACAGGAAACACTGGAAGCAGCAAATGGAGCTGGCAATGCCAGGAGCAGGGCTTTGAGCACCTCGTGGAGGAAATGCAGCAGCTGCTGCTTGTTCATTAACATCCTTCCCCAGACCCTGTTCTCTGCATGGAGCTGACGTGACACATTCCCCTCTCAGTGATGTCTCACTGGCATGATTTGCCTGCATTAAATGTTTGCTGTCCACAGTTAGCTCCTTACTTAGCTATGACATGTCATGTTTAACTGCACAGGAATACTGCAGCAGTGCCAGGGCCAGTAGAAAACTCGCAGAAATCTTCTGTGTGAGGTTAGTGTAGTGACCATGGGATGCTCCAGGGCTGAATTCAAGCAAACACACACAAGCCTGGAAACACAACTGAGCTGGCAGAAGATCTTACATGAGCACACACATCCACCTGCACAGCCTTCATCCCTCCCTTCTTTATTCATGCCGAGCATAATGGCTTGCACATGAAGCTGGGGCTTGACCTCCGGCAAGCAGCCGTGAGCAGAACTTTGGTTTGCAAACCACAGTGTGAATAATTCCTAGCAAAGCTTCTAGGTTTAGCTCTGTGGCTGCCCATGGTTCAGGGTGTTCCAGAGTGTTGAACAGATGTCTCCTGTGCATGTCTGGGGCATTGAGCCAGAGATGGATCTCCTCAGACTGGGGCAAAACCAAGAGAGTGGGAATGAAGAGCAATCAAAGGAATGGAAGAAAAGCAGGATATCTGTGGCATGGAGGACCATTGTGGGTTGCCCACCACCCGAGCCCCTCAGCAGGCTGGGGTCTCAGACCCAACCTCAAGCTTCTGCTCTGAGGATGGATTTTCTCAGCCTCCCCTGCCGGAGGAAGTCATGTTCACTCACTGAAATACTGTTTTAAAGGCAGCGTTTGCCATCTAGTGGGAAAGTAAGGTCTGGGCATCCTTCTGTGCTTTGAAACTGGGGGGATCCTGGCTGTGTTGGTACCCAGCGTACTTGGGGAGCTGAAGGAACTGCTTTGGAATAGGGGAGAAAGTTCCATATCCTGGACAAATGGTGTATTCCAGCCTGGCATGAGGTACAGAGTCTGGTACCTTCCTGGTCAGCATCTTCCTGGGGGAGAAGGATGCAGCTGATAGGAGGCAAGGAGGTCAGAATGCACCCTATCACTCCATGAAGGAAGCCCCAAAAATGTTTCCCTCCCGGCTTTGAACCACACAGCTCAGGAGGCAAATGAATGAGAGACATGAACTCTGGCCTTGACACCAGTCCTGTTTTCTGTGCAAAACTAAAGCAGAGACCTCAGTGGTTGGTGAGGTTATCCCAACTGATGCTGCTGGTTTGAGGACAGAACAGCCATTTCCTGAGAACATCAAGAGCAGCTAAGCTGCTGGCTTCGGCCTCCCAGAACCTCTATTTGATATTTCTAGGCCATGAAAGACAATAAAGCATCCTGGAGGCAGAGTGGAGCTGCTTAGGAAAGAAAGAAGCAACCTGTCTGCAGGGAGAAGCCCACAATGAGGCAGCGAGAGTTCTTCTTGGAGTTCGCAGGTGCTAAGGGGGATAGATGAGGATAAAAGAGTATAGATGACCTCAGTAGACTCCCATGAACTGGGCACTTGGACACTCTCCTAAAAGCTCAGGAAGAGGTGTCCTGCTGGCATTTGAGTTGAAATCGACAGCCAGAGTAAATGTCCATCACTGGGTTTTTAAAGCATTTGTGTTTGGATTCACCGTGCCCCTGGGGTGGGATCCCTGCCCTGCTTACACTGTAGGGACAGCATGAAATAAAGGAGTCTGAGATGTCACTTCTCTTCCTGGTACTGGAGCTGTATTTCTGGGACATGCCTCAATATTGTTTCAGGCTGTGTCTCCTTGTGCAAGATATGATGCCACTTCCATGGGGAGTGGTTGTGTAGGTCACCAGTGCAACCTGTCCTTAAACTGTGTCCTTGCTCTCACTGTGGGATCTATGCACTTGGCCTCCCAGGCAATTTTACAAATCAGTCCTTGCACAGTGAACATCTCTGATATTTAGGATGGCATTTGGATGTCCAGACTGTCCGTCCGTCCATCCATCCATCCATCCATCCATCCATCCATCCATCCATCCATCCATCCATCCATCCATCCATCCATCCGTCCATCCGTCCATCTGTCCATCCACCCACCCACCCCCCCCTTTCTCTGACCACCAGTCTCTGCACCACACTATACATCTGTAAGACTCATTCTCTGAACATATGCATTTTTCCCTTCCTCCTGAATCAGTTTGTGTATGTACTCCTTCCTTTATTCCATGCCCCAGAACATGAGTATGCCTGTGTTTTCTAGGATATTCCTGGGGCTGCTTCAGCCTCCTAGAGGAGAAGAATGCAGGAGAACAAAGTGAGAGCTGCTTTGCAACCACCTCCCCTCGCTCAAAGCACACCCTGGTCCTGGCAGAGATGGTGGAGAGCAGTTGGGGCTCGAGGGCCAGCCCAGACATTTGGCAGGATCTGTGCCACCCAAGACATCCAGGCACTGCACACAGCCACTCACCCCGTGACCCATTGGGGCGAGGCTGGTTTGGCAGAACCTCCTGCCAGCTCTGCTGGAGCCAGAGCCACCAAGGAGCTCCAGCCCCAAAGGAAGTGCCCTGGCCCAGCAGAGGGACAGGGAGGTGCCGGCACTGGGACTGCTCTCATGGTCCTTTCCTGTTTTTCTCCTCCACAGCTTGGAGGCAAAGTTGACTTTGGCATCCGGAGTCCTCTCCTTTATCCCAGATTGCTGCTCACCCCAGCCTCACATCTCGCTGCTCCAGAGAGCCACATCCAGCGCCGGCTGAATCTCTGAGCAAGCAGCCCCCAGCTCTGCGTACCTTTAGAACCCCAAGCACTGACAGCTTGCTGGGCTCCCAGGCTGCCTATGTGTCACATCTGGGGGCACAGCAAGGCTCGGCACTAGATCAGGTGTGCAAGGTTCTGGAGGTCTCTGCTCTCCCCCAGCCAGCAGCAATCCTCTTCTTTTTTTTTTTTTTTTTTTTTTTTTTCTTTTCTTTTTTTTTCCTGGTCTAAGCCCAGACTCTAAGTTTATAAGCAGGGCGGGATATGGGGGACACAGCTGTCAACACCTAAACCAGCACCAGGTGCATGCAACACGCTGAGCTGTTTGCAGACACTGGAGTCACAGATATGGGATTGGTGTTAGATGTGTTCAACAGCATCCTATGGACAACTGCAACCCGGTGGTGCTGAAGTGGGATCTGGTGGTGCTAAGAGAGGTTTTCTAATTAGAAGGGGCTGTGGTATGCTGAGGATCAAGGAGGATGAGGGTGACAGTGGCACATCAGGCATGGCATAGCTGGGCTGGGTACTGCAGGCTTCCATCCCAGTATGGAACAATTCCTGTAGCATGCCAGAGACACTGGAACCTGCAAAGCCAAGCCCCAGCACATGCAGAGGGCAGAGCCGAGCTGATTATCACAGTGCAGTAGGTAGGTAGGCAGACGACTGGTGGTGCCACTGCAAAAGGCAATGTCTAGCTTTCTCTCTGCACAGCTCTGGGGTCAGATCAGACCAGAGCCACCTCCTAGTCCTGCCTTATGGTGCATGGGGAACAGTGTGATAAATCCTGTATAATGCAGAGCTCCAGATCCTCCTCATGCTCCCCACACTGCCACTGCCTGCATTTCCACTCAGTCTCATATGGATCTGGTTGGGCACAAAGCCACTGGCGCTAAGTACTGGGGCTGGGAGGTGCCAACACATGGAAGCGATTACAGGGGCTGGGTCAAGGTGGGGGTAGGGGGGTCAGGCAGCACACACCAAGCAGGGGGCTCTGTAGAGGGTTCCATCCTTTGCTGACATTCATCAAAAGCTGAACGGAGTGAGGGTTGCCAAGCTGTCACTGCTCCTGCCCAGCATCTGGTGCAAAGGGGTCTTGTCTGGGCAGCGCCAACAACTGCCCTCTTTATTGAGATTACAGAAGGAGGGTTCCCTTCTGCCTGCTGACGGCTGGTGGGGGGGCTCAGCGGTCACCGATGCCCAGCACCCCTGGGAGGAGCCTGTGCCCATGATCCCCATGGAGGCGGCATGATGAGGTGATGAGGGGCTGGCTCGGTGCCCCATCCCCATGAGTCCAGCCGCTCCTGACAGGCACAGGCAGCCCAGAGATCCTGGGAGTGCAGCTTCTGTCCATAGGGTCCATCTCGCACCCTGGGGGTGCTGAGGGCAATGCCCGAGGCTGCATGGCGTGGGGCCCTTGGGGCCAACAGTGGTGTTATGTCCTGTACGTGGTGAGCAGATGCACAGAGCGGGGTCAGCTGCAGCTCACGGCAGGATCTGGGTCCCTTCAGAGAAAGAAGGCAGAGGGTCAGAGGCTCTGCCCTGAGCCCCTTTGGCCTCATGTTCCCCTACCCCAACACTCACTTGGCAGAGCCTTCAAGTGGGTGGCAGCAACCAAGAAGTTGTGGGCTTTGGTCTCATCTTTGCTGTGCTTCCTCACTCGGAGCCTGCAGACAGAACAACAGTAGCTGAGAACACTGAGCAGCTCTCCTTGGGCACTGACACTGCTGGAGCGCCTCCATGGTGCACCCCTATCCAGCTGTTCCCAGCTGTGTTGGGGCCACAGAACAGAGCATCATGGGACACCAATGCTGGGCAATCAGGACTAAATCCAACCTACCAGATGAGTATGGCGATGACAAGAACTGCAGCCAGGACAAAGAAGGCGAAGATCCCAAGGGAGACCAGGATGGCTGTATTCTCCAGGGGGTCACTGCGGTCTGGGACAGAAGACTGTCACAGCCTCTGGCACTCAGAAGGAACCCGATAGCGAGGCTTTGGAACCTGCTCCCACCCCACAACCCCCAGCTCTACTCACTGATGGGCTCAGGGTTGGGAGCCTGTGAGGGCTCTTCAGCCAGGCTCCCCAGGCTGACGTCTGTAGTGGTTTCTTCACTCACCATGGTGGCTGGGTCTGGTACAGAGGAAGAGTTGGGAATTAGTCCACCCCAAATCACAGGCAGCGTGACACGAAGGAGTACAGAAGGGTGCCCTGGGCCACAGGGTCCTGGTAGCCCAAGGATGCCCTGAGGGCCATGGTGGGGGCAATTCCCAAATCACACCCTGCCATGAGTTTCATTGGTCTGGGAGCTGCTTTTCTGCCTCCCACTGTGGAATCAGTTTCTAGGCTATTTGAAGGGGCACCAGGAGCTAGGGCTTGCCCACATGACACCCAAGGGATGGAAAGGGGCTACAGAGGTGCCCAGGGTGCTGGAGAGGCTATGGGAGGGATGCTGCCAGCCTGTAGGACCCCTGTCCCAGACCTCTGACCGGCGTGGCCCGTGCCTCTGCGCTCCACTCGCTCCAATTCCCCGCATCCAGGAAATCCTTTGCGCTCACTTGCACCACGTGCTCCAGACCCGCAAAAGCATCCGTGATCACCTCGGACAAGTTCACCGTCTCCACCTGTGCAGCAGAAGACCTTTGGCACATGGACACCCCTACAGGAGGCCGTGACCTCACTGTGAAACCCCTCCTGGCCTCTGCTTACCACGGACCAGGAGCGGTGGATGACGGGGCGGTACTGGAGGCGAAACCGCAGCTGGAAGTGGGGCTCTTTGGGCCAGGATGCAGGGTACTTCCAGCTGACGTGCAGCCGCCTTGGGGCCAGGGGGACAGGTTCTACCACCAAGCCCTCTGGAGGGTCCGGCTTAACTGCATGGGAGGGGATGGGGATGCTCCATCACACTGTGTCACCCTTCTGCTGTGCCATGTGGATGGCTGGGTAGGCAGGCAGGGGGACAGGCACTCACTGATGGCCTGCATGGTGATGTCCAGGAGGCGGAAGCTGGAGCCCAGTGGGTTCACCTCGGTGATGTTCAGCCGGTAGGAACTCCAGAACTCTGACCGGTGGACGGTGCAGGTGCCGGTGCGAGCTGGGTCCTGCAGGCATGGCCCCACGTACCCACCCTTGTTTCTGCAGGACAGAGAGGTGAGGTGGTGATATGTTCCCCCCCACCATGCCAGGAGCTCTGTGGAAGAGGCAGACCCCTTTACAGCTTCAGTAGGGTCTGCGCAGCTGCCATCACCCCCCATATGACTCCCACAACCCCCACAAGCCTCATGACTTGTGTTTCTTCATGTGCTCCCCAGCCCTTCCCTCCAGGACCAGGAGGAAATGGGCAGAGATTTTGGAATGGGGAGTCAGGTGGAAGTATACCTTACCTCCGCTTCTCTTCTCCTGTCAGCGACTTCTTCCTGCAGTGGAGACAGGAAAAGCAGATGGTGAGGACAGCAGGATGGGGGACAGGAAAAAGCCAACCCAAACATTACCCAGAGAAGGGACAGGGGTCTCTGCGCCAGCTGCTCTGCTGCACCCCACTCCTACCTTGCTGCCCATGGGCACCATGGCACAGGGATTAGCAGTAACATCATACACAGTTCCACCAGCAGGGAACCTGGGGGTTCCAGGCTAACTTCATCAAGCAGCAGGAGCAAGCACACAGAGACACTAACAAAAGCAGCCCTGCAGGGATGCAGTGTTATTTTCCATTCCCTAGCAGCTGGCTCTGCTCTCACTCTATGCATCAGCCTCAAGCCCCACTGCTTCTCACTGCCAGCTCTGCACAGCTCCAGCCCCAACCACCCTCTCCATGCTGTGCCTACGCACCCAGAGATGCCTGGGGGGTGAGGTGAGCCCTGCATCCCCACTGTGCCTGTATGTTGTGGAGCTGAGCATTGCTGCAGGTTTTTATAGAATCTGGCTGACTTCAAAGCAGTCCCATAATTTGGCCTGCTGTGATAATTAGAAGCAGCGTCGTTTCCCTAACTCCTTTCATCTTGAAGCATGCTGAAGCACTTGGCAGCTTGCAGACGACCTGCTTCTCTTCTCCACCTCCTCCAGCACTGCAAAAAAGGGAACCTGCCTGTGCTGGCCCCCACTGCTGCTCAGAGGCCCCTTTCTGAACAACCACATGCCCAGCGCTGTGCTCCTGGAAACAGCTCTTTGGCTGCTATGCTGCATGACTGGATATGAATCCAGGGTGAAGGTCAGAGTGCAGGCAGGATATGATGGGTTAAGCTCAGGAAGGCTCATCCTGAAGCTCTCACCTATAGGTAGTGATGTATCTGGTAGGGAGGAAGGTCTCAAGGCTGGAGGTCCAGGAGCAGGAGAAGTTCTCATAGTCAGATGCTCTGCAGGACACAGAGGGGACCCCCGGCAGGTCTGGAGACCAGGGGGAGGAGACTGTCAGTGAGGGGTCCCCACAGAGTCTCCCACCCTGCAACAGAGCCAGCACATAGGGACCCATGTGTCACCCCCTATGTCACCCCCATGCCACCCAGCCAAGGGACGTGCTACTCACGCCCCAGCTGCAGGGACACGGCATGCAGGAGGCTGCCATTCTCGTCGTGGCAGCTGTAGGTCCCAGCAGCAGCCAGGCTGGCACGTGGCAGCACCAGGTCTCCCTGATGGATGGTTGAGCCCTCTGGCAGTGCCATAGCCCCATCGCGTCTCCATTGGACCAGTGAGCTGTAGGGGAGAGAGACAGTGTTAAGGGATGGGGATATGGGGAAACCTTGTGAGCTGTGGTGTGCAGAGCAAAAGGACAGGCAAAAGTAGGGATGGAGATGTTGGCTTTGCTCCTGTATTTTTAGAGCTCACCCATTAAACCATCCCACAGTGTGCACATAAGACACCTACCCAGTGCGGGCACCGATGCACGATAAGGTCACGTCTGTCCCCAGCTGGCCGTACTGCACACCTGCAGGGGCACATAGAGGGGGTCACCCTGGGGGCCTGCTGCACTTGGGGAGCGGGGAGGGACTGGTCCTGGCTGGGGCTGGGCAGTGGGTGGTGGATGAGGAAGCTCAACTCTTTACAGATGAATTTGGGGAAGGAAGGGCATCTGTAGGGCAGGCACAGACACTGTTTGGTCCTTGCTTTTTTTGAGGGTGCCACAGTGTCCCCACACCACAAGGGCTCTGCTTTGCTTACCTTCCTCTCCCCAGCCCTCGGGGATGGTGAGGGAGGCTGATGCCAAAGCTGCCGCGAGGAACACCATCACCCTGCCCAGGCCTCGGATGTGACTGTGCATCTGGGGGAAGCAGACAAGGAAAGCAGAGCATGTTAAATCAGTGTCGGCACCTGCATCCCTGTATCCTGTCCCACTGCTTTGCCCCATCCTGCTGTGGATCACACAGTGACTGGTGCCACTCTCACATTTGTAACCAGCAAGAGCAATCCCAGTGCTTGGAATGGGAATGTAATAGGCAAACACCAATCAGGAGATCAGGGCTGCACAAAGTGGATGGATCGAAGGTTCTTTGCTGCTGCAGCCCTGTGCCAAGAGCCTTGGCTCTCTCCCAGACCTGTGAGTGAACTAGGGTAGTCCACAGAACTGTGACAGTGCAGCTCGAGAGGCAAATGACCAAGGAGGGATCAAAGGGGACTGCGCCACAGTGCAGTCAGCATCACCCTGACCTTTGCAGCCAGCATTACCCCAACGTGTCTATTCCTGCCTTCCCTGTCCTATGAATCCCAGCCAGCACGGCCCCATCCATCCTGGCCAGCACTCCATCCCTTCCAGACAGCACTGTCCTGTCTATTACAGCCCTGGCCCAAACTGGTATAGAAACAGATGAATTATTTTTTCCCTGGAATGCCTCCCGCTGCCTGTCTGATAACAAGAGGCAGGCAGTATCGGGCAGGGTTGTTCATTCTCTCCCATATGGCCACAAGGGTTGCAGCAAACTCCCTGCCAGTCCCAGGCACAGGGGCAGGTGCAAGCTGCAGCCCCATGAGTATGAATCCATGTCCTGCTGAGTCACCCAGGCTGACAGCTTGGAGGGGAATATCAAAGCCCTGGAAAGGTGCCACAGAGCAGCTGACAGTGTCCATTCTGCAGGCAGGAGGCTGGTCTCCAGTACAGCAAGCTGGGGATGGTGCTGCTCACCATGAGCCCAGAGAACTGGAAGCATCTTTGCACATTAAACCACGTAACACTGGGGTTATGAGAAACAAAAGAAATAAGCTGATGTGCTAAAACCCAGTGAGGTGGGGAGCTGGCCTCTGGATTCCTCTATGAAAGGGAAAAGGCATGTACTGCTCCTGCATTGCACCATAGTGCTCCTGCCTCACAACAAGGTAATCCTACATCACAACGCAGTGCTCCTGAATCACCCCATGGTGCTCTTCCATCATACTATGATGTCCCTGCATCATACTTCAAAGTCCCTGCATCACACTATTGATGTTCCCATAGCACACTGTGATGCTTCAGACACCTGAAGGAGCTGCTGTTCTCCAACCTCCCACACCCACCAGGCAGCCTCCAATGCAAGCCCCACACATAAATAACTTCATGAGACTGTCATAAGCTTTTCCTACTAAACCACACGGAGAAACGTTCCCAAGAAACATCAGTTAAAAGCACTCTGCCAAAACTATGCTGGTAACTGATACCGACTGGGAACACTAGGCCTAGAAGTAAAATATGTCAGTGATGGAAAAAAGACTTTAAATACACTTTAAAAGCAGCAACCCAAAATAACTCCAAGCACCACATGGGCCAGAATTAAAGGATGGTGCTGGGAGGGATCAGGGAGAAGGGAGAGTGCACCAGCATGGACAAACACAAAATGCTTTAAAGTAAAACAAGTTCTTCTCCTGATCGTCCTGTTCCTCATGACCTTCCTGCCTGCTGCCAGAGCCTGGCCACAGCTGAACAGCCTGAAGAGATGGGATGCAGGGCAATCCCTGCTTGGCAACCCAATGGCCAAAAGCAGAAGCCCACACACAGTGAAGCAGCATCCACAGAACTGTCCCACAGCAGGCAGGAGCCACAGAAAAGAGGAAGACCTGCAGACTGGTGTGAGCTGTTGAAGGTCTCCAGCTGCTCAGTGCAATGTGTCTAGCAATGATGCCCTGGTTTTCTGCTACCAAAATCCTGCGCTGAGGTTAAAACATATGCAAATGGATGCCCACACATGTGTATGGTCAGGCTGCTTCCCTCAGCCAAGCTGCTATCTCATGGATCCCACACAGACGGAGAAAACATCCTTCTGTGCCTGCACCAGCAGTGACACAGCTGGGGACAGGGAGTCCCGGCACAATGGCCTGGAGCCAAACCAGAGGGAACAATCACAGCCTTTCTTGCTCCCTGCGGGCTGGTCCCAGGCCGAGAGGCGGCTGCTCCCTGCCAGGGCAGGGTGACCGCTGTGGCTGGGTCAGGGCTGGTGGCTCCCGCCCCACGAGATGCCCTCTTTACTCTCAGGGGCCAGCCAGAAATGCAAGGTACCATCCTCCATCCCACACCATGCTGCTGTCCTGCCCTGCTGGGAGCTGCTTCCAGTGGCATCCTTCTGAAACCTAAGCACTGCGAGCCAAGATGTCCTGCCCCCAAATCACACGCACAGCGCCGATGCACATATGGGATGTGACAGTCCCCTCAGCACAGTCACACTGTGCCATGACCCACGGTGGCCTGGCAGAGCTGGGCGCGGATTCCTGGGGGACGCCAACTTTCCATTGCAGTCGGTGCTTTGAAAGACAGTGGTTATTGTTCTTCTTTTTTTTAACTTTGCTTCATTTGAAGTTGCTCTTCAAAGAGAAAGAGACACATGCAGAGCCAGAGGAGCACATGCAGATGGTTCCACAGGAACATAAGGGTGCTCCCAACTGAGCACACAAACCCGCAGTGCCTCCAAGCCTCCCCCAGGGTGGTCTGGGGCAGCACCACTGAAATGGAGGAAAATAAAACGAACTGCATTTGGCAGTTCTGCTCCACTGAAGTCAACCACCTACAGAATGCCCATCTGCAGTGGAAAAGGTGTGACAACAGTGCCATGCTCATGCCACAGTGCTGTGCTCTTGCTCCTGTGCTGGAGCATCCCTGCCCCTCTGCCCAGCCCTGCTCCCTGCCAGTGCCCGCTGTGGGAAACCAGTCCCACAGCCAAGGGCGGTGGTGCTTGGAAGCAGCAGGAAGTTCTCTCTTCAGCTTGCTTTCCGTCAGGGTTGGGAGGGAGTGCCTCGCTAACCCCCTCTTCATCCTTCTGCCATGCTGAAGCACTGTGGGGTCTGGGGAGCTGCAGTGTGGGCTTCACCAGTGACGGTGCTGCTGCTCTCCCAGAAAGCTGGCAGCATCCTAGTCCTGCACATCTGGCACCATCTTCTCTCCATGTGAGCAAAAGGCTGTGGTGCTTTGTGTACCCAACATGGCTTGACTTGGAGGTGGCACAAACCTGCAATAACCACATCAACCCCGCTGCCTCTTGCAATTCCTCACATGTCTGCAAGGTGCTGTATCCTGCATCTTGAACTTCACCTCTGTGCCTCACCACTTGGGAAGCGATTGCCATGCACTCATTTTCAGCGCTTTTTATTTGTGTTCATTCTTTCACTCAAGTCTAAGAGCAAGGAGGAGGATATTGGAGCACCTGGAGAGCTCACTGCAAGCACCCACCCTGCTGGCATCTCAACACTGAGCGCCAGTGCTGATGGTGTGCTCTCTGCTGTTTTTGGGGCCACCAGGGGTAAATGCAGCTATCAAGACTGCTAGCATTGCCTGCAATTTCTTCTTTTTCAAGTCCGAGGAGTGACTCCTGCTCATCTCATGCCTCAGGGACACCAAAAAGCATTGTTTCCCTTTTCACCCCTTTGCACACACATACAGAGTCCTGCACTCAGCATGGCACCCACTGTGGGAATAACCCTGAACAAAGCAGTAAAACCCGTTGCAGGCTTGTCCTGAGAGAATGGTGGGGTTCAGGGACCACTACTCAGCCCAAAAGTAAGCTTAGACCCAGCACAGCCCAAATGTGCCTTATGCACCCCAAACACAGCAACCCAAACACAGGGTTAAATCCAACACAGCCGGGAGAAAAGGGTTCTGCTCCGCGCTCACCGCAAATACCCATCCCCATCCAACTCAGTAAAAGCCCCCCAAACCCATCCATGGCCCACCACCCACAGCCCCGCCGATACCCCAAACCCAAACCCCGCACCCAGGGACCACCCCTTGCACCTCGTTCCTTTGCGGGCCGGCAGCCACTAGCACGACCCAGTGCTTGGGGGGCCAAATCTCGGCATCGCGGCAGCTTCGATGCGGGGCGGCTCACTGCTCCAACCCTGGGAAACTCCCCCCCCCCAACGCTGCGATTTCCGCCCGGCCCCTCGCTCGCACCCTCCCCTGCCCCATCCCGCGGAAGGAGAAGGCTCTGGCTCCCGGCTGTAACCTGAAGCATCAGCAGGGGCCAAACAGCAAGAGCTCTGTTAGCAGCCAGCAGCCCCGAGCCCTGCCAGCTGGCTGCATTTTACTCGGAGTGGGGGGGCAAAAGGAGCCCCCAACACCAGCCTCCCCGCCCCCGCCCCTCCGCCCCCCACCCTAAGCCGCACACTAGAGAAATTCCTAAAAATAATCTTCTGGCTGCAAAGACAGCTGGCCAGCAGAGGGCAAGGGATGAAAAGAAGACATGGGAGGGTGACCCCATGGGAGTAGCTGGGACCTAGGCAGGAGTGTGACCTACTGGGTTGGAGGGACCTTGGCAGGATAAAGGCTGGGAGGGAATGGCTTCTCCCGTCCCAGTTAAGTTTCAGATTTGGGTTGTTTCTTTGCTCCAGAATGAATTTGGGTACTGGAGGATGTGCAACAAGCTTTGCTTTAGAATGGGGAAGGGTTTTGCTGTGCAGTACAGACGGTGTGCTCCCCAAGCAGCCTGGTCTCAGTTAACAGTCCCTGGAGCGAGTGCTGAGGGGCAGAAGCTGGAGCTGTGATTAAGTGCACGCACAGCCCTACGTTACATTTGCACACACGTGAGTGCCCCATGGCAAGTGCAGCACCTTGGTGCTGGGGCTAATCAGGCTGTTCTTGATGAACTCCAGGGGCAACAGGGGCCTCGCAGTGCACAGCACAGCTCCATCCCATCCAGCGCTAAGGGGCTCAGCAGTGTCTGGGAGCAATTGGGCACAGCTCCATCTGCAAGGCACGAAGGCGTGCGGGTCAGCCAAGACACCGCAGGGTGGCAGGTCCAAAATAAACATTTTGCTGTTACTGCCTGCTTTCAGGAGCTGCTAACGTTTCATTTCAATGGCTCAAATACTCCTGCAACTAGCAATTTACTGTCACTCTCCTGCAAAAAAAATAATAATCCCTTTTGGGCTGGATGGGGATTTCAGGTGTTTTTAGGGGCCACCTGGGGAGCCAAATAAAACCACTACAAGCTCATTAACTCTGCACGCTGTGGCTCCAGTGTCCCTGCATGGTGGGACACCCAAAGTTGCACCTCTTTGCGCACACAACCAATGCAGCAGAATGGGAAGAACGCTTCCCTGCAGCTGCACTGATTGTCACCTCCTGCTGGCACAGGCAGTCATGGCACAGCAGTGACACTGGGAAGTACACGAGGAGGAGGTTACTGCCAAGGACAGGGGGCTACAGAGCAGGGCCAGAGGGTGGGGGGACTCTGCGTTGAGAAGGTCGGAAAAACACCGGCTGGATCATTTTGTGCTGGGGGAGGAAAAAAAAAAAGAAAGTGCTCCTGAATGATTGAGTGTGAGTGTATCCGAGCGGGGGGAATAGCAGGGCAAAGTTGGGAGCGTGCTGACACATCTCCTTCCACACTGCTGGAGGGATGCCTTGGCCCCGCTTGGGGACAGCTCTGTTTACAAGCTCCCATTGTCTCCTTTTCTCCTTTTTCTTTTCCACCTCCCCCCCCCCCCCCCCCCCGAAAAGTTATAGTTCAGAGTAAACAAAAGCAAACAGCCTCTCTCTCCAAACATTTCAACCATCCCAAACTTTCTTTGGAGGGGGGCTGCCCGTGGAATTTTCCTTATCCAAAAGAATTTCGAAATGTTCCCATTTCAGCCTGCCTTGACTCGAGGCCAGGACAGCTCTGAAATCCTTCGTGAAATGCTTGAGCTGCCCTCTGTGCAGCCTGGTTCCATCCACAGCCACTGCGCCCTAAAATACCCATGCATGGCAAAACTGCAACCCTAATGCAGGGGGAAGGCAGACATGTCCCAGCCTGTGCAAATCCCTCCTGCCCAGCCCACCACCTGGAGGAATCCATCAGCTCCTCGTAGGGTTGGATCCAGTTTTTTGTGCTTTAATGACGGAGTGATTCTCTGCAGCATTTTGCAACAGGTAATGTCTGCTCCATGCCTGCCTGTTCGCCACAGAGGGAGCAGGAGCAGATGCCATGCTGCATCCTTCCCTGTGGATGGAGCAGGGACCCTGCCTTGTCCCCTGCACAAGGAGAGACAGCACACAGAGAGGAAGAGGAGAGCTCCTCCCAGGATAGGCCATAGTGGGTGACACCCAAAGGTGACCCACAGCACACGGTTGGGGTGTGCTCCCCATTCCCTGCTTGGCCCCGAGATTTAGTCTCAAGAATTAGAGCATGGGCAAGCAGAGACCCCCAAGAGATTCCTCAGCTTGCTTGGCACGGTCATGGTGTGAGACCTCGCTGCACAGCTCAGCCACCCAGCCATGGTGACACCAGGGTGGCCCTGAAACAAAGGCAGTGAGGAAATTTCAGCTGAAAAGCCCACCCAAGAGAAGCCGACGAACCAGGGAACCATAGTGCTAAACAAACGCCGTGCTGGGATTTGGCTGTCAATGCAAGCTATTGTGGTGGCCTCGCACACGAACGTCCCCTCCTCATTTTCCCAAACACTCCTTGGATGGGTGTCACTGGGTAGGTGGCCCTGCAGCCCAAGAAACACCAGGGCACAATAGAGACCCCCTGCATCCTTACCCCACTGCCAATACTCTCCCCTGGGGACACAGGAGACTCTGGAGCGGCTGCAACCCCTCGAATCACCCATACGGTCACCCCAGGAAGGCCAGCACCCACTCCACCACCCCCAAAGGCGCAGCATCCCTCGCCACTGCCAGTACCCAAGTGGGGAGGTACCTCGGCTCCGGGTAAGGCGGGGGTCATGCCGTGAAAGGGGGGTCCCCTGCAGCTGCCTGCTGCCCCCCCAGCTCTGCACCATCTCCCGGGCAGCCTTGCCGGTGCAATGCTGCACTGCTTCCTCCTCCTGCGCAGGGGCTCCTGCACAGTCCCCGCTCAAAGGCAGCCCCCTCCCTATAAAGGGGCCAGGCAGCGGCTGTGTGGAGAGCAGAGCCTCTGGCACAGCAGATGGGGTCTGCAAGTCAAGCCTCCCTCAGGTGTGTTTGCCTTGGCTGCGGCTCAAGCCCATCCAATTAGAGCTACAGAAAACATATATTAAAAAGGAGGGGGAAAATAATACTCCCTCCTGCTCTGAGGCCCTGAGCTTGGCTGGGGTTTTTCGGCTGGCCAAGTGCAAGCGATGCAGGCTCTGCTGGCAGCCGCCTGGGGAGGGAGGGGTGTTTGTGGATATTAAAACGCAGTCGTAAAGGAGAATAAAAGGGCAGCCTTGTTTCAGAACAAGTCTCCGAGGCTTTCCCCTCTCCCAGCATGCTCAGCACCTGGCCTGCTTGAGAGCAGCTCTGCGGCAGCAGCCCCGGCACATGGCCATGGCCCTCAGCATGTCCTGAGGAGTGGAGGGACAGCACTGTGCCCTGAGCATCCATCTGGGCCATCCCTGTGCCTGCCATCAGCTGCACGAGGGACTGGATGGGGTGCTGCTGGAAGGACCCCAACCCCCTGAAGTCCTCAAGCAGTTGCTGGGGTATGGCACACAGCACCGTAGTTGCTGGGGCACAGAGAGGAACCTCTGGCCGAGTCAAGCCTACATGGCACTTGGCACAACCCTGTTCAACAATGCTTGAGGCACTCAGCAAACACAGAGGCTGTGGGATGAAACGGGTTTTGAAGCACCCCTGCAGAACCTGGCCTAGTGTTAAAACCACCCATGCATATGCCACCCCTGCCCATTCCCGGTGCTGCATGCAGGTCACCTTTTGGTATCGTGTCCCTGAAGGTGAAGGAGAAGCAGGTCAAGGGTGACTACTCACACCTCGTGGCATCACGCCTGGCTCTGCTGTTAACTGTCACAGGAGGAGGAGAGATACAGATTGGGGGTGGCAAGGATGTGTTGACCCCCACCAGTTTCTCCCTTGGTGTAGATCTGTGAGGGTATCCACCACTGTCAGGGGCGGCTTTGACCTCTGAGGTGAGTTAGAGGGGCTCCTTCTACACCCACCCCATGGGATCACCTCCCCAGATGTGCTCCCAACTAGGGGATGCGGCACATCCTGCAGTCCCTCACTGCCATGCCCAGCTCCACAGGGCAGCAGCCAACACCTTGAGGAGTGGCCCTGGATGCCAACCCCATCCAGTCCCCACCTGCTTGCTCACACCTGGCTCCTTGGCACCTCCGCTGCCCTCTGCCCCCTCCCCAGGCAGCTCCCGCACACGTGGCAGTGAGGAGGGGGACGACAAGCGGCCTCCCCCCATCCCTCCCTCCTCTCCTCCTCCTTCCCTCCGCCTTCCCTGGCAGCTCCCCAGAACAAAACCACAGCCTTGCTGGGCCTCCATCCCCTCACCGCGCGCGGACCCCGGGCACGCCCCGGCCCCTGGCCCCACTGAGTGACTAACGGGAGCCACCGGGGCGCCTGGGGCCGGTCCCTTGGCTGCGGGCCCTCCCTGCAGCAGTGAAATCACGTCTGGAGAAAGCACGCGTGGAGCCGTCCCCGGAGCGAGGAGGATCTTGCTGGCTGGCTGCCCCCTCCCCAGCAGTGCAAAATCCCCATCCCACGTCTTTCGGAGGGATGCACGGCCTACCAGAGGGCTGGCAGCCTGCCCCCACGGGAGGGCGATGAGGCCTACGCTCACAAAGCGCCCACTGGGAGCCTCTGTCCTGCCTCGCACCCCCTAACACACAGCAGGGCCACAGAGGCACGGACCGGCCACCTCCTCTTGCCACCGGCACGTGGCACGTGTGTGACTAATGCATGTCTTTAAACACCTCTGTGGAACGGGAGCGTGGCTCCCGGTTAGGGTTTAATTCCCTTCCTCCGCTGCCTGCGCTCTCCCCTTGCTGTAATGCCATAGGGACGGTGTTTCTGCCACCCAGCGCCAGTGGGGATGCAGCCGGGAGCGTGCCGAGGCCGCTGTTTGGGGCTATAAAAAGCAGTGCTGTGGAATGCAGTGCGCTGCTTCGGGAGGAGGGGGGGAAAATAAAAATAAAATCAGGTGCTGAATGAGTCAGGGAATCGCAGCGTGCGCCTCTGGCTCAGGTCTGTCCCTTCCTCGCTGCTTTCACAGCCAGAAGTATGGAGACGTCCCGGCAAGGCCAGGGAAAGCAGAGCGGGGTTTTGGCACGGCCGGGAGGGCGGAGGACAGCAGCAGGGCTGGTACAGTCAGGAGGATGATGGGCACCTCCTGCCCTCACCCAGCCCAGAGGGGCCAGATCCAGGCACACGGCCTCCTGGCCGCTCCTTTGGCAGATGGCTTTGGGCAGTGTTTGTCCAGAGGATTAACCGTGCCCTGGTTTATGGCTGGAGGCTCCATCTCTATGATGCTGCACCCATGGCAAGAACGGGTGCTCTGCTGTACCCCCAGCCCACAACACACCATCAGGGACCTTACCCAGAGCCGGGGGAAAGCACATCGAAGGGAGCTCCCGGCCCCAGGACATGCAGTGTTTGTACAAGCCTGAGCGGGGGAAGGCCAGATTAATTTTAAACCTGAATAAACAAGGGGAGAAGGCAATGCCAGTGCTCACTTTTCCCTGCAGCTCCCAGAATCCAAGGATGCATCCAGACACAGCCTGGCGTTTGGTCGCAGGACCCCGGGGACAGTCCCAAATCCTCCCCTGCCATGGGGCCTCCCTTGTTTCAAGGAGTTCCTGGCTGAGTCAGTGCTGGCAACGGGATGCGCTCCCGAAATCCCTCCAGCTGCAGTGCTGGATCTCCAACCCAGGTATCACACAGAAGCCCCCATCCCATGCATGGGGACAGCTGTCCCCACGCCAAGCGCATCACAGCATCGTCTTGGGAAACAACCAGGAGTGGAAAAAAATGAAAATAAAAAAAAATAATAATAATAATAATAAAAAGTTGTTTGTGGGTCAAGAGGAGAATGGAAAAAAAAAAAAAGAAACAAAAAAACAAAAACCAACAAAACACATTTTGAACTTTCGTGCCAAAAGGAAAACGAAAACCAAAACATTTTGTTCTAAATGATAGGCCTTGTTTAGTTTTCAGCGGTTTTACTTTTTTAAAATGGTTCGAATTAAACTGAGCTAAATTTGGCTTCCAAACATTACCTTGGGGTGGGGAATAAAATAAAATCAAAACGTCTCATTTGGAAAATGTCAGAACGAAACGCCACGGCTTTTCCAGCCTGGCAAGAGCCCAGGCCAGGCGCTGAACCCAGCCTCAATTCACAGCGTGTGCCGGCCTCCCAAAAACTGCCGTTTTTTTTCACTTTTTCCCCTGCAAACAAAGCCGCTGCCCGATGTAACCTGGTGGGCGGCCGCTGGTGCTCCTGGCAGGGCTGTCCCTGTGCTGCACTGTGCCGATGCACAGACTGATTCCATTGCAGCCAGCAGCTTTGCACCCCGGTCCGACCCGTGCTGCTCTTTAAAACTTCTGTTTAAATGTCTTTTCTATTAGGTCAGCATTCCTCCTTCTCACAGGGAAGGTGGTTACGGGCTGCAGCCCTGCACACAAGCTCCTCAGTGCTGGCTGCTGGATCTCAGTCAGCCAGCAGACTGCCCACGCTATTAAATTACTAAGAAAAATGGATCGTTTCTCCAAGCATTAGGTGCATTAACCTCTCGTGGTGGTGAGACACGCTACAGGCGAGCTGTTAATTGGAAATTCATCGAGCTGGCCGCAAAAGTTTCCTTCGCCTCCTCTCCACCCTCCCCTCGTTGAGGCGAAGGATGGAGGAAGGCATTTGCTGCCCCCCCTGCAACACTGAGGAAAATAACTCCCAGGGATATTTCCAGGCACTGCAGGAAGCAGATGTACAGCTGGCAGGGTCTGGTCCTGGACCTGCTTGGTGCTAACCGTGGCCTTATCCACTAGTGACATGTTTTAGGGGGACACTGCCTGGAGACAATGCCCAGCACTGTTCCAGCTGCATCTTGGGTGAAAATAGATCCACAGACCTTGCCTTGCTCACATCCTTCAACCTTACGCCCTTTATCCTTACATCCCCAGCACAGCACAAACACTAACAGTTATTTGAAGGTCTCCATCCCAGCCCAGCATCCTGGGCTGCCTGGGAGCCAAACCTCAGAACCCTGCAAGGCGTTCCTGGAACAGTCAGAGTTGCAGGGATCTCAGTGCCTGTATGAAGCCTACAGGGAGGGAGCAAGGAGAAGTTTGCAGCCAGTGTCAAAAGGATGCTCCAGGAACACATCTGGAGTTCGCACCTGGCACTGCTGCAAGGAGCTGCCCCAGGAAGGTGCTACGCTGCACACAGAGAGCCCCACGCACCCATGTTGCTTTTGAGTGCCACGGGTACAAGGACAACAGGCATTACTCTGGCTGGAGGAGATGAAAAGAACATCAGGGATGGCCAAAGGGAAAAGGATGCTTCCCCAGTGCTGTCACACTCCAGCTGCAAGACTGTGAAACTCTAAGCTGTGATGGGGCAGAGCGGCCTCATAGGAGCTGTGAAGCAGCCTCCTGGGAGCCTCGCAGGAGCTAAAAGTCAAAAGCAGCCTGAGGGCGGCCAAACCCTCTGGAGTTTTATGTTGGCCTTTGCAAGAGGGTGATGGAGCAAGAGCTGGTTCAGCCCACCAGCTCCTCCTAAGACTTGGCCCTAGGGCAAAACTCATGGAAAGCAAAGGACAGACTCCTGTGGACTTCCCCAGGGGCTCAGGGTCTGTCCTGGCTCTGCACGAAAGTATGGGGAGATGCCAGCTGGCCCAGGCGCTGTGCGTGACAGTGGCTTTCGCAAAGCAAAGCAAGGGACATGGCAGCTAGGCCAGCCCCAGGGGACCTTCGTGGGGCCATTTCAGCACAGCTTTCTGTACTGCAGCTCCACTGTTGCAATTTGACATGGCATGGGGTGACGCTCCAGCTGAGCCATGTAGCAGCCCCCTGTCACCCTTCTATTTTTTCTAGCTGCCTTTGCAGGAAGGCAAGGTCTGAATCACTCTTTTCATGGCATCGCTGAATTCAGGAGGCACTGATGTCTGCACTGACCTTTGTCAAATAAGAGCTGGTGAAGTCCCAGCTCCAGGGACTGCTCTGGCCAGAATGGAGTGCACAGTCCCAAAGGAAAGGGCTGGTAAAAGCAAAGAGGAAGGCAAAGGAAACAGCTGAACCAGCTGTGCTAACCCTGTGGGCACAGGGACATGCCCTGCACAGCGACACTGAGTATTATGTGCTCTGCAGGCAAATCCAAACCCCTGTGCCAAAACCAGGCACTTGGGGCTGCCTGCAGGATGCTACGCAGCATCCCCACTGTGGTGTACAGGGAGCTCTGCCTGCTCGTAGCTTCTCTGCCCCTGCCCCTTACTATGTCTCCAGCATCGCTCTGTAAACCAGGCTCACCATCCCTTGTTTTCACTTTAATAGCTCGGGTAAAACAGAAAATGCCCAAACAACCTTCTTTCCACCATCAGGATTTCATTAGACGAAGGAGCCCTAAACTTTTCCACCCCTCCCTATAAGGAAATCTCTGCAGGGCCGTAACCATTTTTATTATGCTGTTTCTATTTCTGCCCTCTCCATATTGAGAGGAGAGGACCAGAACCTGGCAGCCACTAGGGAGTCCTGAAGTGGACTCTGAAACCCCACCAAACACTCTCAGCATCAGCCCTTCTCCGCACACCCAACCCTATTGCCCACTGCCACAAATACTTCCACCGCATTGTCCACAGCAAGGTCTGCATGAACGTCCCCAGTGGCTACAGCCCTCTGGAAACCCAAGGATTCATCACTTTTCATCTCTCCTCCTCAAGTGTGTTTTCCCACAGGTTCAGTGCACGACCCTACCTTTCACCCTCCCTCCCCAGCTCAGTACCTTGTCCACCCATACCAGCTCTCACCAGTGGTCCATCCAGCCCGGCTGCCATCTCCACATGCTTCTTCAGAAAATGTCTATGAACAGATGTGGCTTCCCCCCAGCCAGACCCTCCAGCAAACCCTTCCAAAATCCCTTGTTAAGCTTTTTCTGCAATGACTGATCCCTGCTGGCCCCCGTCCAGGCTCCACTGGTCAGATGTGACCGCAGCACAGAATCCTGCTGGGATGGAGGTGAATCAGGTCTTAGAGCATAGCTCAATTCCTTGCCTTTCTTACCCCAAGCCTTCCCTGCCCCAAACAATAGATGCAGCAGAGATGAGGAGCTGTTTTCCCATTTTTCCCCCCATTTCTAAAACTCACAGCCTGGAGAGAAGGTGGAATTGCAACTCAGCCTCCATCCTCGCTTACTCATCCATCCATCCTCCTCCTGTGGGTGCTGGGACAGCCCCGTGGAACCTGAAACTCACCCCATCCCAAGGCCATGCCAGGGCTGCCTCAATGACAGGGTGACTCAGAGACCTGGGAACCAGCCAGACTCAAGAGATAAGTCCCACTAATGAGCTGATTTCTGACACAGCAAACCTGCTTCTAATTTCCAGAGGAATTTTTCTTTTTCCATGGAAATGGTCTACTGGAATGTGACTCTCAGGGAAGACAAGTTAACCATGACTCTAAGACACCATCACCCTTTTCCACCTCCACAGCCCGGCAGGAGGGTGCATCAGAGAAAAGCATCACTGGGAGGCATGGTGTTTGCTGGTAAGAAACTGGGGCCACAGAGTCACTTTAAAGCTCTGACAGGAGAGACTTGGTGATTTTCACACATGAGATGCTTTCTTAATCACAGGAACACTTAGCAAAACCCAAAACTCTAAAACATCCCAGCAAGTCACCCCGGAGCTAATTCCTGATGCTGGTTTTGCATCTGCATTCCAAAAGCCAAAGAAGGCCCCATTTCACTGCCCCAGGGGTGAGCTCCCACCCGAGACATTCTCTGTCCTTGGCTGTGGCTTTGGCATGGGTAGAGCCACCACATCCCATGACTGAACAAGAAGAGAAGAAAGAAAGGCAGAAAGGTGCCAAATTTCCCTAACGATGCTGTACAGGAGGAAAGCAGAGCCATGAGCTGGCTGGCACCTACCCCTCCTTCAGGAAGCATCTCTCAAAGGGTTTTCCTTCACGGCAAGGCCTGCAGGAAGAGGACAGCCTCATGTGCCCACATGAAAGCACATTACACACACAGGCACACTGCCAGGCTCTTGGCACACTCTGCCCAACCCCATAGTGCACATCTCCATCATGATGCTCACAGCCCGCTGCTCTGGGCATGCAGACACCTCATCCCCAGGACAACTGTTCACCTGAATTCCAAGGTTCTGACAGTATAGAGGGACCACAGACACAGCAGGAGTGCTCTAAGGAATGTCGAATGGCTGAGGATGGACAGTGCAAGCCAGGGACAGAGATGGAGAGTGAAGGATGAAGTGAAGGCAACCCGGAGCTGATCCAGCACTAGGAGACAAGGATCTCTTGGCTCGCTTGACCATATAAAATAATGAAGATGCTATAAATACAGCAGGGTAAACACCGGAGAGGGAGAAGAGGTCTTGAACTAAAAGCACAATGTTGGCAGAAAGCCACATGGGAATAAACTCTCCAGGAATACACTCAGGCAGGAAAACAGAGGGAGGTTTAGTCCTGCGTGAGCAGGAAAAGCCTTGGATTTGCCTTTGAACACAACTTGGAGCAGAAAGGAAGGGTTTGAAAAGAAGGCTCCTGGCAGATGAGGATGCCACACGCTGTCCCCAGCTGCACAGATTTCCCTTCTCAGGGTCCAGGTGAGATGGCACAGAAGGCAGGGCCAGGTGGCATGAGTTACCTGCGGACAGGGGGACACAGGGTGGATTCTGGGTGCCCACCCAGCACAGCAGCTTCTGCTAAACTAGGCAGCTGCAAAAGGGAAGCGGCAACGCTTCCAGGCTGAATACAGCGGGGAGACTCGCGGCGCAGTGAGTCATTCATTCATCCTTCATAAACAGGGCCTGCACCCAGCCAAGCATCCTCCTCCCCCCGCCACCGTGACAGCCAGACTGCTTCTCTAGGACAGGGAAAAAGTGGCTTATCAGATAGGATCATGTTTTCCCTGCCCCATGAGGCTCCCAGCAGACTGCAGCAGTTCGCAGACAAGAGGAGTGCAAACCCTGTTCCTCTTTGAGCTGGGCTGTTGGAGAACAACGGTGCACAGTACCGGGGACCAGGTGGCCATGTACCATCCCAGCACTGGCCCAAGGAGGAGCCCTGCTGACTCTGCCAGCTCACAGCTCTGAGGCTGAGATGCCACAAGCTCCGTGCAGCCCCAAGCGTAACCACACCATGACCTGCCCTCGGATAAACACAGACGGAGTGCAAACACCCCACCTCCTCCTCCAGCCAACGCCAGACGTGGCTGCAGCCTGCAGGAGCAGGTACCTCCTGGCACTCACTGGGCCAGCCCCGCACAGCAACAGCTATGCCATCCACACTGTTGCCTGGGGCACAGCGGCATGTCTCTGAATTGCTGTATCTCTGGGTTTCTTCTTGCGGAGATACAATTAAACTGAAGCATCATCACAGAAGGGGCTGGCAGTTCTGGCTGCAAAGTTCAGGCGAAACTCAGCTCCTTTCACACTGTTCACCAGTCTGCTGGCAGAAGTCAAGAAGAGATGCGGGGGTTGACATGGCCAGGGAAGGTGACACAAGCAGCACCAGAGTTGGGTGTCCGCAAGGGACTGAGAAGCCGTGATTGAGCCAGCCAAGGGCAAGGAGGGACAAGGCAGGCTGAGCCCTTCTAATGCCTGCGCATGAGAAAGCAGCTCTTTCCGCGCCTCTCGTAATTAAGAACAGCTTTCTCCTCCCCAGACCCCCCAGGAGAAGAGAGGGCCCTGCCAGGGAGACCTGCGGCTCCGCAGGGGTGAGGGCACTTTGCCTGGTATTGTTCAAACCTTTTTCCAGAAAACTATCCCCGGAGCTTAGAGGGGGAACTGAGAGCAGATGATGGGGAAGGGGCTCAAGATTTCCACCCCAAGACTTCTTCCCACCCCCCCAAGCATCTCAAGGCGGGAGCTGAGCCCAGAAGGGCAGCAGTACCGGGTACCCGCATGCAGGGAAAACGAGGGGCTGCTCCCAGGCTGAGCGCGGAGCTACCTTTCCCCGAGCTTCGCGGCAAACCACCGCGCTCACCCTCCTGCCTGCCTGCGCGGCGCCGGGCACAGCCGGCAACCGGGCGCTCCTCACCGCGGCGGCGGCGAGTCGCCAACAGGAGAAGCGGGGCTGCTCCTACCTTCCTCCGCGCCTCCCAGGCTATGTGTCCATGGTGCTGAGCGAGCCGGGCCGGGCCCGGCAACGGGACCGCAGAGCTGCACCGTCGGAGGGGAGCCCGCTCGGGGCTGGCTGGGGAGGCAACGCGGGCGGTGCGGGCCCGCCGCCGCTCAATTGGAGCAGGGCGCTGCCAATCTGCTGCCGCCGCTCCGGGACGCTTCCTGTCTGCGAGCCGCGCCCGGCACCGGCACCGGCTCCCGCTCTCCGCACCCTCCGGTGCGTGGCTCCACCAGCCCAGTGCGGCCCGTACTGTGCAAGAACCCCTCGGGCTCCCCATGTCCCCGGGTCGCTTGGTTCGCACAGCCGGTCCCGTCGGGGCTCACGGCTTGCGTGGGTCAGGGTCCGCCTGGGATGCAGAGCATCCTAGCAAGGGGTGATGCAGGTCTTGCCCCTCAGTTTCCCTACTCATGTGACCGTCATTTCCTTGGGGTTTGGGTGTTACAGGGCTTATGGCTTGTTAACTCGTAGGATGAAATCCCTCCCTCAGGTTTGTGTCCCTCAGCTGTGAGGGAAAAAGAAAAACAAAAGCATCTTTCCTCCTCATGTCCTTCAGTACTTTTGCATTCCTCTTTTCTAAGAAGCATCACCTCTTCACTGCTCTCCCTGCTTTCCCTTGGAAATAATGTATATATATGTGTGTGTGTATATATATGTGCGTGTGTGTGTGTGTGTATATATATATATATATATTCTATTAGAGTAAATATTTGCAGGAGGAGTAACCATGATGAAATTCTGCAGTGGGAAACCATCCAGTCAAAACACACGGGGAATTCTCCCCTGATACATGGGTACAAGCACAGTGGGGTCTCCCAGGATGGGCTGAAGACCCCAACTGAGGTCAGCAAAGCTGCAGCTATGGGAGCCCCATGCAGACTTAGCACTTCTATATGCCTAGGCACAGAGCCTGATAAGGGCCACGTGCCTGTGTGCATGTGGTATCCGCACAGCACAACTCCAGCTATCTTGCAATAGCAGAGTGCACTGCAGCCCTCCTGGAATAAGCGAGGTGTGTTTGCATCACATCCCAACTTTGCAACCCCACAGTAACAAAGCGTTCCTTGCCCGCATCACTGCATTCCTCTGCAACCACTCAACAGCACCCAACTACCTGCTCGTGCTCTGCAGCCCCACGATAACAAGCCTGTGAGTCACCTCACCTCCCATGTAATCCCGCAGTAACAAACTGGTGTTTTCCTTTGGGCCAACCTTCCTGTACAACTCTTACAATAACTGAGTGCCCCGAGGCTGTGCACGCTGCCATTGCCGCAGCAGCACTGGTGCAAGCAGTGCACTGGGGAAGTGGTGTAACCCACAGGGAAACCCCTCCCTGTATGCAGCCTCCTCCGCCTGCTGCCCCAGGGTATTAATAAATGTGATGACTGGGATATGAGGTAGTAAGGAATTCAGTGATCACGATCCGAGGGGCAAACTGAGCTTTCCCCTAGGGTGGCAGGGCTGGAGAATGAGTGGTCCCTTCCCTTCGACTCTCCCATACAGGTGGGAGAAGCATGGTTTTTGCAGCTCTTTGTAAATTTTCCCAGTCTTTCCCCAGTCTAAAATGGGGACTTCGGGAGCAGTAGGGTGAGTGTGCCCAGCCCAGCACGCACACAGGCTCCTGGCCACGATGTGGGCATGCGCTTGGCTGTGGTTGAGGCTGTGTGCCCACACTGCCCGAGGAATGCTGCAGCTCGGCACATCTGCTCGTGGCCTGGGCTGCAACCTCATTGGCCACATGTGGCCACATCTGCCCTGCCTGTGCCACAGATTGCTGGGGCCATGCCAGGGCTGGGGGTGTCCCTCCCTGAGCCTCTCAGGTTCTTTGCTCACATCTGCTCATGGGGATTTTGGGTGCCTGGGGATATAGGTGGAACTGCTCCTGGGAAGGGAGTTTTTCTCTCCATTCAACTTCTTGCTTTCCCCTTCCAACTCCGCAATGCTGCTCTGCTCCCATTCCCTGCAATGCTCACGAGCTGCAGCCTGCAGCTCCTTAGGAAAGTCTGGGGCTGGGTGGGTGGCAGTAAGCATTTGGCTGTGGTTCCCTCCTGGGAGCAGACCCTGGGCTTTCCCCAGTGCTTTGTGGGGTGCTGTGAGCTGTTAGCTTGGCGCCAGGACTGGCAGGGAGCCATGCCTTGCTTTCTCTGCCGCTGCAGAGCTGCAGAGCCCATTTGCACTGCAGATCCAGGGAATCCCCCAGCTCTGCCAGAAGTGAGGTTGGGAAGGCAAAAATGGGGATTGATTTTGAGGGGTCATGCGGTAAACAGTGCAGACAGACACTCCACAGTGGGGTACTGGGACACAGGGCCATAGGGCTTGCTGAGGCACCAGCAGCGTGCAGAGCCAGCAAGGAGAGACTGAAATGTTGAGTGAGGAAGGGGCAGCCTTGGTGAGAGCAGGGTGGGATCTGCTTGAACAGTGGGGTGCTCACTGGGGCTGGGACACCAGGCAAAGGCACCCCAGGGCCCTTGGGACAGGGCTGCTGTGGCACACACTGAGCAAGGCAGGCACAGCCTACAGCTATGACATTGCAGCTGCTGCCCTGCTCCATCCTCAGGCTCAGACTGCATCCTCCACATACATCCCACATCCCACAACCTGGACTGGGTGCTGCATCCCACTCAGCAATGGGGGTCACACACTCAGCACTCCAGGAGGGCAGAATCTGGGGACTTTGGGCTCCTTCCCTCTCAGTTCTGAGCAGACACCAGCCCAGAGAGGGAACTGCCAGCTCTTGTATAGGCAGGTCAGGACTTGAGCACATGAGCAGAATGGCTGGGACTTACGTTTCACTATAACAGACTCATGCGGGACCCCACCAACCTCCTGGGCTACACACTGCTTTCCCTTCCAGGCTATGATTTCAAGCTAAGCTCAAAGCAAGATGTGTAAGGCCACAGTGGAGGTGCTGCATCAAGGTAGCAAGGGACAGGACAGTGGTCTTCAGCGATCACCAGATGCATTTGAGATCACTGGAATTCTGCCTGAAGGGAGCTGAGGGTAGGAGATGAATGCATGTGAATGCTGCAGTGCAACCCTATGATGTTTGTGCACTGCAGTGCATGCCCCCAAGCCCAGCCCCAGTGGCTGTACTTGGTGTCCCAAAGGCATGGGTTCCTGATAGGCTGGACAAGGCAAGGGAAAGCCTGGTGTGGCTGGGCTCTGGCTGACGTGCACTGGGCATGGCCCTGCTCAAAGTGCAGGCTTGCTGTGTGTTTACCCTGGCCAGCCTGGAGTGTACAGGAAACCAGAGAGCTCTGCTCCCTGGCTGTCACTTTATTTATTATGGTCACAGCTCGGGCTGCTTGCAACTGCTGAAAGGAGGCAGTAAAAACCCCAAGTGGTGCTGCACAGCTCCTGCCCCGCCAGCTCTGCTTTGCTCCAATTCATCTTGCTGTCCTGCAGCTGCAACGGGATGTCAGGATGCTCCGTGCCATGCAAAGCTCTGTTAGCAGCTTGTCTTGTCCCAGCTGTGGCCAGACACATCATGCAAGGAGAAACTGCTGGCAGATGCCCAGCCAGGTGCCACACTACAGATACTACCCACAATGGCACATGGATTTCTTAGCAAGATCACACAGAATCATAGAATTCTTGCAGTTGGAAGGGACACTTAAAGGTCATTTAGTCAAACTTTTCTGCAATAGATAGAGACATGCAGAGCTAGATCAGGTTGCTCAGCATCTGATCCAGCCTGGCCTTGAAAGTCTCCAGGGATGTGGCTCCCACCACCACTTTGTGCAACCTGTTCCAGTGCCTCCCTACCCTGCTTGTAAAAGATTTTTTCCTTGTATCTAACCTAAATCTACCCTTTTTAAGCTTGAAACCATTTCTTGTTGTCCTATCACAGCAGACCCTGCTAAAGAGGCCGTCCCCTTCTTTCCCTTAGCTCCACATCTTCCTCATCTCTTCACCTCTGTTCTGCAATGCTGTTTATCTTGCTCCACAGCTGCTGCTCTGAACAGCTTTTCTTGTATTCCCGCAATGCAAAATTGCAGTGAGCATTGTGCCTTGTCTCCAGAGCTGTACCGCTGCTCCAGAACTTTTGTTTCATCTATCACTCAAGGGAAGGAATCATGCGGGACCCTGCAGCTCACTCACTGCCCATGACCAGCAGTTCCACCTTCAGCCCTGCTGCTGTGGTAGGTTCTTGTCCTAGCGAGAACACCACAGCTGCTGTAAGGATGAGAATAGAGTAAACCTGGCTCTTTCCCCCAGCAGACTCAGCTGCTCCCACCACTGTGCATGGCAGCATGCCAAATGTTGCATACTGCAAACTGGGGCAAGCTCACAGCTGAAGAGGGAAGGCAGAGAGAAGAGATAGTGTGCACTCTGCTATTTATAGGGGCTCCCCTTTGCCAGGGCTTGACCGGCAGCAGCAAGGGCTGGGCTGGCACGGAGGGACGTCAGGGCAGAAACAACAGCCAGAAACCTGGGGATATGAGAGCAAACCTGCCAGCGCTTGGATGGCTCCTCATCCCTGCTCACAAGTGGAGCCATGTGGCTCTCTGGGCTGCTAGGCTATTAAAGGGGGAAAGCGCCAGAGAAGCAATAAACAAGGGGAGCCAAGCCAGTGCCTACAATCCATGGTGATTTGGCAACTCTCTTCCATTGCACAGCCTCCAGCTCCTTCTCCTTTGTTCTTCCTTCATCTCATGCTTTGCTGAAGGCTCTGTGTGCCCATGCATTGGCCATTGGGATGGAAAAATCTGTGTAGGGCACAGAGAGCAGTGTGGAAGAAGGGTTTGTAGAGACTGATATTAGTTTTGTTCAGTTTTGGCCTTCTGGTCTTTGTGTTTTCCACCAAAAAAACGTCCAAGGAAGAGTTCAGTGAAGGAACATGGCAATATTTGATTTTTACTTTCTGAAGACATGGTATTTATAGCGTGAGATAGCGAGCAACAACTGAAGAGAAGTGGAACATGAGAAATTATTTCCAAAGGAAAACTTGAATGTTTCCTTCCAGAAAGGCTGACCGTAATGCCTGGACGCTGCTGGACTCCACCTCTCCTCCCTCCTGTTGTGCAGGCTGGATTTCTCTCCTGGCAGCATCTCCCCCATACTGGGCCTCGGTGGCTGGATGCTGCACACAGAGCTGCCCCAAGAGGCTTCTGCCCAGGGATGAGATTTGGCTGCTTCCCAAAGACACCAGTGACTACAAGTTGGCTTTTGATAATTTAAACCCAGAGATATATCACTCGAGTCCCTATTCCTTAGTCACTCAGCAAAATAACCCTCAATTTCCCAAGCAAAATCTCAACACAATCAAAGGGATTCTGCTGTTCCTGGGGCAATTGTGTTCTCTGGCAAAGGATACTTCTACTGTGCCTTCCAGTCAGCTCTGCTAATGCCCTGCCCCTGCTGTGGCTGCTAGGAGGTGGGAACAAGAAGAGGCCTCCTTCCCCTTTCCAGGATGGTGTAAAATTAGAGCAGGGAACTGCTACTGGCTGCAGATAAGGATTTCTTCCCATGTCTGTGCTCCTAGATGCTACTCTTTATCATAATAGTGAGAGGAGAACGGAATGGAGTAGAATAGAATGGAATGGAATGGAATGGAATGGAATGGAATGGAATGGAATGGAATGGAATGGAATGGAATGGAATGGAATAGAATAGAATAGAATAGAATAGAATAGAATAGAATAGAATAGAATAGAATAGAATAGAATAGAATAGAATAGAATAGGTTGTCAGGGTCTTACAAAGATCCTGGTCTTACAAAGACCAGGACATTGCTCATCCATCCTTGAACTTTCATTGATATCCTGCTTAATTTTTCAAAAAGAGACTGAAGAGGAATGAAATAAAGCAGCCAGAATGAAGAGAGGAGACAACAGGGACTCCCTCCTTTCCAGGTAATGTTTTATGGGCTAGCTCCAAATGCCATCAGAGGCTTTCCATAGAACCATGGAGCAGTTGTGTTTGGAACGGACCTTAAAGATTATCTGGTTCCACGCCTGCTGCCCTGGGAAGGGTTGCCACTGACTAGATGAGGTTGTCCAGGGTCTCACTGAACCTGGCCTTGAACACCTCCAGTGATGAAGCTTCTCTGGGCAGCCAATGTCAGTGCCTCACCACCCCCTCAGGAAACAAATTCTTGACCTAAGTCTGACCTATGTCTCCCATATTTTAGTTTAAAGTTGTTAACCTCTGTCCTGTCACTGCAGTCCTTCACAAAGAGTACACCCCCATATTTCCAGTACCTAAAGTTCTCTCTGGGCTGATCAAGTTCAGTTCCCTCAGCCCATCTTCACAGGAGGGGTGCTCTGGCCCTCTAATCAATCTCATGGCCTTCCTCTGGACCCACTCCAACAGGTCCGTGTCCTTCTTGTGCTGTGAGCCCCAGAGCTAGGTGCATTACTGCAGGTGGGACCTCATGAAAGCAGAATAAAGGAGGACAGTCACCTCCCTCACCCTGTTGATCACAATCTCTTTGATGCAGCACAGGATACAGTTGGCTTTCTGGACTACAAGTGCTGGCTCACATTGAGGTTTCCAGCAAATAATCACACTCAGGTCATTTCCAGTCTGTGCTGCTCTCCATCCATTCATCTCCCACCATGTACTGATTACCCCTGCACAAGTGCAGCTCCTTGCACTTGGCCTTGTTGAACTGTATGAGGTTTGCATGGTCTAATTGCTTGAGTCCGTCCATCCCCAGGCATCCCCTCTCTCAGGGATGCTGTACTCACCACACAGCTCGGTGTTATCCACAAACTTGCTGAAGATGCACTCAGTATCTCTGTGTGGGCCACCAACAGTGACAGCAGCAGTCCCAGTATGGACCTCTGAGAAATGCCACTTGCCACTGCTCTCCATCTGGGCACTGAGCCACTGACCATAACTCTCTGAGTGTCATCATCCAGCCAACAACTTCCTGCCCACCTGCACTCTGCGACAATCCCTTGCACAGCCACTCTGCATGCCGCGATGGAGTAAATACCCTTCACCCCGCTGCACCCCTTGGCATCGTAGCATTGCTGGAAGACGGGGACTGGCCTCAGCGATGGGCATGGAGCAGTAGCTCCCCGTGGTGGACCCGAAGGTGCTCAGGGGGCCCGGGCGGTGGGAGCAGGAGCAGCCCCCGCAGTGCCCGACGAACCGGCGGCTTTTCCAGCCTCGAGCTCGGGCTGCGGCTGCCCTCTGCCGGCAGCGGCCCGTGGGTGCGTCCGGCTGAAGGAGCTGCCCGCATCCCGAACCTCGCATCCTTCCGCTCCTTTGCTACAGCAGCTCCATACACTTGAAGATTTTATAATAAATCAAATAATCAAATCTGACTAATAAGCTAGCACTACCAAGTCTCCCCATGTCCCTAAGCACCACATCTGTACATCTTTTTAATACCTCCCAGGGTGGGAACTTGTCCATTTCCACGGGCAGCCTGTTCCAATACTTCACAACTCCTTCAATGAAGAATTTTTCCTAATGTCCATCCTAAACCTCCTCTGAGGCAACCTGAGGCCATTTCTTCTCCTTCTATTGCTCATTGGTTGAACTTGAACATCTCTACAGCTTCCTTTGCAGTCATTTTAGACAGTTCTCCCCTGAACACCCTTTTCTCTGGGCTAAATAAACCCAGTTGCCTCAGCTCACCCCTTTGGGTGTCTGAAGCTGCTAGTTTCTCATCCTGATGCTGCCTGCAGGCTATTGGTATGTGGATGCAGAGCCAGAGGTCCAAGAAAAAGTGGCATTCACTGCCTGACAAAGCCTCTTTGAGCTCCCTTTGAGACACTTCCATGCAGGGTCCTGGGATCACGCTTCATTGCTGGCACCCTGACAGCTGTCCTTCCTGCAACCCCTTCCTGCAACATGGCATTTGACAGCATCTCCCAAGGGCTGTGACCAAGGCTGGGAGAGGGACCACAAGCTGCCCTGTGTTAGCTGAGGGGGCATCATGAGGCAGACTTCTGAGGCACATTTCCAAAGCAGGGACAAACCAAACTCCATGGCCATTTAAACTCCTTCCATGCCTTGATATTTTTCAGGCATGGCTGAAGGACAGTGCTTTAGGCAGCAGATGTTTATCTGAAAAAAGAAGTATCCAGCTCAATCAGTGCTTCTGAGCAGTCCAGAGCAGTGCTCCAGGCAGAAAAGGATGCCTGGGACAGAGGGAGAAGTGTGATAAAGGGCATCTGACCACCAGAAAAAGATGGATCTTGAGCTGAGAGGTATCAGAGGAGATGAAAACCAGGTGAGAAACAGCAAGCGCCCCTCACAGCAGGGCCAGGTGTGGATGGAAAGCATCCACCTATATGTAAATGGGGGGAGTGACAGCCACCCCTTGCACCAGGAGGAGTTGCTCTGGCTGTAGGATAGCAAAGGAGACTTAGGTGAGATACAGGAAAAAGCGGATGCCTACACCTGGGCTGATCATTTAGGAAGAAACACAGGCCCCATGTTCTCCACAGTCTGTAGGATATGCTCAGAATAGTTTAGTGCCCTGCTGCCAGAGGAACAATTGTCTATGGGCATCTGCAGGTTGTAGTTCAGAGGCAGACATCATATTTTCTGCTTAGACCATTTAGGATTGCTGGGAAAACACAGACAGCTTGGGGGCACGTGAACTGCTGCTGGTACCAAAGTACCTGTACAACAGGAAGACAAACTGTGCACCTAGAGCAGTTTTTCTGAGCACAGCTGGTTTTGTTAAGCAGCACCTTGACAGTGGGTGCCATTCACAAGAGCATGAGCAGGTGGTTGTGAGCACAGAGCACAGGGAAGATGAGGAGGTTTGTGAACTGAATTGAGGGATTTATGCCATAAAAAGTGTCTCCAATAAGCCCCTGGGATTTACTATCTGATTGGTTTCCATCTGGCTGCTGGAAACTGGTCTGGTTCTTGGAGTCAGGAGGAGAGGTTGATGTGGTTCATGTGGGAGAATGTGAAATATGTCCCCCATAGGAACCTCTCTTTCCTTATGGAGAGACACAGTGCACTGCTCCAGCACAGGGTACCTGCTGCAATTCCCGGTAGAGGAAAGCAGTTGGGTGGCACGTGTTTGCAAATGCACCAGTGTTCAGGGGTGTAATGCAGGCTTTACAACTGTCCTGCAGCACATCCAAAGCCTGTGGGTGCACATTATCTGTGAGGATATTTTGTTTCTGCTGAGAAGGCTGGAGAAAAGCTGCTGGGGAGATGTATGTCAGGACAGGACCATGACCCATCGATGCAGGTGCTGCTGACTGAGGTGGGAGCTGCGGTCTCCCCCTCCCCACAGCTGCCCCAGGGCCATGCAGCCTGACAGCAGCCCTGCAGCACCCAGACAGCAGCACAACCATGCGATGGCAGTGCAGACCGCTGCCAGCACTGCAGCAGAGCAGAGCAGGGCTTGTATGCTGCAGCCAGCCTCCGCAAACTGCTGCACATCCTCCGCGCCAGAGCAGTGTCTTAGCTGTGCAAAGGACCAGACGAGATGAAGATCTACAGCCTGAACTACCCTGTTTGCTCCATCTCTTAAAGGCTGCACTTCTAGTGGGCACTGTGGCTTTTTGTTTCTAGCACTGCAGCTGTCCTGCTGACTCCACCACAGCCTGTAGAGCACTACTGCCTACCTCTCTTTGTGTGTTCCTGAGCAGTGTGTCTGTGCCATCACCTTACTGGGGCAGGGAGGGTTTGGTGTGGGAACCAGAGGCTCTCCTATTTGATAGGAGGCTGACTTTGTTCCCACAAGGGCTGGGGGTGGAGGCTGAACCAGCTGGCACACATGAGATGAATGCAGAGGGGGTGGTTTCTGCAGGACCCTGCTACTGATCTAGATGTCATTCCTCACTGTGAGCAACATTTGTCAGAGATAGAAACACACAGGGCAATTTTCCATGTTTTCCAGGCAGCACCGGGGTGTTCCTCACTGGGGAAGACCTCCACTGGGCACTGGCACATCGCTGGGAGAGGGCCAGAATGAGAGCCAAGGTTATGTGAGTAGGATGGCACAGACACTCACTTCCCACCTCAGCACTCAGCTCCCAATGGGCTGTGATAGGACAGAATCTGCTCTCTGCAACTGCATTTGCCAAGGAGTATCTGAAAAAGTGCAAAGAAATTAAGTTCAGCTTCATCCTTGACTAAACAACATGGAGACATTTGAGAAAGACCCATTCTATCCCATGCAACAGCACACAGTGGCACCAGCAAGCTGTCACGTCCCAAGGGTACCTCTTACATCAAGGCTGCTCCATCCTTTGAGTGCAGGGAGAGCATCTACCCGGATAACCTTGGTACCTGTTCAGGTTATAAAGTCAGGTAGAACTGCAACATCTCCTTTCTGGATTTGACCTTCTTTCCTTTATGTTTCCTGAAAGCACTCATTCTCTTCAGAAAAAGGACTGTTGGGAATATGAAGGGCTTGGGGGCTGCGTGAATCTAAGAACCACTGCAAACAGAGCATCACCCTGGCACAGTGTGGTGCACAGATGGTGAATCACCAGACTCCCTGCTGAGATGTGCCGCAGCAATCCCACAGCAGCTCCCAGCTGTTGGACTGCAGGCAAACACCTCTATTTGCTCAGGGATGGGGCATCAGGAGCTGCCAGCTTCAGGAAGCTTGAAGGAAGGCAGGAGTGATGCTGCCAGCAAAGCTTGGACGGGTGAGCTCTGGGCACAGCTGTGAGACTGTGTTTTGTCTGGGATCTGGAAGAGGCTGCTGGTGTTTCTCATGCCATGATCCCACTATTCCTTGACATTTCTCAGCTCCTTGGCTCCAGGAAAGCAGAATCTAGTGCCCTATCCTGAAAACTCCTAACTTGTGGGAGCCCAAAGCAGTGAGGGAAGAGACATTTGCTCCTGTACCTAAGCCCTAGTCTTGTCCCTTCTAAAAGCTTCAAGGCCATTTGCACACAGGTTTCCCTGCAGTGCAGAGCAAGCAGTCACCCACTAATCCCAGGAAAGCTGGTGTAGTGCTTACAGGTTACCACTCTCCTGCTCAGGCACCTCACCACCTGGCGCAGCCTGATAACATAGTTCAACCCTCAGTTCAGCCTTCCATGCGCCAGGCAAAGGGCGCAGACCTGGGGCTGCTGAATGGGGGGGCTTTCATGCCTATCCCCAGCATGTATGAGGCCAGGAAAGCTGTGGGCTCCTCTGATTTGTCCTCCCAGGCAATTTGCAGATTGTGACAATAGAGAGGACGATTTATTCTCAGCTATCTGATGCTTTCTCGCCTGAGCGTACTCCCACACCAGGGGAGTGCTCAGCGAAACACACTTCTGGAGGAGAGTCTCCTGAGACTGCAAGAGTCCATGGGATTCATCTCTGCAACTTATAAAAGTTTTACTGCAAATCTTCTGGCCCAACTGAGCCAAGAGCTTGCTCCATAAATTATAACCAAGCCAGGGATTAGGAGCTCTAAAACAGACATACTTCGCAGCTAAAAATAAGGCACGGCACAAGCTTGAAGATTTGTTCTGCCTAGAAGTTTTATTACACCCAAACTGTATGAGATAATGTGCAACAAAGAAATGCTTAGCGGATCCATCTGCTTTTGGACACGTTTGCCTGTGCAATCACTCTGGAATGAGGCAGTGAAACTGTGAAAGAAAGCGGAGTGAGATGGTGTCATGGAGTGCAGTAAAACTTTCTTCAGACAAAGGAAAAGGTGACCCCATCCCCTCCCAGAGCTGTGCTTACCCTAATCCTGCAGCCCTAATGAAACTGCATTCTATATTCCCAGGGCTTGGAAATGTCTCTTCCGTGTGCCCTGGCTTTGCAGGTGGAGAGCATCCAAGGAGCCTGGATGAGACCTCAAAGGGACCTTGTGGGTGACTGGAGCAGACACAGGGGGCACATCCTTGTGCACTTTCTGCCTCTACTGTGAGCTCAGCCAGCATCTGGGGTTGCCTGGAAAGGAGCAAACCCTACTAGCACTGGTGCTTGGTGTTTCTGCTGAAGGTGTCTGGGTTCCAGCTGTCCTGGGGATGGCAATGCACCTTGGTTTGCTGGGAGATGACCAGCATGGATCTAGCCCTGCTTGACTGTCTGGCATAGATGTGACCCCAGCCAAGGGCATGCTGGAGGTCCCTTCCCTGGATGGGGACAGGTGCAGGAGCTATCAGCTGCTCCTTCAGTCCATCCCTGACTGCTATAGGAGTCCAAGCAGACAGTTCTCTGCCATGCTGAGCCTGGGCTTGCTAAGGTCATAAAGAGGAATGGGCTTCAAGAAAGCTTTTTCTTTAGGACAGGGCTTGTTTTTATCTCCAGAGTGGCCCAGCTGTCTTTCTCTTTGAGTCACCGAGTGCTGCCTAACATGGAGACACGCAGAAAACTGTGGTGCAGCCAAGATGTGGGCCAAAACGCACTGGAAACTGCTTTTACTAGGAGGATTTTGAGCACTAATAAGGAGAACATCTCCTTCTCTCTCCAGAACATCTCCCCAGAGTCCTAACATCCTGTTCTGGTGCACATGGCAATACTGACACGTAGGTCAGCATTTGGCATGGTGGCTTTGCAGAAGGATTTGGCTGGTGGAATGCAGAAAAAGGAAGAAAGCACCACAACCTGGCAACATCTTGCTGCTCTCCAGAACTTTGCAGGGCAACACCAAGCTGTGGGGTTAATTGCTGGGACTCCCCAGCTCTAGCCCAGCCACTAGGGTTAAGGGTATCACACTGGCAATACTAGGAGCAGAGCAGAAGGACCAAACTCAGCCCCAGTGGTCCTTTGGGATACACAAGGGCAGCAGTTCTGGAACAGAGGCAGTTTTGAGCTACCCCACCACCCAGCTGCACGGCAGCACTCAATGATGTTCAGCACTGGTTGGAGCTTTCGCTGCTGCTCTGGGGACCTGCAGCCTCAGGTGTGCCCAGGTGGCTGTCAGGGCCACCAGGAAAAGGCCATCCCTGGGAACATACCCCGCACTGAGAGCAAGCTGTGGCGTGCGGCAAAGCCATCTGTTTCCATCCTGCAGCTGCTGTCCTTCCCATTGCAATTTACTCTGCCTCCTATAATTTATTCATCCCAGGATGCAGCTTGTACATCTGCAGTATCATTACTGGAGACGCCATTAGCTTGAAAATGTTATAAACCTCTGTGCAGGTGATAAGTTGAAAAGTTAAAGAGGGTTATTGTGGCAGGAAAAAAGGGGGTATTTTGCTCAGTGTTCATCTCACACCAGAGAGCCGGGCTCTGGGGGGCTGTGGAAGGAGATCAGCAGGCTGGTGTGAACGAGTAAACTGCTGCCAGCTCCCAGCCAGGTGCAAATCCCTCTCTGCTGGATCCACGTGCTGGCCAAGGGGCCTACAGGCATTTCCACATCTTTCTCCCCTCTTGCCTCCTCAGCTGCATTGTTTCCTCAAGCCAATGACAAGAGGGGCTGCAAATCCAGATGTTTGCAGCTGGGCTTGTTACCCATGTTTCTACCAGCTCCAGCATTGCTGCTTGCCCGCTGACCTGACAGTGGACTGCAGCCTGGATATTGCAGGGCTGGATAGCCCAACTTGTATCTCCCCTGTCTGTGCACCTAATCAGTCATTTTTACACTGTCATTCTGCCTCCTGTGGGTCACCATTCTGCAGCATGGGCTCACAGCAGACTGGTTAACTACACCACCCAAGCTGTGTGCTTTGTCATCTCTCAGCAGCAGTCTAAGCTCAAGCTCCAGCCATCATTTCCCGTCTGCACACCCCTAGCCACCTGAAAGGCATCCTGAGTCTCATTCCAGAGCTGCCTTTGCCCAGAGTGCTCCAGGACTGGCCTGTAAGGATACAGGATCAGCTGGAGGGAATTGATAAACCCTAAGCAGCAGAACAGGAATGAAGTGTGGGGAGATCTGCAGGATGCGTCAACCCAGCTGAGTATGAGTAGTTCCCAGCCTGACTGACTGTCCCAACACTGCCAGACTGTCTCCTCCCATTTCCTTCCCTAATGGACACCTACACATTAAGGTTCGTGCTCTTCATCCCTTTTCACCATCGACTCTCTGTTTTACTATGGGAGATGAAGATGGAAGTGAGGATGAAAGGGGAATGGGTTCATTCCATTGCCTGACATTGGTAGCCCTTTCCTCCTGGGATGGCTTTGCCCCAGGGTAGCTCCCCTGTGCTTTTTGGGGTGATACGTGGGCTGTATGCATGATTTACCCCACTGGTGACATCTCAATGAGCCACGCTTCTCATTCTGTCAAGTTCTGCTGCATAGTTCATGCCAGAGACCTTCTCCAGTGTTCCCTACAAATTCCCAACTCCCGTGGAGCAGTGAGTTGCCTCCTAGCAAGACCTGGTCATATTCTGCAGATCCCAGCATCCCTCATGACTCTCAGTATGCTTTAAGGCTCTGGGCTGACTCCATGTATCATGGTCAACTGGGGCAATAAAGACATTCCTAGATTGCTGGTGTTGCTTCCCATGGACAGATTCTGGGGGACTTCCATTGCAGCGAGCTATGTCAGGGAGCTGTTGGCTGCCTGTCCAGAAGGCATGCAAATAAGAATGCTTTAGAGACAGGTTTGCTGTCTGAGCAGATGATGGCAGAAGGAGGCTTTGTCCATAACGACCCTTTCTGGAGTGTGGAGACCAAGCAAGAATGCACCTGATGGCCAGTAATGACAGCCCAAACCAGCTCCTCCTCGCTCCTCTGCTGCACCGGCTTTCTTCCCCCCTGTGTAGCACAACTTCCAGCCACTGATACATGAGGAGAGTCATTTCTAATTGTTCCTGGCTTCAGACTGCTGCCAGGTAAACAGCACAAAAATTAGTGGAGACAAGTAAATAATTTGTAAATAATCATTTATTTATTACTTTTCCCTCCTTTTCCTGCGCAAGCAGATTGCAAGATGCCTCAGAAGTGCTTGCAATTTGGAGCGAGTTCTCTTGTGAAGCATTTCCCACACCCTATGAATAACTTATGAACAGATCAGAGTGAATATTAAAGGCCTGAAAATCCAGAGCCTTGTGCTGCTGAACTGAGTAAGTGCCGCTCCAGCTCCTCAAATAGATGAGCTATCCAACGAAACAGCATGAGGAGGCTTTGCAGTGCTGTAATTAAAGTGTGCACACATTTGTCAGTCAGTGGCTTGCTGGTGAGGCAGGGTAGGTGGTGTGCACTAGAGGGGTGGTTTACCTTGAGAAACGATGCCACCTTGCAGCCGAGGGTCCCCAAATGTGATTTGAACATCAAGGAAAACATTTTCTTTTGGATCTGGTTCATGCGACACCATGCTCCTGCAGAGCTCTTCATGGGGATCAAACATGACCCAGCCAGCTGGACTGGGCTGATGCTGGCGGTGCACAGAGAAGTTTCTGGATAGCCTTCCAAGTCCATAAATTATCTACATGGTGGCAGAAGGAATGCACAGAGGGTTCGAGCCCCCAGACTGCCGAGAACATGAAGATGCACTGACTTCAAAGAGTGCAACGCTGGGCTCATGCTTGTCATTAGCCAGGTGCTCTGTGCTGGGCATTTATCCACCCTCAAGCTCAGCCACCTTCTTTGTGTTACGTAAAACAAAACAAACAACAACAACCAAAAACAAACAAGCAAACAAACCAAAATATGATTATAATTCACTCAGAAAAAGGCTCCCTTCCCCCTGCTCTGCTCCTTGAGCACTACATGAAATAGGAGGTGGGATGTGAACTGACATACCAATTGCTCTTATAGAGCTCTCCATCCTGTTCTCAATAATCCCATGTCCCAGCCTGGCCAGACCTACTGCCTGAGGTGTTGCTGGCGGGATCGTGGGCTGTATCTGCATCTTTCTCAGTGCAGATCTCAATAGTTTCTCAAACACTGAGAAACACTGACATGGAAATGTGCATGAAGCAAAGGTGTGCCATTGAATTCCTCCCAGTGAGAAAAAATGGCACCCACTGACATCTGTTGATGTTCGCTGAACATTTATGGAGACTGAACAGCGGACTTTAGCACAATGGTGCGTTTTAATAGTGGTGACAGCAAAGTGAAAGACAAGCCACGTTCCAGATGGCCAAGCACAGCTGTCATACCATGAAATGAAGAGTGTTACAATCAGCTCATCAATGCAAATTGGCCAGCGGTGGTGACCACGTTGAAAAATAGTGTTTTGTAGCTGAGAATTTGCTGTATAAAGCAGTGCTATTGCGTTTTGTGTTGTAATTTCTGTAGGAGGCATTACTTTTAGAGCAGCCTACATAACAGCATGGTGCAGGTCTTTTGGCTCCCTTGGCCGAGTGCAGCCGCAGAGCAATGCAGTGGGCTCCAGTGTGTATCTCTGCTGTAGAGTAGACATTCCTAGAGACATCTTTGGGTATCAGACAGCTCTGTCCCATCCCCACAGAGCAGGGCTGCTTCCACCAGCCGTGATGAGTTTCCAGTAAGTGCTGTGTCCTTCCCATCTCTCAGCTGTCCCGGTGCCCCCAGCCTTGCTCCCACTGCTCACCAGATGGAAGGGACTGCTCTCAGGGACGGACTTGAAGCACCGCATCGATCCCCCTTGCAGGGTCCCCCATGCATCTGCAGCCCTTCCCCTCTCTGTCAGCCCCATGCACCTGCACTCCAAGGCGGAGTGGGATTTATCCTGCCCCAGGCGCTCAGTGCGAGGGGTCAGCCCTCATAAACCTCACCAGCACCGCAGCTTGGGCCAGCTGTCTTGCTTTTATCCATGGGGACAACATCCGCGTCCTGAGTGCATCAGGATGGTGGCAGGACCATCCTTTGGACCAGTTCCCATCCTGATGTGACCTGGGTGTGTTGTGGTGGCAGCGGTGAGATGGGATAAGATCTGAGTACTTCCCTTCCTGCAACAAGCCCTCTGGGTAACCCCAGACCGTGGGAGGTGGTGTGAAGTCATTCTGGTCCTCCACAAGCCCCTCCAGCTGTCTGCAGCCAACACAGATTGTGGGACGTGTCTGGTGACTGACGGGGCCTGAAATCCACATTTATGGGAGATGATATCGAGAGTTTTAATTTTTTTATGAGTGAGGGGCTGGGAGGGGAGGATTCCCAGGGCAGCTCAAAGGGGGAGTGAGGCCAGGGGCTGTGGGGGGATGTGCATGAGACGTGTTTTGTCCAATTGACCCCCAGCTGCAGGAGTTCTTCAAAGATAAAAATAACATTCCACCACATCCGGGCGATGGAAGCAGCCAAAGAGGAGGTGGTACAATGGCTGTCTGCCATTGTACTGGAGCAGGGATGTATCTGGAGCAGGGATGTGGCAGTTGGACCAAGCCCTCGGCTCAGCCCATCCTGCACACTGCCAAAGTCCAGGCAGCACCCACTGTGCTGTACCTTTGGGATTGCTCCAGTCCGAGCCTCGTCCCCAGCAGACAAGTCCATGGAGAGTTCTACTGAGTGCGTTTCATCCTTTGCCAAAGGAAAGCCCATTCGATGATCACATGATTGAGTAGGAGTATACTATTCTGAGACCAGTGAGGTGATGTTGGCCATGTTCAAACCCTGTTGTTCTTCCTGGAGAAACTCCTCTCTGGCCACATTGTGGATTTTGGTAATTTCCACGTGGTGAATTTTGGTGATTTCCTTCTGCAAATTGCTCTTTCCGGGTTTAATCCATGCAAACTGCAAAAGCTCTGCCTAAAACCTCACCATGCCACCAAGAGAAGGGACATTCACCACTGCTTTTTCTTTGGTCATAAAACAGCCTCATTCTCCATTATCAAGCAACAACAAGACAGTAAGTGAGATGAAGTTGAATCTGAATACTGAATCCTCAGAGATCTGTACTTACAGTGATAAGGCTGGGAAAAGATCTGGAGCAATCATTTAGCTAAAAAACCTTAGAAGAAGAGGACATCGTCCTGCCACATACCCAGGGTTGGTGACTAAACCTTTTCCCCAGGTTGTCATCATATGGCTTATGTATGTAAGAAGGTGCCACATGCCATCAGAATCCCATGGTCTAGGCTTCAAGGTGGCATCAATGTTGTCATCCTGACTTCCAGATATTGCCCAGCTCATCAAGAGTGGGGGTGGAGCAACCTCTCCCCGAACTGACTGGAGTGCTTGTGCGCAATGTCTCTCGCCCGGAAAGGAGGAGGGGGGCCGAGGCCTCTTTGTAACAGAATCTTGTCTGCATGGGCCCCTTTGTTGTTATTACATTTATTTATTGATCCCCCTTGGGAAAACCTTAGCGGTGCCGGACTTGCTGGGGCTTTATTAATGGGGGGGGGGGGGGGCTGAGGGAAAGAGAGGGGGGCCGAACTGAGCGCTTGGACCATCTGTTCCCACCAAAGGGATGGAGCAACAATAGCCATGTTTATAAAACTCCTCTGCAACTCATTGTGTTTGCAAAAGGAGAGATTCTACATCAAAGGTTGCTTTCTTCTCCCTCTGCTCAGGGGCTGCTGCATCAGGGCCTCTTTTAACATCCTGCACAGATCACCTCATCTTGGACCTCTCCTACCCCCTCAGCCACAGGGTGAGGTGACCCCAAAAGGAATGTGCACACTCAGCTTGTGTTGGATGGTGTGGGGGATTTTCCTTGAGTTTTTTATTTTTTCCCCAGAGTGACAAATCTCTACCAAAAGGCACTGGGTAGAGTCTGTCTGGTATTGGTGGTGGGAATGTGAATGTGCCAAAAGTAAAGTGGACAAGAGACTCATTCTCAAAGCGTTTTCCTTTGCTCTACGGTGTTCGTGAAGTTGCTTTGGTTTTCCTCATATTTCAGATGTGGAAGGAAAGGAAGAAAAACAAAAAACAAGGAAAGTGATGGGGTTTGGCCACGTCAAAATTGGCTGATGGGACCCCTCATCATGAAAGAACTCAGTGTTTGGCTTTGCTCTAGGGTTGTATTAGATTATCTGTTACAATCAGACATAAAATAAAGACTGTTAAACAACCGTGAAATATTTTGACTGAACCAATATGCTGGTTGTTGTTTTTTCTTTCTTTCTTTCTTTTTTTTTTTTCCCCTAAACTGAACTTTATAACAAGCAGAGGGTTTTGCTTTGACTCAGATCAAAGCTGAACATCATCTTGGAGACCTGAAGATGTCAGCCATGGTTTGGTCCTGCAGAGGGCACAGCTGCTCTTTGCGGTGGGACAGAGGTCTGAAATGTATTCAGGTTGGCACAAGAATCCAGTGAGCAGCACAAGTTGCTGATGACTGTGTCCCTTTGTCCCATTCTTGCCCACACTGATGGAGGAGACCTGAACACCATCCCTGGCCCCGGTGTCCTCTCCCAACACCTAGCATCTTCCCCAAGAACCATGTGCAAGAGGAGAAAGGGAGCCCAGACTTCTGGGAGATGCTTGCATTTCATGTCTAAGCCACTGCTCAGACATGACTACTGCAAGACTGCTGCTCAGCCACACAGCTCCATTAAGTCCTCTCCCGGCTGTCTTCTTCCCATCAATCATTCCTGTCTCTGCAAGCAGCCCAGACACCGGATCTGGGTTATAAATAAGACAATCAATCAGAGATGCTATTAGATAAACAGAGTGGCAGAAGCCAAATTAATGCTTGGCTTTTTCTTGAAAGGGAGGGGAAAAAAAGAGTCAATTGCTTATTAGGGGACGCTGGTGTGGTCTGGTCTGCATGCTGCAGCTGAGCCATGCAAGCTGGGCCCGGCTGCTGTGTTCTCATGTGGGGAGGCTTTGGAGTGTGCAGATGTACCCTGTAGGTCACCCTGATCAGGGCACTGGGAGAGACTGAAAGTAAGCAGGGAGATGACACGGGGCAGCAGGAGGTGGGTGCTGCCCATCTGTGCTGCCTTCTGGAATGAGGAGTTGGCAGGACTGGTCTGAAGGGGAAGAGAGGGCATGGAAGTGGAGGACAAGCTGTCTGGGGACCAGGGACACAGTGCCAGGGCAGATCCTGGTCTGTTCAGGGTGGAGATGAGGAAGAGGAGTGTCCTTTAGGCTCTTCAGACAACAGATATCCTCTTTTGGAGAGGGATCAAGGCCTGAAGTCCCAATCTGGAGCCAACTAAGACAGACATTCCAAGGCTGACATGGGCAACCTGCTGTGACTGTCACTTCCTGCTGCTACAAATCTTTGCCTTGCATCATTGTGAGGGTGCCCTGGTAGGATCTCTTTACCCCCATGTCTGCTAACTGCATCTCCGTCTGCTTCTTCCTGAGGTGGTGTCTGAACCACCCAAATTCATTCCTGCATCACCAGCACTAAGCAGAAGCCTCTCCTGGCAGCACAACCTTGTTCCTGAGAGGGAGAAAAGTCCTGGAAGGAAGGCTGCAACCTGCCAAGGGCATCCAGCACTATATCTCTGTTGGCACAGGAGCAGCAGGTGGTTTTTAAACATACACCCTGTGGTTTTGGGTGGGATCTTGCACATTGCTGGACTTGGGACTGTTGCAGGTTGTGGACGAGAGGCTCCCAAAAATCACATGGACTTCATTTGCCTTCTTTCCTCTTGTAGGTGCTGCTCTTCACCCTCCCACCACAAGCACCACCTCTCTCCAGCTCCTGCTGCTTGTGCTTCTCTCCCCACCTCTTGCTGTGGCATTTGCCCTTCTGGGACCAGGTTGATGTCTGCCCCAAAGAGCAGCAGCTCTCCTGTGCCAGATGGCTTGGCAGATCCCACCTTGCATTCCAGACAGTTTGACAGGATGTATGCACGTCCAGGTCTGTCTGTGAAGCTGTCTTGGTGTTCTTTCTGTTTTTTACCCCTCTGCATCATCCTTCTCATCTGGGATTGATGCTCTGCCAGAGCCCAAATACAAACCACCATGCCTGCTGCTCCTCCTCCATCCACCAAAGCGCGGAACCCCACTGACGCCATATGTTGGCTGCTAAGCCCATCCCTTGAGTGAGGCAGCATTCTGCTTCTTACATGGCCTCACAGCCAGGAAATAGCTCCTGAGCCTGCCTGCCTGGGGAGTGCAGCGAAAAGCTGCTCTCACATCAGCCACAGCCGAAAGCAACACCTAAGGTGGGATTTACTGCCACATATGTGCTGGGAAGATGCGGGGACCCATTCAGCCTGGCTGATGTATTGGATTTCACGTTATACGATGCACAGGGCTCTCTGAGCACTGCAATTCCTTCTTTCTTCCTGTATGGATTTATACTGCTAAGTGGATGGATTTTCTGCTTGGCAGGGATGCTCCCTGGGGACCTTCTTGAGTTAGAAACATCTCTGCACATCTGTAGGCAATATCGCTGGGGCACCCCATGAGTGGGCTTTTATAACACCCCTTGCTTTATGGACTGCTGCTCAATGCAGACAGGCACGGTGGAGGGGCTGACAAACAGCTTCCTGCAGCTGGCAGCGAGACTCCAGGTGACGGAGGGTGCCTGGGACTGGGTGCAGAAGCCACCACTCTCCATCAGCCCTGAGTACAGGAACACTGCTCCCTTGGTCTCTAAAATGGCTGGAGAGGGGCAGGTTTCCTCTCTGTTTAAAGGCCTGAGCCCATATGCTTGCAGCTGGTTCCCAGTCATACCTAGCATAGACTTGGAGAGCCTGATGGAGATGAAGGCAATCTGTCTGGGATACTTCCCTCCAGGAAAAGGCTGGGCCTGATGTTTTCTTCTCTGCCAAGAGATGCCTCTTCCCCCTGCCCCGAGAGCCATCTGCTATGGTTGATTACCCTGGCTTTTAATGCTGTGAATCCATAATTAGTGCATAATTAATTACCAGATGTTTTTAACACTAATGAAACATTAATAAATGATGGAGGCATGTTGTCTGGTAATGGGACATTAACCAGTGAACCAAGCCAGGGTAGTGCTGTCTGAGCAGGAGGCAGGGCTGCACGGGGCTGAGCTCTCCTCTGATAAAGCCTCAGCACAGCAAAAACCACAGTGAGAACCTGGTGGGAGCTGATGGCTCATTTGGTGCTGCCTTCAAGGCTGTGAAAACCCAGGGCTGTGGTCATGTTAACTTCCATCCATCCATCCATCCATCCATCCATCCATCCATCCATCCATCCATCCATCCATCCATCCATCCATCCATCCATCCATCCATCCATCCATCCATCTCTTTTTGAAAGGCACAAGGCCCAGAATCAGGCAAAGGCAAGGCCAGATGAGGACAGCACAAAGGCTGCTCCCATGTGGCTACTTCCTTTCCATCCCAGCAGACCTTGGCAAACAAGAGGGCAAAGGGATTGCTAGTGTTCCCTGATCTGCGACCAGCACAGGCTGCCTGTGCTCCATATGCATATGAACACACAAGCACACACTGCAGTGGCAGGAAACTGGGACACAGGCTGGGGAAATGGAGGCACAGACCCCATTGCATTGCATCCTGCTCCTGAGTCCAAGCCATGAGTGCAGGCTGTCCCCACAACCAGACCCTGTCAGCACTGTCACACGGAAATTTAACTCAAAGCATCTGGGCTAGTGCCATTTTTCTGATGTCAAATTATTAATCAGACAAGGAAAGTGCATTAATTGGGACTGTGTCATCTCTTGTCTCTGGAGATGTCCACAGCTCAGTCCTCCCACTTCCCTAAGAGGTACCAAAGTGCAGCCAGAGCTTGGGAACACACTACCCATGAATGGGTACAAGTAGAGGCCAGGAGCTTCCCCACCACAGCGTGGATGCCACATGGGACACTGACAGCCATCCACAGGTTTCCAGGGGTGGGCACCCCACTACCATGCTTACACCTTCTCGAGGTGTAGGTTTTGTGCACCCAGTCAAACCCACCCATCCGGAGGGGAAATAATGCCCAGGGCTGCCAGTGGTCATGAAATGATCATTTAATGAAGACCGTCTCTCCTGGCTTTTGTGTGTGTGTGTGTGTGTGTGTGTGCGTGTGTCTGTGTGGGCTGCTTATTTTTTTTCTCCTTCCCTCCATTTTTTTTTTTTCTTTCTTTTTTTTTTTTTTCTTTTTTTCTTTTTTTTTATATATATACATCTATAAAAAATTCAAATACAGCATGTCAACAGTTGGAATACTAGGACGTACGGTATTAAATACTGCGCTTGGGTTCAGGGCAGGGACAAGAGGAGCTGTCTTTACAAAACAGGGCCTGGGGTGGGATGGGGAGGAGATCAGAGTGGGATGGGGACAGCCAAGGACAGCGGGGGACAGGTCTGCGGGGCTCCAGCTCTACGGGGACAGCAAAGCTATTCTTATTTTGCTGAAGAGTAAGACAAAGATGTTGATGGAGGCGATTCCCTGTATCCAACGTGGTTAAAAGAGTGTGGGGGCATGGGGATGGGGTGGTGAAGGCTCCTCTGGGTGCTGCTGGGCGCTGGCTGGAGGGGCAGGCTCCACGATGCTCTGCAGGGGGCTGCTGTGGGGAGCCTAAGCTTTTGTCGCTGTTTTGATCCCCTTTTATCCCCATGAAAACCGAGCCAGCTCCCGAATCCCCATTGCACTCCTGAAAGCCACCAGTTCATCCCTCCACCATCCCCTCGGAGGGGACCAAGCCCTCATCCTGCACCCCTCCAGGTTTTCCACGCCATCAAGAGCTCAGGGGGGAGTTAGTCCGGTCCTCGGGGTGCCCCCTTTGGCCACAGGTTGAGAGCATCCCTCCATCCCCGTCCCTGTTTCCCATCCCCTCTTCCGAGCGCGCCATCACGCTCTCTGTCACCCGCGTCCCGGTGGCGTGGTGGCGCGGCAGTGGCACGTCTTTGGCGTGGCGGGTTAGCTGTATGAGCGATGGCGGGGCTGGCCTGCAGGGTCCGGGGCTGCAGCACAGTGCCCGGGCTCGGTGCGCCTTGCTGGGAGTGGGGACGGGGTGGGCGACATGGGGACAAGTGCGTGTCCTCGCTCTGGGCTCTCGGCGAGGCTTTTTGGGGCAGGTCCCCCTGGAGGGAGGGATGGTGGCTCTGTCCTCCTCCGCAGCGACGGCGAGAAGCGTGATACGTCCTCAACGTGTGCAAAATCGAAGAGATAAAGAGACTCAAAACGGGCAGGGTGAGGAGGGAGTGTGGTGGTGGCGGTGGTGGTGGCTGTGGGAGGTTGTCTCCGCTGGGCTGCGACGGATGGGGATCTGTGATGGGGAAGAGAAGGGTCACTCATCCTACCGCCAGCTTGGCCATGCCCAGCTACTGACATAGCTCTGGAGATACGCTGATCTGAATATGGCTTTTTGCCCAAGAGGAAATGCACACCTCCTCAGAACACAAGCACACAAAGCCATCATGTCCACCTCCTCCTCCCAACAGACCCTGCTCAGGTTGGAAAAGACCTTAAAGATCATCAAGTCCAACCACAATCCAACCATGCTACCCTAACTCTAACAACCCTCTGCTAAATCATGTCCCTGAGCACCACAACCAAACGGTTTTTAAACAAACCCAGGGATGGTGACTCAACCACCTCCCCACCAGCCATCACCCACTGCTCAGTGTCTCTTTCCCAACTATTGTAGAGACCCTGAGCTCTTCATGCCCTTCCAGCACCCAACCCCATCTCTTATTCCCCCCATTTGGGGTATACTCACTAAATAAAGAGGACACCATAGGCAGCCAAGACCAGTCCAGCTGTCCAACACACTGCCACGGCCCCACTGCCCACACTGGCCCCTTTGTCACAGATCTTGGTGGTGGGGGGCGGCATGAAAGAAGAAGTGCTGGTGCTCGTCGTCTCTGTAGGGAGGGAGAGTGGGTGGTGAGAGAAGCTGGGGCACCCTAGGATGTTTCCCACAGGAACATCCCACCCCTAAATTGCCCAGCTATGCTACACTAGGGCCAAGCTGGATGGGCAAGATTCAGAGAATGGAGACAATGTGGTCTGTGGGACTTTCCCTTCTCTAACAGTAGACCCAGAGGGTTCCAGAGTGCCTGGCAATGAGTGTCCCCCAGTGCTTCCCAGCCACCCCACAGCTGGTGCCAGTCAGGGGAACCGGCGCAGGGCATGCTCCCATCCTTCTGGGAAGCCAAGGGCTGATAACATGCATTTGGACACGGTCCCAGCTCTTTCCTAGAAACAGAGGCTTGTTAACTTGGTGGCTTTTATTTCTAATTGGCATCGCTCCGAGCCATTGTGTGGGGTCGGAGGTGTGGAGTGGAGGTAGAGCTGGAGATGGTGGGGGGCAGCGCTCCAGCAAATAATAAATCCAGAGCTCTGACATGGTGCTTGGAGCACCCCAGTGAGGAAGATGCCAGAGCTGGGTGTGCTGAGTCAGCACCTCCTGAGCCATTCCAACCAAGCTACAGGGTCACAGGGGTGTGAAGGTACATGGTAAGGGGCTGTGCCCCTCCTCCCACAACCCCTAGTACTGTGGCCTCCATTCCCAGGACCCCTGAGTGCAGGGTTTTTGTGCTGGGTGAGGGTGGTCTCACCTGTGATCTGGACCTCCGTGGTGAGGTGCTTGGGCTCCTCTGTCCAGGGGGTGGCATGCACAGCTACACTCCAGTCGCTCCACGTTCCGATATCATTGTCTTTGGCGGCCACCTGGATGATGTACTCCTTGCCAGCATAGGCATCTGTGATGGTGTGTGACGTCCCATCCGACAGCTCTACCTGTGGGTAGGTGGGGATCAGGCAGGGGTTGCTGGGGATGGGAGGCAGCCAGAGGAGCAACTCTGGCAGTGGGAGGTATGAGATGATGGGTGTGTTTAGCCCAGCTAGAGGGTGATGAAGAGACTGGTTTGCATCACTTTTTTATCACCAAAGGGAGAAAATATCTAGAAGGCAAAGCAAGGGGGTAAAGGGCTGGGATTGAAGCTGGATGTGCATAAATGGCAATGGGCAGAGTGTTAACCCTGTTATCCACGTGCCCCCATGCATCCTCCAAACCAGACTGGAGGGTTTTCTGGGGAGGTTTGGGCCAGAGGTATGCCCACTGTGCAGCATAGGGACACAGGGAGATGCTCCAGCTCCAACTAAGCCAAGGGTGCAGTGAGTTCCCAGATCTGCAGAACCAGAGAGGAACTGCTTCCTCTAGAGGTCACCAGAAACTAGTAAATGTGTGGATAGCTCTGCTTGGACATGTTGGATTATGGGGATCAGTGCAGCCATAGCACTGACTGTTCACACACATGCTTTCAGGACTGGGAGGAGGTTCCCTTGTCAACACACCTCCAGCAGCCCCAATCCTGGGCTTGCAGCCCTCTGGCTGGGCATACGTACAAGGATAAACTCATGTCCAACTGTCTTTCCTAGAAAAAACAGCCCTCTGTCTTGTTGTCACTGCTCCCTGGGACACTGTTTTCCTCCTGGCCATGTGGCTACTGATGTAGCAGTTTAACTCCAATCTTAGTCCAGACCTTCTGGGGACACCTGATCCACTTGGAGACATGTCCTGATAGAAATGCATCCACACTGCAGGGCCATTAGTGAGCAAACACATGGCACTGACAGCAGCGGAAAGCTCAGTGCTGACACAACATGCCAAGGATAACACCAAGCTGTATCGAACTCCTGTGGTCACCAAAGGGACCGCTGCAGGAGAGCACTGTGCATCATTGTGCACCCTCCCTTGAGGTTCATCATTAATACCCACTTGTTTCATTTCCCATCCATCCTAATTGTGTCTGGCATGGAGTAGCGTGGGGCCATACAAACCCTGTATGACCACGGATACCCCTTTGTGCAGCCTTGTCCTCCCCACTGGTCCAGCTGACACAAACCACCTTCCCTTGCAACACATGTTGATAATAAACATGTCCAGGGGGGATGAGGGACTGATACAGCCCATCTGCTCAGGAGGCAAAGGGCGGACATGGTGCTTGGCCTCTGAGCCTGTTGATGGCTTCGAGCCAAGCACTGTGGTCCCAGTGGCTCTGTGCAGCTCTGGGGGGCAGGGACATCTGTGTCCAGATGTGGAGTCCTCAGCACAGGAGGAACATAGACCTGTTGGAGCACACACCCAGCGGAGGGCCACAAATACGATCCAAAAGCTGGAACAGCACTCCTATGAGGACAGGCTTTGATTGTTGGGGCTGTTCAGCTTGGAGAAGGGAAGGCTATGAGGTGAGCTGAGAGCAGCCATTCAACATCTGACGAGGAGCTACAGGAATGAAGAGGACAGACTCTTTAGCAGTGTCTGTGGTGACAGAAAAAGGAGATGATGTCCCATCCTTCGAGACTTTCAAGGCAAGGCTGGATCAACCCCTTGGCAACCTGAGCTAGCTGTAGATGCCCCTGCTCATTGCAGGCGGTTGAAATAGATGAACTTTCAAAGTCCCTTCCAACTCTAAGGATTCTATGATTCTATGACATTATGCAAGGAAGATGCCACAGCATCTTTTGTCCTCAGTGAGCCCCAGAACTCAGCCAGGGTTCACATCTGGAGAGTGGGAGCAGATGGTGGCTGAGGCTCCAGGAGACAGCAGCAAAGTGGGTGACGCTGCCAGGAGCAGAAGGCTGCAGCACAGCATCCCACTGCCCAGGGTAACACTGACAGCTGGATTTTATTAAGAACTTGGTTGTTAAGGAGCAAGATCAAGATGAAAAATTCTGCCTGGTTCTTGCTTGCATCCCAAAAAGCTGAAAAGAACTGAACAGCCAAGGGGGCTGCACCAAAGAACAGTCGGTGTGCTGATGTGGCAAGGATGTCCTGACACTGCAGCTTGGCATGCATGAGGACATTATCCCAGCCAGGGATGTGTGCCTTGGCAGCACTTCCTGGCTAGTGGCTGGTGTGGTCAAAGCCATCACCCTGCTCCTTGCAGGGATACCAGAAAGGAAGGAATCCATTCTGAAAAACAATCGTCCCTCCTCCCATCTCACCTGCACAGCATATTCAACATCCCAAAACAGATTTAATCCTTTCGTTACAGATATCACCCTCAGCTTTTACAGAGACACTCTAAAGTTCCCCACCAGAGAAGGCGACACTTTGCTTTCTCACTGTGGGCAAAAGCCTTTCTGCCCCTGTTCCCTCTGAGCGCTGCCTGCAGCCTGCCGCAAGCCAGGCTCTGTGATCCCAGCTGCTCCCAGTGGCTTGGAGCCCCACATCTGCAGCACATCTGGAGCAAAGGGCCTTCTGCAGCCCGCAAGGTGCAAAGTTGCTATCAAATTCATAGGGGAGCAGGGAGAAAGGTGTGTGTCTGTCTCAGTGTTGCACTTTTGGGGATGAGCAGGGGGATGCTGAGCCCTGCTTATCTCTGCACATGTGGCATGAACTCCACAGGGAAGAGCAAAAGCACTGAGCTGGGGTCTGACCCACTGGCACAGGTGCAGTCAGGGTGCTGGGTTTGGGGGTGCAGGCTTCTGTGCTGAAAGCGGGTGCAGCATTTTGGGATCATTCAGCCAGAATTTGCCTCTAATGCCTGGTCATCATTCTGGGGCACACAGCCCTAAGGCTGCTCCAGCACAGATACTTCTATGCCTCAGAGTGTGCCACCGTGTCTGTTCCCTGTCCCCCCCTTGCCCTGATGCTTGGTGTCAGGAAAGTCATCTGGAGCTGTGCCATGGCACTGCGGGGTGTCACTGGGGAGATGAAAGGGGCCAAGCAGTGGTCATCACAGGCTATTGTTGTCCCCCTGGAGCAAAGGATGTGACTGCAGCTGTCTGCACGGAGGAAATGCCTTCAAGGAAAGGCCTTGCATGGGGCAGAGGTAGGCGAGACCCCAGACCCCAGTATAGCTTTGTGCTGGGCTTTACTGGTTTTCCAGCTTGCTGAAGAGGCAGAGAACCAGCCCTGTGTTGCTTCTTATCTCTATGGCCAGTGTTAGTTGCTCCCTTCCCAGGGCACAGTCCTGCAGGAAAGGGGTTTGAGCTCCTCTGCCCCAAACACAAGCTGGATCAGGGTGCCCAGCAGGGACAGGCTCCTAGCACCCAGCACTGCGCATCCAGCACTGAGAGGATGATCTCAGCACCTGTTTCTTCTGCTGCCCACCAGATGCATCTGGTCTGCAGCTTAATGTTTGCAGATGGCACTTTGGTGTCACAGGGGACACTTCCCAAGAACCAGGATGAAGCATCTTGGAGGATGCTGTCCTAAGCTATTTAGACAGCAGATAAAAAATGAAGGTGTATGGTACACGGCCGTCTCCCCCCTTACATAGATGTCCTTAAGTGCAGTTTGGGTTTTCCAAGAGGCATTTCTGAGCTAGGGGATATATCAAGAGAGGGGGAACAGCTTTGTCATGGCTGATGAGAAAGTCCATGAGCAGGTGCCTGTGTCTCAGCACAGAAATGCAGCAGCAGCAGCAGATGGGAAAACACACAGGGAGCAGGTCCAACTGGACACAGGAAGGGAGAGGCAGCGAGGACAGACTGGGGAGGACGTGGAGGGATGGTTGGGCACACAGCATCAAAGGGAGAGGGAGAAATTCCTTAATCCGCATCCCTGCCACACAGAGACAAAAGTTGGAGTAAGGCTGTGCATGGTAATTTCTTTTTTTTTGGCTGGAGGGGTCCACATTTTGCAGCCTGCCTTTGTGCACCTGCCAAAAGTCACTCTGGCTGGCTGTGAAGCGCTGCCCAGATTAATGAGGGATCAGCAGCCAGTGCAGTGCAGAGCTATTAGCATTGCAAAAAAACCCCACCAAAACAACAACAACAAAAAACCACCAGAGAGAAATGAAAAAGAGCCCTTGAGCTGCAGTAATTCAGCCTACAGCTTGCCTAGGGCAGCATGGGCTGGCATCCTGCAGGTCCCCATCCCTGGGACGGCGTTCGCACTGAGCAGTGCCCATCTCTCTTCTCACTGATAACAGAAGTTTGAAGGGCACTGTATCCACCCACCCAGTGCAGTGGAGGTTAAGGCAGTGCTTTCCCCCCCGTGCTCCCCTAGTCTGTCCTGCCAAGGTGCCTTGGAAGTAAAAAAGTCACAATGTGCTCTGCTCCCAGTCTAGCTCTGTTTCCATTCTGTGCAGCCAGGTAGCAACTACTGGTGAACAGGGTGATGCACACAGGGCTGATGCCCTCCCTGCTCTGCAGCTGGGCTTGGGGCTGCAATTTTCTGGAAGGTGGTGGAGAAGGGAGGACTGGATTTCTCTTTGCATCCCACACAAAAATGTGTTTGTAGCTCTTCTTTCCATTCCTCAATGCCTCCCACTCTACGTTATGACTCCTGGAAGGGGGTGCTGCAGTGACAGCACTGGGTAACAACCCCAGGTCCTACAGTGGGATCCAGCCCTCCCCAGTGACCACCACTGTCATGCACAGCTGGGACTGAGCAGAGGGAAAACCAGCACTGCTCCATCAGCCACACATCTTTTTGTAGGTGAAAGAACACAAATACAGCATGCAGCAAGTCCTCTGGGGCATACACTGCCCAGGTGCTAAACTGAACACATCTGGCCTCCCCAAAATAAAAGGAGCACCCTGGCTTTTGTAGAGCTGAAGCTCATCTGCTTAGGTCCCATCATGTGAGTGAGCAGGGGAATGCAGAAGGAAAGCCCCCCAGATTGTGGCCAACAATCACCAGGCATTGTGCCTTCTTGCATATGCTGCTGCTGCTTTAGGTGCCTTTGCTCTCTGCAGCCCACCTGCTCCTGGTGGGCTTTCTCCTGCTTCAAACCAGGGTTAACCCTGAGAGCTGGGTCACAGCAAACAGTTGCTGCCTGTGAAATGCTGTCAGCAGAGGCAAAGAAAGATTTTGTTTTCCCATTTTTGTCTGGAAATCATATAAGTCTGATACCAGTTACTAATAAAAGAGACCCCAAAACACCTCCTCCTGTGGCACTGTGGGAATCAGTTTGGTTAACCCCAGACAAAACTTTCTCCCTCCTTCAGTGATAACTGAAAGGTTGGGAAAAGTGAAGGACCCTCCTCCCCCTGTGCCTCCTCTCTGCAAGCCAGGCAGTGGAGCAGCCCAGTGGGGTCCAAGCCATTGTCCCTTGCAGTCACCCCACCAAAAAGACTGCAGCACGCAGCTCAGCTCCAGCTATTGGCTGGGGAGGACGAATTATTGCAGGGCTCCTCCGCAGCTTGGCTTGTCTCACACCAGATGAGGCTGAATGGCTCCCTTCTGGCTTAAAATAAAGAGCATCTTTGAAAGCACAGCTGTAATCTCGTTAATAATGGGACTCTGTCTCCGGATGCGCCTTCCCCTCCTGCCAAGTGACAACTGTCAGAGCTTGCTTCGCTTGCAGCCGCAGGAGGATGGGGCTGGGATGCTCAGGGCACTCAGCACCAATCTCCAGGCTCCGGCTGCAGATATAGTTACCATACAAAAGCTTCCTCCTACCACTGGGATCAATGCAGAGGGACTGCAACAGATGAGACTCCCAGCTCTGGGCACCTCTGCTCTGCCTATCCCACACCAAGATGCAAGCGACATTATTCCAGCCTCAACATTTCACTCCCTCCTACCTTCTATTAATTTTTTTTTCCCCCCTCTCTCTTTTAATCACTGACTTTGCAGCCAGGAGGGGAAGGAAGAGAATTGTTGCAGTAAAAGCGACCAGGCGTGAAGCTTTAATGGCACAGGGTCAGGGTGACCTCCCTGCCAAAGCTGCCTGGAGAAGAGGGGTAACACAGGCAAAGCAGCACAGGGATGCAAAGAGGCACAAAGAAATGTGGTGCCACAAAGTGACACTGCTGCCACCCCAATGGGAATGCGGCTGCAGCCGGTGGTCACACTAATTGCTTTCCCAGCTCCTTCCTTCCCCTTACCCATCATGGGCAGTGGTGTGTAGGATTAGGACATACTTGCGTGCTATGTTGCATGCTATGCCTGTAAGAGTCACACATTTGGTAGAAAACATTGCTTTGCTTGGGGGAGGTATCACAACAGACCCTGCATAGACCGCTGCACACAGCCACCTCACATCCCGGCATGGCATGAAGATCTCCACTAGATGTTCTAAGGAAAACTGTTTCCAGCCTTTGCAAATGCTTACAGACATGTCTCTAATGCTTCCAAAACAGAAGATGAAGGAGAAAACCCCGCCGCATTATTAGCTTTAAACATCTCATGACCTTTTTCTGCAAATCTGAAGATGCACGGTTCGTTAACATTTCGTGTTGTCAGCACGGCCAATGCGTTCAATTAAACTTCACGACAGCATCTGCAAATTGCTGGCAACTCACCAGAGGAAATCCTCCTTTCCTCCCTTGGCTGCCAGCGCTACAACTACCTCTGAGCACTGCCACATTCCTGCGCCTGTGCACCAACCCTGTCGGTGCTCAGCGCACACCATCTCCACTAGAAACAGCAATGGAGAGGTCCTGATCCAAATGATACCCTGGAGCAGGAGTAGATCTGGTACATGAGCTGTGTTGGGCTCCATGAAGTCACCCAGGACATCCTCATCTGTGTGTGTGTATGGGGGCATGTGCCATGGCCAAGGACCTGCATGCCATCGCATCCACGAGTGTGCATGCAGCCGTGCTCACGGGCAGCCTGCAGGAGTGCACAGAGATAGCTGCTGTTGCGAGTTAACCGAAGGAGCCTGTAAAACCAGAAACAGGCTATTAGCAATCCATTAGGAAAGGGTATCCAGTTCCAGCCTAGGTAATCCATTAGAGGAACATCTGAGAGCATTAGGAGAGCTCGCTTGGGGCCAGGATGGGGCTATAAAACAGAAGAGGAAACCATGCTAATCTGGCTTGAATTACAAACTTAAAAGCAGGAGAAAAATAAAGGATACCCTGAACATTTAATGTTTTATATTTAGGAGACAGAACATGAGATTCTGCCAAAAGGAGAAAATGGAAAAACCTGTTTAGGCTACAAATATCTCATCTCTCTTCATGCAGGAAAGAAACTGCCAGCCCCTCTTCCAGAAGGGAAGAGCATGACGTTGAAGCTGCTCAACCTTCTGGGTGAGCTCAGTGTCAGTGGGATGGAGTGACCACCTGACATGACACAGTGTGGCTGTGTGTCCTGCACAGCTGGCAAATGCCTGTGCCTGGGTTCAGCAGAGCTGCTGTAAGGTGGCACGACGGCTCTGCTGCAAGCAGCATCCCGCACACGTGGACACTCATCGTCTCTCTGTGCTAATAAATCCCAGAGCATGCAGTAATAACTCCCAGAGCAAACTCCAACACAAGAGCTGCTAAGTGGCCTGAGCGGAAATTCATTGCTGAGCCCAGGGAAGGGAGGGCAAACAGCGTGCTGAGGCTGAAACGCACCTTTGTGAGCACTCTGACACATCAAGGAGGGGAGGAGGGTCCCCACTGTGTCCCTTGCTTTGCACTGCCCAGGCTGGCTGTCCCTAGGGAAGATGCTGTGCAATGATAGCTGGCTCACCCAGCAGCACTCTCGATAAGATCCACTGCTCCCGCCACGGACGGCTTCATCTTCTGGTGCCAAGGCCTGGCATTATTAAAATCCTGAAAGGAAGAGCCTGGGAGAAAGCAGACGCTGATTGAATCAGGCCCTACAGTATTCGACAGCTCGACATCCATCTGATCCTATTAGTGCTCATTCAGTCCTGTCTGCTGAGGTGCTGTGCATAAATCAGCCCCTGTGCAGATAATGGGAGGTGGAGGGGAGGAAGGAATTGCAGCTTTTGCCAAGAAATGCCACGTGCAATGCGAGCATGAAGGGCTGAGTCTCTGGCCCGTCTCTGGAGCTGCCCTCTAGCCCTGCTCCAACAGCAACAGACATTACATTCCACACAGCACGCAGGAAACATTCACCTCAGCACAAATTAACACCTTGCTGTGTAAATATAGGTCCTATTGCATCCTATCTCAGGACACCTGTCCCTATAGGGAGAGACCTACCACCAACTTAGGTCATGCTGAGCTGGCCTTGGCTTCACCAAGCCATGACCTTCCCTCTCCTGGATGGATTTTGGGTGCTCCTTGGGTACTCTCAAGATGCCAACAAGCAATGGGTCTAGAAAAGCAGAGCTTATAGAATCAAAGAATCATTAAGGTTGAAAAGACCACTAAGATCATCTAGACCAACCCATCACTGCCATGCACACTAACCATGTCCCTCAGTACCACATCTTGTTTCTTCAACACCTCCAGGGATGGTAAACCTCTCGGGTTCATAGCATCTGGCAACTCACTTTTGGTTGCAAACCCCTATATCTGCAAGGTGTTCAGATGGGCTAAGGAGGGCTGTGGCTGAGCACACCCAGGGGGCCTAGGGCTCTGGCTGCTGCAGCACTGCCTTTCCTGGTGTTTGGGAGCTGACTGATTTAGGTTTTGCAAATAGTTCATTTGATGAATAGTGGCAGTTTTCCTCAAATCACCCATAAATCAGAATTTTCATTATGCAGCCAGTGGGGCAGGGAGGCAGAAAGCAAGGCTGGTACCTTGCTCACCGAATGTCTGCACTTGCTTACTGAGCAAATTATTCCCCAAACACACTTCTCCATCAGCCAGTGACTGAGAAAACATGTCCTGCAAGATGCCATGGATTAAGAGTGACACCACTGGGACCACTGTGCCCTCCTGGGATGGTGTGCTTTCCAGCTCTCAAGCACCCATCCTCAGGACTATTCCTGCTCTGCAGCTTGGGAAGCCAACTTCTGACTGTCCTGAAGCTGACTTTTGCAGCCAGGGTGCCTCGCGCCAGTGTCTCCAACACCTCCATGTATTTCCCACCATGGCTGTGTGACGTCCTGTCCCCTCATGGGCTCAGTCCCAGCCCAACATTGAGGCAGGAAGCAGCCCATTTGTATCATGAGGACCAGGCTGCAGCTGGGGAAAGAATCAGTCTTTTTCACAATGGTTTCATAAATTGAAATATGCGACTTTGCATTTTATATTTCCCACGCACTTTCCACCTTTCCCCACAATCTGAATACTTTCCTTCTCAAAATCAAAAAACTCTTCCAACCATGTGAATATCCAAGCTCTCCCATCGCTCACTTACCCCAGCAGAGCTCTTGGCAGCTGCTCTCTCCCTCCCTCTGAGAAGAGAAGGGCAAGGAGAGACAAGTGGGAGAAGACTCTACTGGCACCTGTCTGGTTTTCAAAGCCATCAGCAAAACGCTTCAGTCTGAAACAAGACCTGCGCCGCTACCTTATCAAAGAAAAGCAACCGAAAGAGAAAAACCCACTGGGATGATGACGTCTTACAGAGACACGAGCGCAGCGCAAAGCCTCTCATCCCCTTTTTGAGATGTTTTTCTCCCTAAGAAGAGCTGTCTGGCAGAAAATCCCTCTCGGCTCCGCATCGCAGGTGAGCTCCTTGGGGATGGAACGCTGGCTCCCATTTGTCTCTTTTCTGGGCAAAGTGCCTCATCAAGCAAACCGCTGCCACGCTTGCCTAATTGGCTTTTCTCTGGCCCATCTCATTGATGTAGGGATGAGCCACACCGGTGCAGCAGCACCTCTCATCCAACAGCAGATTGCTTTCCTTCATAAGTGGAGCATGCAAGCAGCATATAGCAAAGAAGAAAAAAAAAAAAAAAAGAAAAAAACTCCTGTTCGTTATCTTCCTGCTGCTAACAAATGAAATCTGTCCTGCGGGCTGCCAAGGATTTCACTGACAAGTTTTTTTTTTTTAAAGAAACAAGAAATAAAAGTAAGAAATACGATAACATCGCGGCGATTGTTCCATTGCCGACTGTGCCCTGAGTTACGGCGAACGGTATTTTATCTTCGGCTCAAAATCTAAATGTGGCAGAGGCACATTTAAATGCAGTGACATTTATACTTTAAATGCCTTTTACATCTTGTTGGCAGGTTTTATATAGAACATATGTATGGAAAACAGATACAGGCCGCGGATTAAAATGCAGAGAGGGGAGAGTCTGCAGAGCCATTTGTAGGCAGAATATGACTTAAAAGAAAGAGGAAGAAAAGGGATGTGGAAAAAAAAAAGAGAGGAAAAGGGGCTGTCTTGACAGGGAAGTGAACAGACATTCCTTGGTCCCTGGCTACCCCATGTCGCCAGCCTGCTGCCTCCTGCTCAGCATCACTTACGTGCTGCCACTGGTCCAGGATGAGGGGTCGATAGCGCAGGAAGAACTTGAGTGGGAAGGACTCGGGGTCTGGCCAGGATGAAGGGTTCTGCCATGACACTTCCAGCCGCCGAGGGTTATTGGGCACAGGCTTGGCCACCACGCTCTCTGGAGGATCTGGCTTTACTGGAAGGGAAAGGAATGGCTGTTAAAGTCCCACTAATAGGATGCAATGGGTCTTACAGTGGGGATGTGGGTGAAAAGCCCGCCTAAGTGATGTGCTCTGGGGATGAATAAGCCCATGTGATGGCTCATGAGCCACAGAAAATCACCTTTTAGTGTCCATGGGTCAGGAATGTCTTGCCTCAGAATTAACCAGTACCAAGGAGATGCCAGCACCTGGACAGAACAGAGAGCATCCCTCCTCCCTGCAGGTACCTGGGTGAGAGCAGAGAGCTTGCTGAGCCCTAACCCCACGCTTTCCTTGCTCCTGCAGATGGCTGGGAGTCTGACCTGTCATCAAACCCACTCACCTCTTAGGTTGCAGAGTTTAGGGCTGGGGATTCCAGGCACTGGCCCATTGTATGCAGCACAGGAGAACCCTGTGGTGATCACCTTCCACTCTAAGTCTCTCTTTCTCACTCCTGTTCTGCTTTTGAGACACAGGGATATTTTTTCACTACGCAACAAGTATTTCAAGCAAATATTAATTGACTGTTAGCTATGCAATATGCTCTGAAGTTGCTGCTACTTTAAAGTGCTGGGATCAAACCCCAGACAGGCTGTGATGAACAGTGTTGCCTCTTGCAGAGTCAGCTCTGCTCCTCACCAAAAGTCTGCCCAGACCCCAACAGCTCAGACTCTCAATTTGCAGCAGCAAAGCTCTGAGAAGTCCAAAATATGGGTTGTGCAGGAGCCTGGCAGCCTGCTTAAAATGCATCTCTCCTGAGGAGCTGTGTGTGGAGATATCCTGAAGCCCTGCTGCAGACCTGGGAGCTGGGAAGGTGAAGGATTTCCATGGGACATCTCACAAGGCTCTCTGTGCTCACTAAGAATAGTGATGCAGGTGGTCACTGAATCACAGAATCACAAAATGGTGCTGCCCTGGGAGAGCTCTCAACACTCTCAAAATCCACATGAAGACTGAAGGAAAATACTGTCACTTCAGCCTGAAAACCGCCAGATAAAGCAATGTCCTCCTACACTGACCAGAAACTTGTGAAGGCACCATCTCTAATTCCAGGCATGCAGGGGGGATTCTGGGTTTGGGAGGAGACTGACAAAGCTCCTGCCATGCATTCAGAGCCATCTCCTCCCTGCTGGCCCCATAGAGATGTCATTTCTGCAGGGGTTTTGCATCCTCTGGTCAATGAAAGTGACAAGTGAGCTGAAGGCTTGAAGCTGTGTGGAACTGGGTGCTCATCTGGGACGGCACAGCTGCAAAGGGAGTTGTGTGTATGCCACTCACCGCCACTTTGCAAGGGGTGGGTTGGAGTTGGGCAGTGCAGGCAATCAGTGCATGAGATTTTTGGGGTCATCGCATTTGAGGACAGTAACTGTGTGAGGCAGGCAGGAGCTGTGGTGGGAGGGATGATTTGCTGGGACTGCAACACTGAGCTACTCCAGATGGCTGTGTAATTCCCTTGCTCACTTTGAATCCCTGGGCTTGGGCTGGACATCAGCTTCCATCCACGAGGCCTTGGAGTCCAAACACATACGGAAAAATATAAATCCAGTGCTGGCTCAGCGGGCTGGGTTTGCAAAACAAAAATCTGTTTGGCTGAATGAATGCAGATGAAAGCAAACTGTGGCACCACAGCAAGGGATAAAAGCATCAGGGTGGGGATAGACACAATAGGATGTCACAGCTGTGAGAAGAGCCCTGGTGTAACACAGGGAATGGGAAATGCCACTGTAGCAGGTTGGAGGAGAGCAAAGAAGGTGCCGAGGGGGGAAGTCATCTGTTTTTCAGGGACGTGACCCCCTCACATAGGTCAGCAGCCATTAGAGGAGAGCTGTGCTGGCTCAACACAAGTGTGGCAGAGCTCCTGGCTGCAGTGAGCCTTAAAACGTCACTGTGTCTTAATGGGAAAACCATCACGAGGGCTGCGGCTGCCTCCCCATGTGCCCCTCTGGCTGTGGGCTCCTGCCCAGACCTAAGAGAGGTGAGGTAGTGCAGTGCCAGCCCCTCCCAGAAAACAGAGCTGGAGCCGCTCCTGCCACGTCGCTCCATCGCTGCAGGGATGTGGGAGCCAGCACACGGGGCTCTACCACTCCTCTGCAACTGGCCCAGTGCTTGACCTTGAAGGAGTGCTTCATCCTCCACAGCATCCCAAGTCCCTACTCCCCACTCCTCCTTCCCCCAGCCTTTGTCTGCCCAGTCCATTTAGACAGCAAATTGCAAGGCAGGGGCTGTCTGGCTGTACATCAGCAAGCATAATGGAGCTGTGTCCTCAGCACAGGCCCGCAGGCAGTAATGTAATATAAGTAATAATAGTAATAATAATAATAATGGACGATGGGCATTAGGCTGAGTATTGGTTAAGCGGCTGCAAAACCAGATGTAATATTATCCTGCAGAGCTGAGGGAGCATCTCCAAACATTCCTGAGAAGGAGACATGGGATTTGGCTGGGAGGCAGCTCACAGCTCATCCTGCTTCACTTTCAGGCTCAGAAAGGGCCTTGCGGTTATCTCTGGTTTTTGGAACAGGCCAGGCTTTGCCTAAAGGTTCAGCAGGCTAACGCTGGACCACAAGTGCTCATCAAAGAAGGTGCTGCTTGAGCACACATCACGCATCCATCCTTCTGCCCCATGCTGAAATGGATGCCTTGCGGCTGTTAAATATCCCCTGGCATTTTCCCTGAGAAGAGGGACATTAAACTCCATGTCTTAGCCAAATGTCAGTCTACGTAATTTAATTCTGCCTTCCTAAGTAGTATGAATTGAACTGACCTTCTGTCTAGGCAACTGTATACCCGTGCTCAGGGACTGAATTTCTTACAGGGGACAGCACGTTCATCCTCACACAGCCCCTCTGCAACACTCTATGCATTCATTGCCCTGGAGCTGCAGTGTGGACAATCCTACGACCTCCCCGGGGTCACAAAAGGGACACATAGCAGATGTGGAATGACACCACTGCCTGTGCTGCCACTTTTCTCCTGTCCTGAGCATGTCCCAGCAGCCCGGCATGGGGTGAGAGAATAAACCTCTGGTTATTACCCACCTAACTCTTTTTGGGTGACCTAAGCAAGCCCCTTTGTGCTCCCTTGCTTGTCTGTAGCCCTACCATCTCACAGAATAATCAGTGCTGCCAATACATTTTTAATGCTGTACATCTTCTCCTGCTAATCTGCACCATGTTTACATTAAAAGAAAGGCACTGCCACCAAGCTGGGATGCTGGCACTGTGGTGCTGTCCCTGCTCTGTGGCAGGATGCTCATGGAAGTGGGGGATTCATCCCAGAAGGACATCAGTGTTTCCAACCATCATGATGGGGAAGGGTAGCTCCTAGCACACTGCATCACTCCTGCCTGGCACCTTCCTCTGCCTCAAACCCTCTCCTCTCATCCTCCAGCCTTTCTCCCTCCTGGTTGGGAACTGGTGATGTGATGCCTGCAAGGTTTTGCACAGCCCTGCCCTCACCACATTCACCTTTATTAATATTTATACCTTTGCAGAAAACATAATTATGAAAACAATTTCCAGCAGCGAGACAGGGCAAGGAGGCAGCCCGGATGTCCTAGCAATGAAAAATGGGGGTCAGAGGGCTGGAAACCTTCTTCTAGTCATCACTGGAAATGGAAACAGAGAGCAGCCCCTTGCAGCTGGCTGCTAACAGGCAGCGTCGTGTGACCGCCAGCACGGCATCGGCTCCGGATATCAAAAGAAAGCACCACTCATTTTCCACTCAATTAGAGTCCATCTTCCAAGCGGCTGGGGAAGGGATTTGCTGCTGAGGACTCCGGTGGAGGAGGAAGGAAGCAAAACCAAAAGAGATCACCTCTTCCCAGGGGTCTTTTTGTGGCTGGCCAGTGGGTGGTCCCAGCAGGCATGAAGAAAGGGCTTCACACCCCTGAGACCTTTGCAATGAGCCAGCGCAATAGCTCTGTTTCAAGCCCGAGGTTTCTCTGCACCTCCAACTAGCAAAGCAGAATTCAAAGATGAACTCTCTGACTGGTGACTGATCTGATCTGCTGGGTCCCACCAACCATGCTGGGGCACAGGCTCTACCCTGCACTGCTGCAGTTGCAGCTGTGAAGAGCAGACCTCCTAGAAGTGCAGACACGCAAGGCAACCCAGGCAGAATTGCCAGGCAAAGTACAGTAGTGCAGCACACTTGTTTTAATCAAAAACAACATCGGGAGGGCTCAAGGAGAAGCTCAATGCAGGCTGTTGCTGAGTTCATCCTGGAACATCTCTGCTACTCCTGCTGACTGCCTGCTTGCTCACCTCTGCACTTCTTACACGCTAGAGCCATAAAAAATCCTCAGGGGGGAAATTTCACAGCTGTGCAGAACGTGGAGATTTTAAGGCCGTAAGATAGTGAAGCACTGTGATGTGCCATCACCCCTTCCTTAAGTGCCTTTGAGCATCTGCCATGGGGTACTGGGGGTCTCACACCCCCGCAACAGCTGGAACACATCTGGTCAAAGGCAGTGGTATCGCACTCATGCTAGCAGCTGGCACTGCTCATTGCTGCTGTGACCCAGCTGGGTTCAGGCTCCCAGGCTGGATCCGGATTGTGCTGGTGCTGGGCCGGGTGTGCTTCCCATGGGAGATGCCCCTGTTTGCTGAAGGGGGTCGGGCAGATTCTTCCCGCAGAGGTGGTGCCGGCTGCTTTACTCAGGAGTGGCACCAGATGTTCTCCAAGCCAGGCAGGGCATGGGTGGGATGCAGATGTTACAGGAGGATGCCCTGAACTCCTGGAGGAGGGAATGCACGGAACTTGGAAAATGCAGCTTAATTGCTGCCCTGGGTCTGTTGTCCGGAGGTTACCTTCATTTAAGGAGTGTATCTTCCACAAAGACAATAATTTCCATTTAAAAACACCCAAGTGACTAAAACTCCACCACTTCCCTTCTAAGCTCCTTGCTTTGTTATTAATGTTCACAGTGCACCAAAGAATAGGAACTCTGGACATGAACCACAGCAGCGGGGACACAAAAGGACAGAACGGGCACCTTGTTTCTTGCTTGATATTTTCTAGGACTTAGAGCAGAAAGGGAAAATCTGGGACAGAAGAAGAGCTCTTCCTCCTGCACTCTGGCAATTTTGGCTGCTCAGGACTGGCACACGCAGCATGTCCATAGCATTGACTGACTGCTGGCTGCATTTCAGGGATTCATTTATTTGATTCTCTGGTCCAGTAATTGCCTCATGTAAACAGCAAATTGTTTTTAGACTTGTTCCTGAATTCTTCTCTCTCATTTTTCCTGCTCTTTGAAAACGGACTATCTTGTCTCCTCACCAGCTGCGGTTTGCCTTTGGCAGGTGGCAAAAGAGCTGTGCTCAGTCCTCTGCTTTGCCACTGTCCCATTGAACTGCCTGCTCCATGATGGCCCACTATTGGAGGAGTGCCATCAGCAGAGCTGAGCCCTCTCTGCCTCTGTTGGTGCCAGGCAGCCTTGCAAAGGTCTGGAAGATGGGGCAGCACACACGCAGGGCTGTTATGGCACCGTGGCTGTTCCTGATGCCCTGCAGAGCTCTTCTGGGTATTTACAGCCAGGGTGATGCAGGATGCTCAGAGGACCACAGCAGCCACAGAAAGTCAGTTTTGCTACCATGTCTGGGCTGTGCCTGTGCTATGCATACACGTGTAATTGTAATTTGTCTTCCAATGCTAATTCTTGCAAATTTGCTTCAAACACGAAGAAAAAACTTCTATTTAAGCAATATTCAGAGGTGTGAGAAGGGCAGTGCTGTGATTCCCCAGCCCTCTGCCCTGGTACATGACAGCTGCTTTCCCAGTCCTTAGCTAAGAGAAGCTTAGCCCCCCAGGAGACCTGGATCGCAGAAGACAGGACAAGGGAAAACATCAGGGACCACCGTGGGGGCTGCCCATTTGCACCCTGATCTGCTCCCCCAGAAGGTCCAGGTGCCAGCATCCCCACATGGTAGCTCCTCCACCACACACCCCTAAGAAGGAGCACACATCCCACAGCAAAATCCAAATGTCCCAGTCCCTTGGGTGGTTATGGCAAGGCCCAGAGGATGAGGAGGCTCTAGAGAGATGCCAGCATGGCTTATACCCCAGTTCTATCTCATGCATGGGCAGACAGAGAGACTTGGGGAGCCTGATGCTTCCCTTGCCCATTGGTGCAGTGGGACATGCAGTGCACAGATCATATCAAACCCAACACTGGCTTGGAGAAGCCAGCTGCTGCCGTGGAAGTTACCTATGGCGAACTCGTCAAAGGTGAGTGTGGTGGAGTTTTTGCCCAGAGCATTCGTGACTGTCAGAGTCACCTTGTACTTCACTGTTGAGAAGAGCTGGAGGTATCTGATGTGACACCTGTTTTTGGGGAAGATGTCCCTCTCACAGACCATCTCTCTCGTGCCATGTCTGGAAGTAGGAAGAGAAGAGCTGTTAACTACAGACCAGCACTCAGGGTGGGGTTGCACCCACACAGCTGGAGAGGAGCAGTGTGGTGTACCCACTCTGCCCACGGTTCCCAAATGCCAGAACCCCCCTTCTGCCATCCCCATGGGAGGGAATTTCACATGGGAATTCCATTTTGGATGGAAGCCTGCAGAGAAACAGGGGTGAAGGTGTTTGTGCTGGCTCCCAGAAACTGCTTCTGCTCTCCCACTGTGCTGCTGCAAGGATGAGACCTTATGGGGGCTAGGGTTGGTTCTGCCTATCCTGTGGGAGGATCAAGGTCTATCTTCTTTCTGCTCAGTAAACAAGCCCCAAAAACAAAGGCATGGCCTTAGAAGCAGTTCCAGGACCCCTGCACAGGGCGGTGGGTGATGCCATGGCGAGGAGGGAGCACAGCTGTGCCAGAACTGCTGAAAAAATGGAAGATATAACTTCCACCACAGGGGAGTGATATGGACAGGATGGACTCCAGGGGAACGGGAAGGGGATCTAAGAGTCAAAGCCTCTAGGCCCCCAGATCCACACCTTGGCCCATAGATCTCCCTCTAGAGCTTAAGAACTCCAGTTTACACCCTAGTTATTGGGGCTTCTAGGCTTCAAGTCTTCCCTCTATGCCTGCCCCTAGGCCTAAAGGATTTTGTGCCTTATAGTCAACCCTCCATGCCTCTAGGATTCTAGAGGCTGCTGGCAGTCACCTCTGGGGAAATGGGATCTTCCTTGGGACAAAGCCCCCATGTCAAGTGTGGATGTCTCCAGAGCATCCCTCCTAGGGCCCGTCTTTCAGATGCTGACAGTGTGTGCTAAGCACAGCTGACCCAGAGCACTACTTGGAACCTGCTCTGGGCTGTAGGGAACGAAGTGCTCTCCCTCTCGGGCACTTACATGACAGAGATGTTGAAGGAGTTGGGGATGTAGGTAGGGCTGGGCAGGTGCCAGCTGCAGTAGAAACCCTTCGGGTAGTTGTTGGACCGACACATCAGCACTGGCTCTTTCGGGGGGACTGCCAAGGAAAGAAAAAGAGGAATTATTCATCCAGGTGGGCTTATCACCAGCTCCTGAACATGGAGAGGTCCCTCCCCTCCAAGCACACCCCAAGGTCCAGCTGAGAGCTTGCCTCCTCCCCCCAGCAGGTCACCAGCCCTGATGACATAAAGGGTGGCAGAGAAGGTTGGCAGGTACTGGGGAAATTATCTTCGAGATTGCTACACAGAGATGTTTCTGATGGGGAGGATGTGCTGCTCTCTTGACCCCATTAAGCTGCAGCGCTCACGGCTTTCTCCGCCATGTCCCCAGGGAGTGCTAAACTTCTTGTTGAGGGATGATCCTCAGGAAGACCTGAGGTCCTTAAAGGGATGGAGAAGGATCGCTTATGACAAGATGCAGAGAAGCAGCCTGAAAACAGCGGGGAAAATCCAGCCCTGCAGGAACAGCTGTACTATTGCTCTCAGCTGCAAGGTAGAGCATCCTGTCTCCAAGTGCTTGTGCTGCACTTGGCCTTCCCAAACATGCAAGCAAAGATCAAACAGCATGCAGGAGTGCAGCAGAGTGGCAGGAAGCCTCCATGAAACAGTCATGTGGGAGGAGAAACTGCAATACCTTTCAGCTGATAAATTTTGCCCTTGCAGGTTAGTAACATGTTAAAATCACTGCAGTTAACTCCTTTCAGTACCTGCACTCTTCCATTGCTAAGAGCAGCAGCATGGCATGGCACCTTGGAACAAGATGAACTCCCTTGGCTGGAAGGGGGAAACTGAGGCATGGGGCTTGTGCATGTCCCATTGCCCTGGGGCAGGATAGAGCAAACAGGCAGCACAGAATAAGCAGCATAAGCAGGGTGTGGGATACAGAGGGGTCGGCAGGCTGTTCTGATAGGAGATGTGTGTTCCCCCTAATGGCTATTTCAGCCTTCAGATGGCAGACGAAGGCCAGAGCCTCATAATGAGCCTCCCAGGTAAATTATTTAAGCAGATCCTCCACAGCTAATCGCAAGGCCAGAGACAAGGGTCTTCTCCCCGCTACATTTCTCCTCCTCCTCCTCCTCCTCAGGCCGTTCTTAACCCCTTCCCTGCCTCACAGATACTCTAAGGGTGAGCCTGCAACAAGCTGAGGGCAGCATCACCCGTTGCAGGGGTCAACAGGAAGGCTCTGGGGGCCCCTGGAAGATGTTTCTGAGGGGTGAAGTAGTGCAGGGGACTTCGGGACATGCTCTGGTGTCACAGCGACCGCGCGGTGGCAGTGTGGGCTCACAGCACCCACCTGGCATGGTGGTTGGGATAGGGATGGGGAATGGCGATCGGGGTATGGCAGTGCTAAGAGGATGCCATGGGGCTCTCCTGCTTTGTTCAGTGCTGCACAGATCCTGTGGGACAGCAGAAGCCAGTCCAGGCTCTGGATATAGGGCAACCCCAATGCCCTTCACGGTGCCTTGCCCTATCTGCGATTAGACCAGCTGATAATAATTTATCTTTGCAATTACACCAGATTCAGCTCTGTGTTGGCCTCGTGTCCCTGCTTTGCTTTGCCAGGGACAGGGGACTGCTCACTGCTGCCCATTCCCATCCCTGCTCTGCAGCAATCTGCAAAGGGAGTGAATTTTCATAGGCACCCTGTGCACCACGCAGGGTTCAGAGGCATGGACTCAGCCCCCCGCTTCTGTGCTTGTGGCAGCCTCAGCCATTCAGCCTGAGTCACTGCCACCATCGTGCCTATACTCAGCCAGTGCAAAGCCAGGATGATGTGCTACCTGGAGATATAACTGTAAGACTGCATGGCTCACTGTGGCCATGACCCCAGTTGCCACTAAGGAAGGAGTACTAAGCCCTTTGTGAGATGTGATGATGCACCAGGAGAGGGTCATGGCCACCCTTCCTGAGCTGGTGGCAAGTCCCATCACTCTATGGCAGGTAGGAACCTGCAACCCCACTCCTCTCCCAGACTTGGCAAGAAAAATCCTTGCCAGCACAGCTCATCCTACCCATCAAAGGCTCTTACAGACAGCAAATAAAAAAGCAGGCTCCAATCGATCCTGCACTCCATAATGCTGTCTTTGGAGGTGGGCCAGGCTGACAACCGATAGAGAGAGCAAGAAAGGCAGCGAAGGGAAACTGAGCCATCAGGGAGCATTAAAGGCTTTTTCTGTCCTGAGGATCTCAGAAGGCTTTGGGCAGTGTGTCTGGGTGCACAGATCCCAGTTCCACCCTTTATTTCCCAGTCCCACCAGGCTGATGTCCAGCTCTGAGCCCCAGCATCCCCCATCCCAGCGATGGCCTTACGTAGCCCCTATAGCCCAGGCTCACGGCTCAGCTTCCTGCAGCACGGGCACTTCTCAGAGGCACATGGGAGTGACCGCCTGCAGCCTCCCTAATCCTGACAAATATTTACTTCCCTGTCGCCTTGTGGAGCTGCCGAGCTCCATCAAGGCACAGCTCCTTTCCTCTAGCTGCAAACACTGCCTGCCCTCTCTAATCTGCCTATTAACCTCTTGCATGGCAGGAAGCCACCTCTCCCACGTGCTCTGCTGATGTCCGCTCTGCACGCCCGGGGTGGCTAATGCTTGGGCCACGGCTCCTTCCCAACCCCATTACCCCCATTACCTCCTCTGCACAGCTGCTGCAAAAAGCTCCAGGGGCTAAACAGGCTCATCCCCCTCACAGGGATGCACTCACTCATGCAATGTCCTTGCAAAATGCACAACTCTGTCAGGTAGCAAAATCCTTTCAACCGTCACTACTGTGCTGCAAACCCTGCAGAAGACCCCGACCTGCACTGTATCCTCCTGACCAATGCCCATCTGGCTCATTAGGAATCACTGCCGCCTGAGCAGTGCCAACACTGACTGGCTGGGGACAGCACAGGACGGCCCCTGAGATTAAAGTATCCCTTCCTAGGGTTTTTAGGAAGCCTAGCACAGGGTTCTGACTCTCTTGCCACCTCTAAAGCCCAGTTGCCTTTGTACCCTGAGTCCCACTGAGTAGGGAAAAAAGTGTAACCGATCCATTTTAGAAACCACTAAAAATGATCTACAATAGCTTTTCCTAGCCCTGCTAGGTCATGAGATAATGGACATTAAAATTGTGGCATTTTTATATATAGAAAAGTTATTTTAGGTCATTTTTAGAGGTTTCTGAAATGGATCAGTTGTAATTTTCCTCTCCTGCTGAGGGCTGAATGTACTAAAGATGCCTTGTTCCACAGGTGGAGGGACACAAAAAAATAGTACCCATAAAACTTTTAAGAGGTCTCTAAAACACTTCTGTAGGAGGTATTTCTTCTCTTTCACTTGGGGCACATTCAGACCCCGGGCTGCAGGGGATACCGATGTTACAGTGCGCTCACGGGATGACCTGCATAACTCATCAACCCCAGCTCGTGCCAGCAAAACCTCCAGGGCCCATGACAGCATCGTGTGCTCATGCCAGATCTCCGGCTGTTACACAGCCCGCCCGCGTGCAGGCGTGTTGCCCATGCAGGGGGCAGCTCCAGCACAACGCTCACCCCTGCCTCTCCTCTGCCCTGCTTCTGCAAAGCCCCCTCCAACCAATGATGGTTTTTGCACAATTACCCCCACCCTGTAGCAGCACTTGGATAATCTGCAAGCAACTGTGCATAGCACAAATGCACCCAAGTGGCCAAAAGCAAGCCTGAGGGCACAGCAAGGACCCAACCAAGTTGGATGCTCTGCCTGGAGCACAGACATCAGCACGGCATGCAGGAGCAGCAGGCCAGCACACACACCTGGCCATGCCCATTTGTTGCACATAGACTGGCTGCAAACACTATGCATTATTTATCTAATGCCACTTTTCCAAAATTGTCTCCGTAAAACAGGCTGGTAGGAAACAACAAAGGAAACAGCAATGAATAAATTATATTTCTGCTGCCCAGCTGAGCAGGGAAACAACCATCAGCCACACACCTGTGTGCTCCCAGTAGCACAGATGTCACTGGGATGGTCCATTCTGCTGCCCCAAAGGTTGGGATGTGTCCATGTCCCATTGCTTGCGTAAGGGAAGTAGGTGATGCTCTGACTGTGCTTCTCTTAGCTCTGTTATGCCTGGACTGTGATGTTCTTGTGACAGGGTTTCCCAGATGCACAACCTCTTTCCAAGTCATTATAAGCCACCCCAGCCTTAGCAACAGACAATTCCAGTGAACATCCTCTCATTTGGAAATACGCACCAAAATGAGAGATTCCTCTGGTACCTGAGCCATCACAAGTGTGCACCAGAGACGCCCAGGTCCAGCTCCAAACCCTCCTGTGACAACATCAATGCACATACAAAAACTCTTGGTTGTTCATCCCTGGGACGTTCCCAAATGGGCCAGAGAGATGGTGGCCCTGTCTGCTCCCACTGCAGGGACCTGAGGCTGTGACTGAAGCCCCCATAACCTGCTTCCACCTGGAGCCAGCTCCCCAGCCTCAAGGAGAGACAATTTATTCCCTGGAAGGTGCCGAATAAAAGGGTGGACTCAGCAAAAGATAAATTTCTTAAAGGCCCTGTTTTACACTGATTAGAGCTCATAAACCAAGCTATGGATTTTCTCATTTCCCTTGCAGAAAATTCACACCGAGAGGCAGCGCTGTAAATTTGGGGAAGAGGCACACAGCATTACTCACCCATAAGAGAGTTCACATCTCTGCTTTAAGCACAAAGCACAGTGCAAGCTCCGAGCCCTAAAAGCCACCTCTCAGCAGGTTGGAGAGATGAGTGAGAGCCCTGCCAGTCCTGCAGGTGACCCCGTTTGGGATACAGGTGCCACTGGGATTGCTACGCTGGGAGGGTGCTGGGGGGTCCCTGGGACCCCGATGTCCCCTGGGGCCGCTGCAGCAGAGCTTTGCCACCAGCCTTCCCTCCATCAGAAAGCACGGAGCAGCTTTGCTCTGCAACAGTATTAAATATTGAACAAAGGCAAGCAAATCTGTTATCTGGGATAATTGGGAGTAAATAAAACATTTAACCAAACCAAATGCAGCTGTTTCTACTTGGAGCCGGCACAACAGCGGGGAAGCCAGCTCAGCTACTCCGCGTCCCTGTTACGGCAGCTGATTATTGTTTTGTGTATAACGGTAGCACCGCCAGCTCTTGGATGAGGACAGGACCCACAGCACTGCGTGCCCACAGGAGCAGGGACTGGTGGAGCAGGAGGACAGGATGTAGCCGCCGGAGCAGCATGCTGGGCACAGGGAGATCACAGCAGGGCTGGGATTTGCTCTCCAGCCTGGGGAGTTCATGTCCAGGCCAGCTTTCCTCCCTCAGCACCTCTGCGAGGAGATTTGTGTGTAACATAAACCATTTCAGAGCCAGGTCACTGGTTCGCACATAGCCTGGGGCAGGAATGACCAAACCTCCTTACCAGCTGCTCAGCAGCCTCTGGGACCCGGCGTGCTGGGACTGCAGCCAGGTCCTGTACAGGGAGCTGTGCACATCCCTGGGGTATGATCCCAGTGAGGGAGGTGCTGGCAAATGGAGACAAAGGGATGTAGAGTGTGTCCCCATCCACGGCACAGGTCTGGAGCATCCTGGGTTGCTCACTTCTTACTCACCTCCGGGGTCTTTCTAACCTTCTGACTTGGCAAACAGAGCTTGATGCATCCTCTGCTGCTCTCACCCAAATCCCGGGTTTATCCCTTTGAAAAGTCTGGGAAGAATGAACGGAATTAAATCCATACATCTTCCATTTTGTCAAAATAACCTCTGATCCAGGGGTTTGTCAAAATAACCTCTGATCAATCATCCTTCATTTCCCAGCCTCTCTCTTTCATCTGGGGATGAATGCACAGTGCCAAGCTGATGCGGGGACCAAGTGACCCCTTGTACCTGGACATGTCTTCCAGTGCTTTTTCCTCCCCTCAAATTGCTCATGGCTGGTACATGCAGGATTGCATCGCAGCCCTAACCTGTGGAGAAGAGTGGCTACCCCTGCTGCACGTATCCCTCAATAAAAGGTCTGGGTGATCCAGAGCTCCTCCAAAGCATTTGTTTGCTGCTGTGCCCAGACTCATCATGAGTCACACACAGACCTGGAAACAGCCTGTGCAGAAACATTCCCCATAAGCTCTGCTAGAAGCAGCAGCAAGGAAGCATCCCTGCATGAGGACACTGGAGATCATGAGGGTCTGTGCCACGGTTCTCCATGCCTGTGGCATTTGCTGAAGGGGACTCAGAATCACCCTCCTTCCAATTTTCCAGGTTCCAGGCACAAAACCCCACAGAATCCACACCACGCAGTTCTCCTGCCCTCTACATCATCTTACTTTGCAAGCAAGCAGTCCCTCTTCCCCACCATTCCAGATGGAGAAGACAGGGAAAATACCCAGTGCAGTCACAGGAAACTGAGACCATTGGCAGTCATGTATCCTGAGCAAATCTGTCCCACCAGAACTCCTGGAAACTGTAAATTCATCCAGGAGGAGCCTCTTGAGAGATGCTACAAGCTCTCTGTCATGTACTGAGCAGCAGGAGTGCTGCAAATATTACCAGCTTTTGCTCCCAGCTGGGGAAGAGCAGACTGCCCCTGACAGCCAGCAGCTTTCCGAAATCGCCTTTCTCTCCTCATCCTGCTCAAGTGGCAGCCTGGATGCATCCCCAGCTCTGCACTGCAGGATGCTGTCCCACTAACCCATGGATGGGTATCTGACACCACAGGGGATGGAAAGGAGGGAGGAGGAGATTTCTGGCTTTCTGAAAGAGAGAAAGGGATGTATTTGTGCTTCTCTTCTGCTCATTCTCAGCATCCCAGGACTCTGCTTTACACCCTCCTGTGCCCATTCCACAGCACTGGTGGCTTCTTCCTCATGCCAGCTGTCAAATTATCTGCAGACTCCATAAGAAAATGGCTAGGCTGAAGCCAGAGGTCCCGCCAAGACACACTGGAGTCAGCTGTAGGGAGCTCACATATGATCAGAATGTGCCTCATATGGCCTGTCTCTATGCTGCTCACGCCACAAAGCCACATGAGTAACCTGCAGCAGCAGCCAGCCTCCCTAGCATGCCCAGCAAAGCCACCTGACTCCTTCCCAGATGTCCTTTTGCATAACATATCCTAGAAAACCCCAGCACAGACTCTGTGGGTGATGGGACCAAGACAAACACCTCTGCCTGATGCTGCTGTTCAGGCTGCCCAGGGATGCTACCTTCCCAGTAATGAGGTGCTCCTGGGTAGATGCTCAATTTGTCCCAAGACACGAAGTCTCCACTCCAGTCACTCAGTATCCATCCTCCTGCTTTGAGAAAACACCATCCAGACCTGCAGCTAACAGCAGGAGGGTCTCATGCTTGAAGCAGAATCCTTCCCTGTGCTGATGGCACTGTAGGGTTAGGTGGAAGCAGGCAGGTGGAGAGAGGTCATCTTCAGAGCATCTCTGCAGCTCACCCAAAGGGTGTTTTGCAAGGAGATGAATGCCAGGAGGGAGTTTGGCTGTACTGGAAGGGGTCAGCTGATGCACCAGCTCAGGTCAGAGCACTGCTGACACAGGCACCGCTCTTCCACATCTCCCCCATTTCTCAGGAGCCACACAGGGAGATGGTGTCAGCTCTCCAGGGGACAGAGACAAAATAAAAACCCACACATCTCCAGCAGGGAATGCTGATGGCTTCTGCAGAGAACACGGGAACAGTGGAAGAGCATCCCAGGAGGAGCAGTTCCCCTTGTTTTCTCCCATACCTTGCAGGCTAGCTCCTATCCTAAAAGACCTGCTTTATCCCTAGTCCTGTACCTTCCTTCTTATTTAAAAGCCTTCTTGTTACAAACCTGTCTCATCCTGCTCTCCTTTTTTCTTCTTCTTCTTTTTTTTTTTTTTTTTTTTTCTTTTTCATAATACTCAGGACTGAATTAGGCCCTGGCTTCATTCTTATCTAATGGTAATAAGATCCTTGGGATGATATGTCACACAACCCCACACGTCACTGCACTTGGAAATAATAGCTGAATCTTTAGCACAGATGACATCAAGGGAAGTCCCATTATTCAGCCCATCTGTGAAGAAGCAGAGTTAAAGAAGGCTCTTTGCTTTATAAAAATGATGCTCATCTTCCTCAAACCACACCACGATGATTAAATCCCTAGGGCTGGCAACAGGCAAACCCCATGGGATGCTCCCAATGTGCACAGCCTAGGTAGCGGTAGCAGCTTGAGGAGCTCAGGGAGCCCCTTTCCACCCACCTGAGGCTCTGCAAAGCAAAGTGAGAAGCACTTCCTGACATGATCACACCCAGTGACTGCTTTTGCCCTCTCTAATTATCCTCTATAAAATATTTGCAACGTTTCCTTCATTTCCTCCCCTCCTTGTTTCCCTCAGCTCAGCATCCCACCACATTCCCTTTATCTCCCCTTTCAGTCCTACACTATCTTCTAATCTTTTAATAATTTTTTCCCTGGACCCCTTGTAATTTATTGATGACCTTTGAATGGTGAGATACCCAGAAGTGAACAAAGCATCCCAAAGCCTCTCCACCACCATAGCAGCACCACTCCTGCCCAACCTGGGCAGTGACAGCCTGGGTGCCTAGCACCATCCATCCTTACAGCCCTAAAAGCATGCAGCCAGCAGCCCTGGGTGCAAACTGTCCCTTCTAGCAGCTTCACAAGCATCTTCTCATTTCCCTCCATAGGAGAACAAATAAGAAGAAATTATTTTGCAGACTTTTTTTTTCTTAATACAATCTTTTTTTTTCCTGCTCTCCACTCCAGAGCAGTGCAAATGCATTGCTCATACTGAGACGAATGGCTAGAAATTAGATGTGGACCCCGAGATCCAGGGATTGGGGTTCATTTTCCTCTTCAGAAAGGAAGAGTTTTGCAGGGAAGCCGCAGCTTTCTTCTTGTGCTTTTTTTCCCCACTCTCCAAGGTCAAACAGTCCTGGACTCTCAATAAAACGTCATAGGGGCTCCAGAGGATTTCAGGAGGTATTTGATCGGATTTCTGCAGGCTTGAAGCATGACTTCACAGGTACAGGGGAAAAATACCCAAGAGCTTTGGAGGGAAACATTATTAGAGTCACTGAAGGATTTTTCTGCACTCTCTGAAGCGTTGCACAGAAAATTGCAGAATAGCAAGTTCCATGCTTCGGACCTGGCTATGAGATTGGCACAGAGCCTGTGGCAGAAGGATGCTGTGTTGTCCCTGCCCTGCCGTGGATGGGGCATGCTGCGTTGTTCCTTGCACTGCAAATGCCCCATGCAGCAGGGACAAACCTACCCTCAACACCACGGTGTGGCTCAGCATCCTCCTGAGAACAGGGGATAGGCTCAATGGCGGGGACGTGGCTGTGGGAAAGAGCTGCAAGGAGGTGATGGGGAAAAGCAGGTCAGGGCAGTTGTGCATTTACTTTGCCATCCTCTCCTGGAGTGGAGAAAGCAACTCTGGTTGTGTTAATGCCAATACTTCTGGGTCTGTCCAATGTGTATATGCCACCAACAGCGTGGGGAGGAAGACGGCATGCGTGGCGTTAGGTGGGTTATTCAGATGAACCTGCAGGGTGAAGCCCAATACAAGAGGATGTGGGGTTGGTCTGCAAAAGGGAGGTGCTGGAGGCACAGTTTGGTACCTGCCTCATGACCCAAAACTGCACATGGGCATCTTCCAAGAGTGGCTCCTACAGCAGCCGTGGTGTAATGGCAAAGCAACCCAGCTATGGCCCAGTGTGATGAGATGCAAATGAAACTTGAGATCATAGTAAACACACACACATGTTTCAGTGGCTGCATCTCCTGTTTTCTGCACTAATATGGGCTGGAAAGAACTGGAGAAGGACCCAGAGGACAGAAGCACAGTCTTTGTCTCTCCTCCTCATCCCAATGCTTTACTTGGACTCTTGGGGAAGTTTGTAGCTTGAATGCAGCCCTTGATGTGAGCCAAATGGGTTGCAAATGTATTGGCATGTGTTGTGTCATCTGTAGCGGTTAATAGGATCCATTTTCCAAGGAAGGGGAAAGAAAAGGAAGGAGAGGAGGGGAAAGCTTAAATCTGTAAAACAAACGTCCATCACCCCTTCTGAAGCGCTAAATCCGTGGCAATAGATTATATATGAAAGGTTGGTCTAGAGCAATAATCTGTCAGGGCTTCTCACAACAATGCAGCTGGATTCAGATGTCAAACTAAAATACTTAGCACTTAATACCCTCAAAGCCTTGTGCAAAGAATGGATGTGATGTTGGCCCCGGTGGGGTTATCAGGAGATTTGTCTCTGATTTCACTGGCAACAGCCCCATTAACACACTAATTTTCAAGAGAGGGTAGGGGACCACCCTGCCTGGTGGCACCTACACCATCACCGTGCTGTTTCCTCCCATCCAGCACCTGGAAGTTGGGTAGAAGTGATGGATGGGGAAAAGCCACCTGAGGAGATGGAGGTGCCGAGCAGCTGAGGTATGGCCATAAGTGACCTCTTCACCCCACAGGCATCACCCCAGAGGGGATGCTCCAGCCCTGTCCTCCCTCCTTGATCACCCTCCTTCCCCTCCACCTCAGCAGATGTTCTGGGTCCCGTTCCCCGGGACGGATCCCGGCTTGATTTATTACTGGACGTGACTTCTGGAGTTCGTCAAAGGCACCCGCCCCCCCTTCCTCTGCCTTTCTCCACACCCTTCCCATTTTGTTTTACGTTCACTTTGTGGTCTCCCCACCATAGCTTGCAATAAACAGAAACTCATTTCCAATATAAACAACTGCACACTCTGCCCCGGCGAGCCGCACGACCCTGCCTCTCCAGCTCCCCACCCCGCACTGCTTCGGGCTCTGGGAAAACTGTTGTTCCTTCTGTTTTTTTTCACCCCCCACCCTCCTGGCCTATTGCATTTTTTTTTGTTTCCTCGAGATTTATAACGTGCCAGCCGGAGTCGGAGTGGTCAATCCCACTCCATGTCACGTATGTGCTATTAAAAGTAACTCTATCACTACATTTTGGTAAGGAAAGCCACCTGAAATCCCTGTGCAGAGCACACAGCGAAGAGCTGGGAATGGGAGGAAGGCTCTGCATGAGGCAGAGATGGAGGTGCTGTCCTGAGCTCCTGAGATGGGAGTAGCTTCGTAAAGCACAAAAAAGGGTTGAATTTGGGAAAATGGGATGTCTGGGTTCTGGGATGTGTGGGGATGCCATGCACCATGGCCAGGCTCTGATCACAGTAGGCTGCAGCTGCAGACCCAACTTCCCTGCACAGCTTTAATGCAATGACCCCATGATGACCACTTCAATCACTCCTCTTCAAGGGGCACGGGACAGCCCACAGAAGTTTCATGACTGTACAGGAGGGCTTCTTAACTTCACAAACTTGATGCCTATTAAACACCTTCACCGGTAGGTGGGCATAATGTGCAAAGCCAGTATGGCACCAGCACTGCAGATGAAAAGCGTGGGCTGGACCCAACCCTCCCGATCCTCCAATCACAGATGCAATCAAGGAAAAGCTGAAAAATGGTAAATGAAAATGAAGCGGATCTCACCAAAGAATCCATCGGATTCCATTCTACTGAGAACTTCACATCTCCTAGCTGCTCTGTTGCCCTTTGGTGAGGCATGGGCCAAGGATGTACCAAGGAGATGCACACACCTGCCCCTGCCATGGCATGAGGGTGCTCAGGTCAGTCAATGGGACAAGCCAGTCCACGACCACCACTTTTTCAGGAGCCAAACATTTAATTCTGGGAAGCGATCTGGTCAAAGCAGCCTATGGCTTCATTTCTGCTGGGAAATTAAAACAAACAAGGAAATGAGGTGAGTTAATAGTAATCTGAATCCGAGAGGTTTGGCTGGAGAGTATCCCAGCACTGCAGACTCCATGAGCGCTGCTAGCACCCATATCCACACTGCAGACGCTGTCTGACACCAGGCTCATGGCGCTGCTCACTGGGACTCACTGACAGCAGGGCTTGTGCAGAACCAGACAGTCGGGTTTTGTCTCCTTCTTCTGTTTCTTGGCTGGTTTTGCCACATTTGAGGCTTTTGAAGTTGAAATGAACACCCTGAGGTGTTTGCTGAAGCACCAGGTCTTCTTCACCAGGCTGCAGAATGCCCACACACTGCACGGGCAGCAATGCTCCTATGGGAAGGTCATGATATTTGGGGAGAAAACAACAGGAACATCATTCATGGGGAAGTCAAACCCTGTCTGCAAGGGGAGGCAGAGATACTGTGGTGCCTCGCAAAGCACCAGGCACCTCCCAGACACAGCTCCTGCAGTTTGCCCACTCCTAGTAGGGGCAAAATTTGCAGCTACAGCAGGCAGAGAGGGGGGCTGCCCATCTCCTTCGTTCTGCAATCCTCTTGAGACAGTCCCACTGTAGCTGTGTCTCCACTCACCCACTGCAATGCAGCCTGAGTGCTCCGGGCAAGTCTTACACGCAATGCAGGCTGCTGGGTGCAGGCGCCAGGCTGCTGGAGGCGTCCGCACAGAGGGAGCTGCTCCAGGCGTTCTGAGCAGAGCTGTGCTCAGTGACAGAGGTCTGGCAATGCACAACGACCTCAGCATGGCCATGCTGCAGGTCCTGCAGATGGTCTGTTTGCTGGGAAGGCTGAAGGGCATGAGAGGCTTTCTCTGCAAAATGCCAGATTCCTGTGCACAGCGACTCGGAAGAAACAAAGAGAAAAACGCACAGAAAAACTTCAAGCAGAAAAATTATTTGAGTGGAGAAGCACTTCTGCTGCGTGCTCAGACTTATTTTATCTCCATGGTTTGGCTGTTATCTTGCATCACGTCCCCCATAGCTACAAGCAGGGTACAACATGACTCTGTATCCTGGTGAGAGCAGTTGGTGTTGCAGCTGGGCTGTACCATGAGAACTACACATGGCCACAAGAAGCTGTGCAGGTCTGCTGGATGTCCTAACATTAAATCCATAACCACGGATTAACTGTCTGCAGGGAGAGCTGGTAGCATTTTATCAGCCTTTCACACCCCACTGATAAAAGGACTCTTGGTATGAAGGGTGGCCAAGAAACCACTCTTTCCCTTTCCCATGGATGAGTGGCTGAAGCTGTTCCCAGCCGGCTGGAGCCCCTTAGCCTCTGCTTCATCCCTCAAACTGAGCTTCTTCCACGTAGTTAATCATGGCAAATGCAGGCTGGAGGCAGCCGAGGCCACTGAAGCCCCATGCTGCTCAGTGACCCTAGGGAGGAATGTGCCTGACTCACAGCATGGGAATCCGACCTCCACCGCGGCCCTGCTGCTTGCTGAGATCACGGACATCCATCTCCTGGCTCCACAACTCCTGGCAGTGCTGGAAACGGTCCGGTTTGTTCTCCTGCTCACACTGAGTTGGTCTCCAACCTCACTGCAGTGATGTTCTGCTTGCATCCTGCTGTGTGGTGAGCATCCAGTTCAGCACCTGCATCCTGGTCCCTATCCCTGCTCCCACATGCACCACTTCTGGCTCATTCCAGCATCATTTTGACACCTGGGAAATGCTCCAAGAATGCCAGCAGTGCCACTTGGCTACCTCTGATCTTCCTCCAAGTGACCCACAGAGTCCTGTCGGAGTTGCTATTCCAGTTCTTTTTATTTAGATCAGCCTTTTCTATGTATTACCTCTCTCCTCTGGATGACAGATCCTCAGGATGGCTATAGCTGCACTCAGATTGCTCTGCACTTGCCCAAAGGCATCACTCTCCATCCTTCTCCAGCTCTCCACATGCATCCCCTGATCTCAGAGGCTTTGCAGGGTTTCAGAGCACGAGAGGTAAAGGTGAGAGTTGCCCAAGCACAACATCTGGTGGTGAAGCTCTTCCAGTTCTGCCGTGCACCCAGCGCAGCTGATGGCCTGGTCCCCGTCTTGGTTACCAATCTCCAACATCAAGCAGCTTATTCCTCCTTGACCTGAGAGAGCTGCTGCTCACGCAGCAGCAGCGCTGGTTACAGGAAAAAACTCAAAAGCATTTCTGCAAGATTCCTCCTTGACTCCTGGTCACAGGGTGCAATTTAGCCCTTCCACTACTCACAAATACCTGCCATACTTCCAGCTTGTATTTAAACTTCCAGACACCATGATGGGAGGAGAAAACTCTTTAAAATCCGGATTTCCAACAGATATCCTCATTTAGATTTCCAATAGCGAATCCTCAAATGTTCTCACTGCATGACAACTTTTCAGTCAGATGCGTGGCTTTGAACCCCACCTCTGCAACCCTTCTCATTACCATTGGCAGGCACTGCATCCACAATTCTGGCTTTGCAATGCCATCTCTGGGGAGAGCAGAGGTTTGTCTGTTTGGCATTTCTCACTGCAGAGTGTGGAAGGAGCCTGGGTCACTTGGTCACCTGAGTCAGCAGAAAGGGGCAGGGTAAAGTCCCCAGAGACAGCGAACTTCTGCTAAAAGCAGAGTGTTGGAGAAACATCCTGCTTTCCCGATATCTCTGAATTTGCAAGAAAAAAAATCCTTTCCTGGTTCATCAGTGAGAATGCTTTCCTGTCAGAGCTGCGAGGTTTGGTGCTCTTTCCCAGTACGAGCAGAGCCTGATGTGACAGCCCCAAGGCTGACAGCCCCAGGGGTGACAGTCTTGGGGCTGGGGCCAGCAGCACTGGCTTCCCCCAGTATGGTCAAAGCCAAAACCAATAGAGGAAAGAGCGAGGCATAAACTTGTCATCAGCATGGCACATCAGCACGTTATGGATTTCCCATTTCAAAATAATGGATCCAAACTTGTGCTGCCGCCCAGCCTCCAGAAGGGCAGCACTGCTCCTGCCCATAGATTATGTTTGATGAAACCAAGTTAGTAGCGTTTTTATCTGTCAATTAGGAACCATGAAACAGTTATTAAATAGAGTCAGAGCCCTCCTTGCTGCTCTCCTGGGCAGCGCAGGAGACACATAACAGCCTGTAATGAAGCATTAAGCAGCAGCAGTTTTGTTTCTGATAGGATTGAAAATGATAAGGCAGAGAGGCATGGCCGGACGGGGGAAGCGGTCCCTGGCTCAGCAGCCACATACCAGCAGCTGCTATAGAGAACATCAAAGCTGAAATTTCTCCCCATTGCCCACGAAAGAGGTCTCAGCAGGATGACTGCCTTGCTGCATTTGCTCCCCCAGCCCAGGGATGTGATGTCTGCAGGGATGGAGATAGCATAGGCACATGCTGCTGCCAGAGGTCACTCACTGCAGCGGATGCTTTCACAGCCCTCTGGTCACAGATGCATCCCTCAGGATGCTGGCACAGCCTGGGGCTGAAGCATTGCCCCAGGCTAGGCAGGGACATAAATCAGAATATCTATCTGCCCTCAGGGTTTGACACAGGGTAAGGGACAGTGGGGTGGTGGCCTCACTGGAGGGGATATTTAGGGAAGGAGGAATGCAATGTCTCAGCAAGGGATGGAGAAGGAGCAATATGGCAGGGGCAGAGATGGATGGCCCTGGTGCCACAATATTCACTGTCAGATGACTACCAGGGACACCTGGAGGCAGCATCATTTGCAGCCGAGGAGACACTCCAACTGGGATGGGGCAAACCCTAACCCATGTCTCCACTGCAGGGAGCACCACACATCCGGCCACGCCAAAGGGGTTCACATGCTCGTGTCTGCTTTGCTTCCAAAGGAAACACAACGGCAGCATTGTTTTCACTGCTGGTGTTTTTAAGGGAAGGGCCAAGTTTCCAGGGCTTTCCCTTTAGGAGCTCCCTTTGATACACATATCTCTTAAAACAAGAATAAAACCACTGAAATCCTGAGCCCAAGTGTTTAATTCTCTAATTTTCC